>NW_008333218.1:223751-225842 GCF_000622305.1 Nannospalax galili | reverse complement strand
CCGGCCGGGAAAGTTGTTGTAAAACCATGTTTGTCCACCTGTCTTTCTGTCCTCGTGTCTTTTCTATACTTTCCCTTTGGTCACGGCCATCTGATCTCAGTTTTTTGTTGCTGGAATGCTAGCAAGGCGACGTGGAGGATTTGGGAAGACGTCCCCATCCTCGTTGGAATGGGTGTTCACCACCGGACACCCCACCAGGACACTAGTCCATCTGAAAAATCAGAGGACCTCGCGACCCTCTTGGGACACACGAGTCCTATCCGTATGCTCTTTGGCACAATCGAGCCAGGGAATCCACACGAAACGGATGGGACTGATAAATACTATGGGAAACACCCCATCTTCCCCTCTAGATCTTACACTAGTCCACTGGGGGGACGGTAAGACGATTGTCCATAACAATAGTGTAGATGTAAAGAAAAAGAAATGGACAACTTTATGTTCGGTTGATTGGCCCTCTTTCAATGTTGGATGGCCCCCTGAAGGGACTTTTAACCTGAGTTTGATTTCCAGGGTACAGGACCACGTCTTCCGCCCACAGACGGGAGACCAGGACCAGATCCCATACATCATCACCTGGCAAGGTCTCATCGAACAACCTGATGGCCCCCCCAGCCTGGGTCAAGTCCTACCTTCCCCTGATTAATCCAACTGCTCCCCCTCCACCTCTGCAGGTCCTCCCTCAAAGACCAAAGGCAGAAGAGAAACCCATTCTCCAGGGAGGCACAGAGGAGAACGGCATCTTTCCCCAGCCCTACTCCTCTAAGACGGGCACCCCGTCAACGACACCACAAGTGTAGGCTCCGCCTCCTAACCCTGAGGAGCCACCATTGCTTCCACAGGGAACTGTGCAGGCCACACGGAGCTGGAGGGGGGTGGCCCATCTCCGGCAGGGCCCCCAGATGGAGAGTGCAATTAGCCCTTTCATTACTGGCCCTTGGCCACCAGTGATCTTTACAATTGGTGCTCACAGAATGCGCCTCTCTCTGAAAACCCCAGGGAGTTGATTAACTTATTGGAAACTATTCTCTTCACTCACCAGTCCACCGGGAATGATTGCCACCAGCTCCTGAGTGTCCTGTTCACTACTGAGGAGTGAAACAGGATCCTGGAGGCAGCCCGGAAATTGGTTCCGGGCCCCACCGGGGACCCTACCACAGACCCAGGCATCATTAATGCCAGCTTTCCCCCTAGCCATCCCAACTGGGACTACAACATGGCAGAAGGTAAGGAGAGGCTCCTGGTCTACCACCAGACTCTGTTAGTGGGTCTCAAAATGGCGGCTCGAAAACCCGCCAATATGTCTAAGGTCTATGATGTCAGACAAGGGCCCAAAGAGAGCCCTCATGCCCTTGAAGGGGTGCTCAAGCAACCCCCTGATCGATGGTTGAGCAATGCCTGATTAACTCATTATCAGGCTCTGCTCCTAAATCCGCCCAGGATCACCTTCCAGGTACCAATGGCCCTGAACCCAGCCACACTGTTGCCAGATCCCGACCTCGGGGACCCACTCCACAACTGTACTGAAATTCTGGCACAGGTGCATTGCATCAGACCTGACCTGAAAGACCTTCCTTTGCCTGACGTCAAAGAAACCTGGTACACGGATGGAAGCAGCTTCATCAGGAATGGTAAAAGGCATGCTGGGGGAGCAGTCACAAACACCTCGAGAGTCATTTGGGCCAAGCCACTGCCAATAGGTACATCAGCCCCAAAAGCTGAACTGATCGTGCTTACCAAAGCCCTAAAGATGGGTAAAGGAAAGAGACTCAACATCTACACAGATAGCAGATATGCATTTTCCACTGCCCATATTCACGGGGCCATCTATCAAGAGAGGGGCCTCCTTACTGCAGAGGGAAAGACTATTAAAAATAAACAAGAGATCTTAGACCTCCTGCAAGCCCTCTGGGGCCCAACAAAACTAGCCGTAATCCACTGCCCAGGTCACCAAAAAGGAAACAACCCCACCCAGAAGGGAAATAATCTGGCTGACAGGACAGCTAAAGAAATAGCCCTGACCTCCACGATCCTGCCCATTCTTGTTGATCCCAGAGCAAGGGAACTGCCTAAAACTCCCCACTATAGCCC
>NW_008333218.1:221210-223270 GCF_000622305.1 Nannospalax galili | reverse complement strand
AGGTAAGCCAGGGAATAGCCACTGCACTGGGGGTCAATTAGAAAGTACATTGTGCTTATAGACCCCAGAGTTCAGGACAGGTAGAAATAATGAATAGAACTCTAAAAGAGACCTTAACCAAATTAGCTTTAGAGACTGGCGCAGACTGGGTGGCTCTCCTCCCCTTTGCCCTTTTTTAGAGTAAGAAACACTCCATACCCTATGGGTTTGACCCCCTTTGAAATCATGTATGGAATCCCCCCTTCTATGACACCGAGCCTCCAAGCTGACCTAGTATCAACCTTGGGAGGCCAGGACCTACTGGACTCACTCCAGTGGATGCAGCTAACCCACCAACGGGTCTGGCCGCAACTCAGAGCCATATATGAAGCTGTTGTCCCCCGACAACCCCACAGGTTTAAACCGGGCGACTGGGTCTTCATCTGCAGACACCAATGGAAAAATCTGGAGCCAAGATGGAAGGGCCCCTTCGTGATCCTCTTAATGACTCCCACCACACTCAAAGTGGACTGCATTGCAGCTTGGGTACACTACTCCCACGCAAAACCTGCTGACCCATTTGCAGTCCCAGAGGATTACAAGGGAGACACCTGGAAGGCATCCCCACGCCCTTCGAATCCATTCAGGCTCCGCATCCAACGAGACCCTTCCTGTAACCTGTCTATTGTTGAAACTGAACTGCTTATTGGCTGATGGCACCTTTCCTACAAGTAACATAAATCCCCATATGCCCCAACACTTAACTTGGGTAATCACCGACCCCGCCACGGGGACGGTCATCAACTCTACCTCCAAGACAGCCTCTCCCAACACTTGGTACCCCAACCTTTGGGTTGACCTCTGTGACATCTTTGAAGGAGAATGGGAACCTCACGACAGACCCCCTTTCCTCCCTTCGGCTGCCGAGACCCCGGCCCCAGATCATGCAGGCGAAGCCTTGCCGTCTACATTTGTCCAGGCCACGGACGCAGCAGACAAGTTAAGAACAAAGGTGGGGGACCTGGGGATTATTATTGTGCCGACTGGGGCTGTGAGACCACCGGCACATACTGGTGGAAAGGGTCATCAATCGGGGATCTAATAACCCTACAACAGGCCCCCAGATCTACCACTCTGGGATGGGGAGGCACTGTGCCCAACCACGGTGCAACCCCCTCACATGGGGCCTACGGCTATACGCTGCAGGGAGAGACCCTGGCACCCTCTTTACCGTTCAACTCCTCCTCCGACCGGTCGTCCATGCACTGGGACCCAACCGAGTCCTAAATCCCCCCCCCAGATGATTCTCATAAATCTTCTCCAGCTAAACCCCCTCCCGGGCCTCCCACCGCCCAAACCTATACTCCTTCGCCAACAACTCAGGCTCTTGAGTCCTCAAGGGTAGATCCTATTCCTCCCCCTCCTGCCACTACCCCGACCAGGGAAACTCTGTTGCAGATGCTAAATTCATCTTATTACTTCCTCAATGCAATGAACCCGAACGCTACCTGCTCTTGCTGGCTCTGCTATGGTGTTGCCGCCCCCCCCCCCCATATTATGAGGCAATTGCTGTACAAGGAACGTTCTCCCTCGTGGATTACACAGAATGCAGATGGCTATCAAATGTTTCTCTTACTACCACACTCATGAAGATTTCTTAACCCTCTATACTAGTCTAAAGGGCCCAAGAACTACCAGCCTCACTAGACTTAGAAGGGAGCCAATAACCGCAGTAACTTTAAGTCTCCTCATTGGGACAGGGATTGCTGCTGGGATAGGGACAGGAGCCACAGCCTTGGCAAGACAAGATCAGCATTATTCCCAGCTCAGAGCCAGCTTAGATTCAGACCGCCGACGAGTCGAGGAGTCACCTACAAGACTCCCTGAGCTCGCTGGCTGAGCTAGCCCTGCAAAATCGTAGGGGATTAGACCTCCTGTTCTAAGAGAAGAATGCTGTTTTTATAGGGACCACTCAGGATTAATAAAGGATAACATGGCCAAAATAAGAGAAGGTTTGGAACAGAGGACACTAGAACTAGAGGCCAGACAGGAATGGTTTGTGTCCTGGTTCAACCAGTCTC
>NW_008333218.1:216952-220802 GCF_000622305.1 Nannospalax galili | reverse complement strand
CTCTTTTAGCTTCTGTAAAATGCTTGGCTGCTGCTTTAGACATGCCTAGACATACCCTGGCATGCCCTGACCCCCTCCTGCCATTCCCTACCCCCCTTCCAGGAAACTATAGATTAAGCAAGGCCGGGCATAAAAACTGCCCTATAAGGTAAATATGGAGACTCCTGGCCCCACAGGTAACAGTCAGCACATTCCACAGCCCTGAGAATAGCACCTACCAATAAGAAACTTCCAGGGCTGCATCTTATACACCCAATCGGTTTAAAATTATGTTGGCTCGCACGCGGGCTCCTTGAACCACCCAAAATGTATCTTCGGTATCCCCCCCTTTTGTCTAAAACCTATAAAAGGCTCCACTCTCCCTTACTCTAGGCTCTCAGCACGGATCCATTGAGTTGGTGAGGTCTGAGAGGCCGAGCTTAAGCCCGAATAAACCATAAACCTTTGCTTTTGCATTTTGGTGTGTTGGGTCCTCGGTGGTCTTTTTGGGGTCCAGTGGATGGGGTACAACACTCTCAAATATAAAACAATGGCTACAGAGGAACCGGTATCAACAGCAGCTGATATTTACTGAGTTCTTAGCTGGTTGTAACGTGGCGTGAGTTCTTTGATTATGTCTTTATAACCATGAAGTTAAACGGATACTATTACTAAACCAGATCAAGATCTCAGCTATCCAGCATTTGGGAGGTGGAACACTTGGCGGATCACAAGTTCAAGGCCAGCCTGGGTTATATCAGATTCTATGACAAAGAAAAGCAAATTAAAATTTTGCCACTGAATTAAAACCAAGATCCACCACTCTGGAAAACCCACGCCTGCATTGCCAAGGTCCACCCAGCTCTGAGCTCTTAAAAATACTTGAGGTACCTCTTTAAGCCCAAAGGGAAAAATATTAGCTCCTAATCCTATCACAAATTTAAATAAATAACAATTATTAACTAATTTTCAATATGAACTATCACCCTAAATAAATGAATGCATTTCAAATATACCTCAAAATCTGTCATAAAAACTTATGGAGAGGCCAGGTGTGTTGGCACACGCCTTTAATCCCAGCACTTTTGAGGCAGAGGCAGGCAGATCTCTGAGAGTTCAAGGCCGGCCTCGTCTACCTAGTGAGTTCCAGGAGGACAGCTGGGGCTACAGGGAGACCCTGTCTCAAAAAAGACAAAAAAAAAAAAAAAAAAAACTTATGGAGAAAAACTTTGATGGAATTCTAGCCCAAGGTGTTCATACCACACAGACCTTTACTGTAAGGCAGGCTGAAGCTCATGCAACTGCAAGCATCCTTTTGTTTCCTTAACAATGAACACATAGCTTCCAACAAAATTCCAAAGCCTGTTCTTAACTGTAAGTCACCTGTGTCTCTGGCAAGACTAAAAATCCAGTATGCAACCAGACTCCCCTTCCTGTTTACCCTCTGCATCTAATTCATCAAAAACCACCCAGGGTTCAACCAGAATCTTGTTAAAAACTAAGTCAGACCATGTCACTCCTTGGCTTTATGCTTCTCACAAACACACAATTATTTATTTAGTGCATGCTTGTGTGTCTGTGAGTACAGCACTCCTGTATAGGTCAGAGGACAACTTGCAGGAGTCAGCTCTCCCCTTCTACCATACGGGCTCCAGGTATGGAACTCAAGTCATCAGGCTTGGTGGCAAGCATCTTTACACACTTGAGCCCTATTGCTGGCTTTTATGCTTTGAGGTAGCTTTCCCTTCCTTCAGAAGCTGAATTCTCACTTAGTGGCCAATAAGCCTCTCTAGTTTTCCCCAATCCACCAACCTTTTCTGCAGAGATATTTATAAAGCAAGAAGTATTCATTTGAAGAACAATAAGGGTATGAGTTAGAAAGTGGAGTTAGCAAGTAGTGTTAAGTGTCTAACTAGAGCAGTAAGCAAGGCAGTCAAGCACATGTTTAACCCAGTTTTCCTGGGCTTGTTCAGTCTCAGCCCTTCCCAGTATACCAGCAGAACACCAGAGATTACCAAGATGGTGAGATTTCAGGATGAGAGCTAAGGAAATGTAAGAAGTTAGTAAATAGGAGCTACCTTAGCAGGGGCCTGACCCTGTGTCTTCCTGAAATTACAACTGCCACTTTGGTTTGGATCAAATAACAAAGCAGAGCTGACATGCCTTTTAAATAGTGTTATTAGTATGCTAACCCTGAACACCTTGAAACCTTGCAACAGCGCATGGACACAGTCCTGAACCAGAACCTGGGCATGAGCATAGTAACACTAGCACGTACAAGTGCCTACCAGCCACTGTGCTAAGTTCCTCTTCTATTAGGCTTTTTAAAAAGATTTACTTCATTATTTTTAAATTGTGGGGAGTGGGCGTGGGTATGCACGTGTATATATGCATGGAGGTCAAGTGTCAGATTCCTCAGAGCTGGAGATGCAGGTTGCTGTAAAGTACCCAATGTAAGTACTGGGAATTGAACCCCGGCCCTCTGCAGGACCAGTACTCTCTCTTAACTGCTGAGCCAGCGCTCTAGTCTCAACACTCTCACATTCTGTTTCCTCAGTTCCCCGTCCTCTCTGCTTCAGACACCCTCCCCACCAGCCTGCTGGATTTATTCAAGTACCTTCCACCTCAGATTCTGGTGCTTTCTACACAGGGTCCTAAAATAACACCTTAAGGGGGCAGGGAGAGGAATCCACCATAAAATCAGTTTATATAAATTGAATATATAAATTTAAGTTTCTATTATAGGGGCCAAATTTTCACCTCAGACATTTACCACTGCTACCCTGAAGCCTCTCAAATGTTAATTAGCAGATGTCACATCATAAAGGCAAGTCAAACCCCATGGTACTGAATCATTCTGCTAACAAAGCAGTTTTACACCATTTGTAACAATAAAATACAAGTCAGATGTATCTAAGAATATCAAGAATCAAGAAAGCATCTATTTCTCTGAAAACTGTCAGTAAGTAATCCCAGAGCACCTGACAGTGAAGAGCCAAAACCAAGTGAACAATGCAAAACGAAAATCCAGGCACGCCACTGTGTACACATGCAAAAGGAACGCTCTCTAATGTGGAGAGCCAAGTGATTCGTCCTGACGGACAAGGAAAAGCGACGGCGATCCACTGAATGTCCTCAGTAATTCCTTGGGTACAGATTACCAATCTTTACCCAGAGAAGGGAAACTGCAATTATAAATCTCCCTTACTAATGTGGTTCGGCTACTCACCTTCCAAAAAGCCAGACAAGGGAGGGGAGAGCAGCAGAGCCCAGGGGAGAGAGGAGGCACTGGTGTCACCCCAGCCATACTCCTGCCTACATAGTAGTCCTGGTGCTCCTGCTGATGTGTGCAATGAAACAATTCTCCATGTCTTCTTGAGCTACAATAAAATAGCTTATAAAAGCCTTTTATTTGACTTCAATCAACACTGCAGAAGTGTTAATGAACAATTTAGTTTCACACTCCACAAGAATAGCCAGGTGTAATTGCAGCCAGGTATACATTATCAACTTAATAAATTAATAGATTAACATGCTGTTGAATCAGTCAACCAATCCTAAACTTGGGTGGCATTAAATTGACAGAATCTCATCAGTCCTAAGAGTGATAAAATCAAGTTCCTGAATTTGAAAACTATGTCTATAGTGACCAAACTAAGAAGCTATAGTTATTATAATTAGTATACAATAAAGAGCTTACTAAATGCCAGGTACTAAGAATTTAGCTTTTAATTCCACATCCTAAGAGTTGAGTAACACAAGCCTTTAATTCCAGCACTGGAGAGGCAGTGGCAGGCAGATCTCTCTGTGTTTGAGGCCAGACTGGTCTACACAGTGAGTTCCAGCTAGTGGTACATAGTGAGACCCTGTT
>NW_008333218.1:191767-216942 GCF_000622305.1 Nannospalax galili | reverse complement strand
GGGGGGGGGGAGGAGCTGAGTTCTAGCATCATCAACATCAAGTGTGGAAAGGCAGAGGACAATGAGAAGACTGGGCACAGAAACAGGGCATGCTATCCCTGCTTTCCAGGCCCTAGGCCACCAAAGGCAGTGTGACACTAATTATTTTTCTTTGACCTTATACATACACAAGAAGAATTTGAGAAGAAACAAATGACTAGGAGAAAGAAACCTGAGGCCCAGAAGCTACCAACCTGTGACCTACACAGAAGTGGCATTCAAACACAGGTATTCATGCTAAATGGAGGCAAAGACTAAACTCACCCTCCACACCTCATTCATTATCAACCCAAAACCAGTCCACTTGGAGGTGTTTAGTATAACAAAAACACAAAATGATACACGTGAATATATTCACTGTATCCTTGAATAAGTTGGTAACGACCTGTACTAAGTCAGTTGATTAGTTTAAATTCTGAAAAAAACAGGCTGGGGCTGGAGACATAGCTCAGCAGTTAAGAGCACTGGCTGCTCAAGGACCCAGGTTCAATTCCCAGCACCCACATGCTGGCTAACAACCACCTGTAACTCCAGTTCCAGGGGAATCCAATGTCACCTTCTGACCTCCACGGGCACTGCACAACACGGGTACACTTACATACATACAGGCAATATACGCATACACATAAAATTAAAAATAGTAAATCAAATCTTAAAAAAAAAAAAACCAACTAGTATATACAGGGCCTTACCAATACCCAGGACTGCAAAACAAACACATGGCCAGACATGGTGATGAACATCTATAAACCTGGAAAGCCCAGGGTCTGAGCACTACAGGACTCGCTGCATTCACAGACCTATTCTAAGAAGAAGGGATGGGGGCCTTGAACCCAACCCTTCTGGGCATCACTTAATGTCAGTTCCCATTCACAAACACTTGGGGTCTTTGCCTCCATAGGTTTCTGTGCCATGAGGTAAATAGCCATTCTTAACTGAGGCAGACACCCCTTATTCAACTCTGACCCTCTGTCAATTTTTCTAAGAGATTTTTTTTTTTGTCTTTTTTGAGACTGTCTCCTTGTAGCCCCAGCTGTCCTGGAACTCACTATGTAGACCAGGCTGGCCTTGAACTCACAGACATCCACCTGCCTCTGCCTCCCAAGTGCTGGGATTAAAGGCATGCACCACCACACCTGGCTGAGATTTGTTTTTTTTTTAATTATGTGAGTCTGTGTGTGCAGGTGCCTAGAGTTTGAGGCAAGCTTGGGCTATGCACTAAGTTCTAGGCCAGCCTGGACTAAATGGCAAGACCCTATCTAAAACAACCACCACCCAATGTATGCATGTCTGTGTCACATGTATGTGCATACCTATGGAAGTCAGAGGCTGAAGTGACTTCCTTGATCACTGCCCTCCTTAAAGTATCTCTCACTGAGCCTGGAGCTTGAAGATTCCAAAGATTCAGTTAGACTGGTGGGCCAAGAAGCCTTAGGCCTCCTCCTGTCTACTCCTTCCCAGTACTGGGATTAAAGGTGCATACCACCAAATTCAGTTTTTATGTGGGTGCTGGGAGACTGGAACTCAGGTATCATGCTTATGTAGCAAGCACATTACTAACTGAGCCATCTTCCCCCAATAAGCCAGATTGGAGGACTAAACTATAAGCAGCAACTACTGTACAGCTCAGCACACAGTGCTCAGCAAGCCCAATACAATACAGCTTTTCTGAGTCAAGGAAGCCTACTTTATTCTTTATTCTAGATCTTACCTCAGTATCAAATTCAGTGCTTTGCAGGGAGCTATAAGAACAAATTTGAAAGCCGGGCATGGTGGCATATGCCTTTAATCCCAGTACTTGGGAGGCAGAGGCAGACAGATGGATCTCTATGAGTTCAAGGCCAGCCTGGTCTACATAGTGAGTTCCAGGCCAGCTCGGGCTACAGGAAGAGACCCTGTCTCAAAAAAACGCCAAAAAAACCCAACCAAATTTGAGTCAAATACCCAATAATGCCAATATCTGTCTCTCTCGCACCCTATATTTGACAAGCAAGTTGGTTCCCGTGAACAGGAACACAGACTCCAAACCCATGAACTCTTTCATCTTAACATAATCACAGTATTTCTATGAAAAAGTCTTAAAGTTTTTACAGTGATTAAATCAGGTTATAGACTAGTCTTAAAACTTATACTGTGTAACAATTACAACCTCTTCCTGGAAACTCATGCTTTAACAATGATAAAATATGCAAGAAAAACCCACATGCCCTCATATGAAAATAAATGTATACACAATTATATAAAATAGATATAGTCAACAAATATAAGAGGCTCACTAACTCTAGTAGATGGATAGACTTGAAACTGACATGTCAAACGTGAAGACTCTTTCACGAAGTACGTTAGGGACATGCTTCCCTGTTTCAGCCTCAGTTTTATCTTCTGCAAAAAGGAAGAACTGTGTTCAGGGTGCACAGAAGGACCCAGCACAGTACAGTGACTAAGGGCATCTTTAGTCAGTACTCACGTCTTCATTCAAAGACAGGCATGACAGAGTACTTAGCACAGACGAAGTAAAAGGATTGAATTAGCCTATTTCTGGCTAAATAGCAGCACACTAAATTAGAGGCAGAGAAAGAAATAAGCAATTACCAATTTGATTTTATCAAGAGTACACATGTGAATAATTCAAGAATTACATTAGGTTCTGCAGTTCAAAGCCTTCCAGCCACACATGGACTATAATCACTTCACAGGAGGTAAAGAAGCACCTGAGTAAGTACAATGGGACTGACTCGTACGATCAGGTGCTGAAGAAGAAACCAACCCTGAAGGTTCTGTACCACCCACTATAACCCTTAATGGTTACTGGCCCTTGTCTATCTATTAAGGTGACTATTGTGGTTTGGTGACCGGCTCAGTCTGAAACTCCTATTGTAATTGAGAAAACTCAACTGTAATTTGTAAAACTATAGTCTATCTTCCTACTGTTTGGAGTAAAGTGTAAACTGAGCTGCTGCAGTACTCTCTGAAGTAAATGCTACCAATGGTAATTTATTTCACATTAAATCAGAAAAGTGACTGGGGCTAGAGGTGTATGCAGCTCAGTGGTAGAGTACTGACCAAGCACACTTATGGCCCTGTGTTCAATCCCCAGCACTGCAAGAAAAAAGAAAACAGAGATCTGATGAAGGTCTAAGAACAAATTCGAGTCACACAGATTTAACTTTCAGTCACTGATAAGGAAATGGACCCTGAAACTCACGCTGCCACTGCTCTTTCCTCTGTGACCAGGCTGATTATCTAGACCTGAGAAATTCTATCTTTTTATATATTAAAGAAATTTTTTTCAACATTTCATTATTTAGCATTTGAAAGTTGACAATGCTGGCTCACTTCAACAAGTCTGAGCTCCTGCCTGACTTCTCTCAAAGACAGGCTGTCACCTGGAGTGTAAGATGCAGTAAACCTTTTCCTCCCTAGCTGCTTTGTCAGTGCCCAACCACAGCAGCAGACAAGCAAACTACAACAGCAAGCACCACAGACATCCAGCATGCAGCTGACTGCATCTAAAAAGAGCACTTCCACGGTAGATGAACCCAATACACGCATCAACGGGGCAGAGATTCTCAAATAGACTTTATCACTTAACTTCAATTTTGGAACCATGAAGTTATTTTATTTTATTTTTTGTCTTTTTGAGACAGGGTCTCCTTGTAGCCCCAGCTGTCCTGGAACTCACTACGTAGACCAGGCTAGCCTCGAACTCACAAAGATCCGCCTGCTTCTGCCTCCCAAGTACTGGGATTAAAGGCATGTGCCATCACAGCCAGCCCAATAAAATTAAATTTTAACAAAATTTCAATCACTGAAAATGTAAAGCAAACTGAAATGAACCTACATAATAAACTGACCACATTACCACACAGGAAAAGAAGACAAATTTTTGACTTTACACTCCCAGTTGAGGAGGACTGAAGAGTCCAGGCCAGTAGAATCTCCAAGGGGAAACTTTAACTCGAGACAACATTTTTCTTTTGAGACATCTCATCAAATGATAAGGATAACATAAGTCTGCACTTGGGAGTCAGACAAAATAAGGTTATTTTTATATTCACAAAGTCATGTGTATTTTGATACTTTAATGCTACACATTCTTTTTATCCTTTATGTTACCAACAAAAAAAGCATTTTCAGAGTGCAATTTTTAAAATACATGGGTAGCAATTCTGAGCTTATAAAATGATTCAAAGCAGAAGTTGAACACTAGATGATAACCAATTATTTTGACATGAGAAATAGTTGACAATATTTGTATTTAATTTTTACTTTTCTAAAGTATCCCCCCCAAAAAAATGAAAACATGAAGAGAAATAAATACATTACTCTGACATTTATCTAGAGAAAATTTCAAACAAGTAGTTGTTAACAGAACATAAAATAATTTTTGACCTACATAAAAGAATTTACCTTGCAAAATAGGTCATGTAAAAAGGTTGCCATTTTATTTTCAAAGTTATCCACAGTTTGGAGTTTTATAAATAACTAAACTGCAATGTACAAATGAAAAGTTAACTTCATAAATTCTTTAAACTAAGCTTGGATTAGAAGGAACCACGGCTCAATGAAAAGGTGGTTCTGTCTTCTGAATGGAGGAGTCACAGAAATAGAAATATAATTTAAAGTGCTGGTATAAAAGTATTTTGTTTTTGTTTTGTTTTTGGCAATTGGCTCTCTAGTTGCAACATAAATATTTCTTAAATAAATGACTAAATGATTTCTGGTTAAAAAAAAAACAAACCTGCCAGGCGTGGTGGCGCACACCTTTAATCCCAGGCAGAGGCAGGTGGATCTCTCTGAGTTAAAGGCCAGCCTGGTCTACATAGTGAGTTCCAGGACAGCTGGGGCTATGGGGAGACCCTGTTTCAAAAAGACAAAAAAAAAAAAAACCTGCAGAGATATGCATCCCTACACCTAGATGGTACCGTAACAGACCATTCTCTTCTACAGAAACAAGGCTGGGAGAAACACAGCCCAGGTCTAGGTCAGAAAAAGTACTATCTCAAAAATCTTGTCATGTTAGAAAATCAGGAAGCACCCAAAGACTGACCAGCTCCTGTCAAAAGAACCGTCTAGCCAAACAAAGAGAGCAGGTCAACTCTGGAGCAGACAGAACTCCAGCGAAATCAAAGACAGCAGCCTACTGAGACAACACAGGAAAACCCACAGGCTCAAGGTAATACTAAAGAAAAACGAGAGAGCCAAAAACCAAAGTCAAAGTCACCGTGCATACAAAGGCACAAATTCCTTACTCTGACATGAACTAACGTAAAAGATTTATTCTGCTTTCCTACAGTTCAGATCACATCTTCGTAAACTGAAGGTGGTGACCCTCCATGCCTGAATGGGCTCCAACTGTAACGGGGAGGGTTAGAGGCAGGAAAACTAGGCAACCAACTGAAAGGGTTCTGTTTTGCTTTACTGATTTTAGTAGATGGGCTCTCACTATGCAGTCCTGCCCGGCCCGGAACTCACTGTATAACCCAGGCTGTCTCTTATTTGTAGCAATCCTCCACTTTTGCCTCTAGAGAGCCAGGATTCAGGCACAAGCCACCAAGCCCAGAAAGCAAAAGGTTTCCGAATGAGCAATGACTAAACCTTAATCCAGAATCAAATGTGTCATGATCTGCAGTGTCTCTGCCAGCCCGTGTTGCCCTGCACAACTTCCCTACAGCTCTGGTTCTGAACACACAGCACTGTGCTGTCATACAAGGCCAACCAATAATACCTGAGGCAAATCTGACCAGATCTGAGATGACTATAAGCTATAAATTGCCATTTTTTGCTGTATAAACAAAGATTTCTGATCTTTTGAAACACAACGGCTAAATTATTGAAAATAAAGACTCAGTATCTTCCTACCATTGTCCCTCAGCACGGAGGTGTAAAATTTGTATAGTTTTGGATTACACTGTTTACAATGTTGATTTTAAAAGCCACTGTTTGATGGGGCTGGAGAAGTGGCTCAGGGGTTAAGAGTACTTGCTATTCTTCCAGAGGACCCAGGTTTGATTCCTTGCATCCACATGGAGGTCCTAACACTTTCATCCTTCCAGGTCACTACACACCAGTACACATATCGGCAATCAAAACACTTGTACAAATAAAAATAAATAAATCATTTTTAAAAATTAAAAACTGTTGTTTGAGTTGCTCACTTGAAGGAAATCATTTAATTTCCCTTGATTAAATGAATTTTAACAAAGTAAATGTTGAATTTTACCCTTGATAATTCCAAGGCAGAATTTCTAATAATTTCTGAAACAAGCCTAAATTTACTTTTGTCATTTTGTACTACATATGTATGCAAAGTGACATTCTCAGCATTGATTATAAAATCAAACTACTGTCCAACTCTGAAAAAACATGAAAGATGCTCTGCATTCTACAGTGTCAAGCGTTCAGTGAAGATTTAATTCGTTCTGTAAAAACAATCACATCCATCTTATTAGTAGGAAAATTTGCTTTCATCTTTAAAAATTGTAGAATTGTGTATATCAAATAATTATTTTAAAATAAACTTTATGATCTATTATCAGTAAATGTTTTATTTGTACACCTTTGTTATACATCTACATACTTAGTGTTGCATAAATATTTCTTAGGCAAAAATAAGTCATAAGTGGAAAAAGAATTATGCAGTCCTGGCTTGGATGATGAGGAAATATGTTTCTAATTGTAAAGAATTTTAACCAACATATGAGAAATGATAAAAAATTAGAAAATCATCATTTTGTAGCCCAAGTGATTTGAGCAAAGACCTCACTGATAACACCACTAGATAAAGGCTAATAAAGAACTTGTCAGTAGCTGGGCGTGGTGGTAGTCCCAACATTTGGGAGGCAGAGGCAGGTGGAGCTCTGTGAGTTTGAGGCTACATAGTGAGTTTGGTCTACATAGTGAGTTCCAGGCAGCTGGGGCTACAGGGAGACCCTGTCTCAAAAAGACCAAAAAAGAACCTGTCAGTAGACAGGCTGTCAGAACTTGACCTAAATGTGATAGACGTGAAATGCTTAGCCTTGCTTATGAAATTTGTCATGTGGCTAGGCCTGGTTCCATTAAACCTTAAAAAGTAAAAGCTGGAGATTCAGCCAAATTGCCATCGCTGCAAAAGGCAATGGAAATTTGTATGGTTTGGGATTATACTGTTTACAATGTTTGATTTTAAAAACCAGAATTGGGATATTCTATAGGAAAACCAACCTCCACGTTCTCAAAAAGTTTTTGAGATGATGGCTGGGCTAGAGAGATGGCTCAGAGATGGAGAGCACTGGCTGCTTTTGCAGAGGACCTGGGTTTGAATCCCAGCACCACATGGTAGCTAACACCATTCCTAACTCCAGTTCCAGGGGATCCAATGCCCTCTTCTGACCTCCTCGGGCACTGCAGGACATGGGTGCAACTACTATGTGCAGGCAATACACTCATACGCATAAAACAAAAATAATACTTTTTTTTAATTTTATGAGATGAAAAAACACTTAGATTGAAAAAGAACTAAAGGAATGTGTGAACTTCAGGTCTGATTCAAACTAACTGCAAAGCCACATTCTTGAGAGAATGGGAAACCCCAACAGGGATAATACCCATTATTTGGTAACAAGGAATCAAAGCTAATTTTGTTAATGACAAGACACTATGAGGCATACACTGAAATAGCGAAAAAATTACATGATAGGTTCCAGAATTTGCTTTAAAGTAATCCAGCTAAAAATAACCAGAACGATGTGTTAGGAGACACAATTCTGAAAAGTCTAAAGTCTGGAAGATGGATCTCATCCATTTGAAATTTTTCACATTAAAAGTGAAAATAGTTGGGCCAGTAAGGTGGCTTGGAGGGTCAAGTCGCCTTCCACCAAACTTGAAGCCCTGAGTTTGGCCAGAGGGCCCTACACTGTGGAAGGAGAGAATCGATTCTCACAAGCTGTCCTCTGACCTTCATACATATTTTGTAGCATGCAGGCACGCACACAAAAATAAACAGCTTTTTCAAATAAAAATAATTAATTTAGTTGGGCATAGAGGCTCATGCCTATAAACTCAGAACTCAGGAGACTGAGACTAGAGGATCAGGTCAAGGACAGCCTATACTACATAGTGTGATCCTGTGACCTATGTCTTAGAAATGAGCAGTTTAAAAGTCCCAATAATTTCACTAAACAGTCACATGGCCTTAGCTAGATGCCTAATCCTCTCATGTTCCCTCAGCTACACAGCTGAGGGAAAGTTAGGGTACACTATTTCATGTAGCTTTGTAGTTACTAATGATTTACAGTATATAAAGCCATCTGTCACAAATAAGGCACTTGATTTCATTTTCTGTCTATAAATTAAGTATACAGGAAATAACCTTGAGTAAGGTGTGGTGTCCCACACCTTCAATCCTAACACTTGGGAGGTAGAGGCAGGTGGATCATCTGTGCAATCAAGGCCAGACTGGTCTACATAGTAAGTACCAGACTAGGTGGGGCTACAAGGAGACCCCGTCTCAAAAAGACCAAAAAAAAAAAAAAAAAAAAAAACAACTTACAAAAAGTATGTGAAAAACCATATTAAAAAAAAAACGATATCTAGCTGGGGCTACAGGAAGACCCTGCAAAAAAAAAAAAAAAAAAAAAAAAAAAAAAAAAGTAACTTGAAAGATGTATGTGTAAAACCCTATTTAAAACAAAACAAAAGCCAGGCATAGTAGTATATGCCTTTAATCCCAGCACTGGGATGCAGAGGCAGGTGGATCTCTGTGAGTTCGAAGCCAACCTGGTCTACAGAGTGAGTTCCACATGAGCTGGGGCCACAGGGAGACCCTGCCTCAAAAATAAATAAAACAAAATTAAAAATAAAAAATACAGTACATATTTAAAGTCTGTGTGAATACTGAAAATTAAGGGTATAAAAATGGCATTATATACATTTATAATCCTATTGTTGAAACACAATCACTAAAATTTCAAATAATTCCTAACAATTTAACTGACCCTATCCCTATGAACATATATGAAGGTGTGAATGCCTTCTGGTTCAGAACACCATGCTCAGCCTCAGCACTACGACATCCAAAAGAAAACCCAAGCGAGGAAAACATGAAAACTTGTCGTTAAACCTGAGCTAAGATGCTCCTTTATACACATAAAACAGAAGTAAAGTTTCTTAATTTGAAAAAGGGTAATGCCCCATACGATCGCACACACCAACACGGGTAAGCTATCATTTGCTTTGTTTACAGTACCTTTCCCACCTATGCAAAATAACTGTTCAAACTATGGCAAGTTAATCAAAAAAGTCTCTCTAATCAAAATGCTGCCACTTACGCCTTTATAGTATACTAAAATTGGAAATCACAGCAGTCAACCAGTTTTTTTAAAAGTCAGTTATCTAAATTAACAGTATCTTCAAATGTCTACTAATCATTAGCCAACGAATATGTTTTAAAATTTGGCACTTTCTTCGGTACTCTATCTTAAGGTCTTTCCCATCTGACCCAAGACAGGCACATGTGGCTGAGAGCCGGGAAAGAAGTGCAAAGAGCAACAAGAAACAAAGCAATCTGAGTGGTTACGAGGCCTGACTGCTACTGCTTTCGGGGTTCTGCAAACAGGAAAGCCTCGTTGCCTGCTCAAGTACTTGAATGTCCTCCCTGGGTATCAGGAGGGTTCATGACCATAGTGGGTACCTGGTACTTCCAAGCACCTCCTGCCCGTTTTGTTCCACTGTTCGTATCACCAACTGACCACAGCACACTGGACTGTCCTTCGGCACAGGCAGGAAGACAGAAAGGTAAGCTGCATCATCAGTACAGCTGCTTTCCAGAGGTCAATGGTTTCTGAGAATTTTAACAGCAGTTATTTACAAAAGGACCAAGGAGCCTCTCTACACAGGGGCAAAAAGGGGACCAGTGCTAATAATTCATGTTCAAATGAGTAATTTTCTTGACATAACTTGCAAAATAAGTACTGCAAACAGAACCAATCACTGAAGCGGATTTGCAGTCAGCACAAGGAAATATTCACTGCAGCAGCTGTTTCAGCTCCTACAGTTGAAGCTTCTGCAGTCAGGCTGACATGCCACACCAACCCATACACATGCAAACCAAAACAAGTAGGTGCTGGAGCAGGGCCATCAGCTAATGGCAGGTATCGGTATCATAGGTATGCACTCAAAGACAAGGACACAGAGATACAGCAAGTGTTGGAGTCCACGACACCCAACAAACCACAGCCCAAACAAATGGTCCTACACACAGAAAGCAACACTACTATTCACAAAACCTAAATTAAGGATACTCTTACAATTCTTTGTGTGCCCATGTGCCCATGTTGTGTGCCACAGGGCATGTGGAGAGGTGAGAGGCCATCTTGCAGGAGGTCAGCTCTTTCCTTCCATGGAAAGAGAGGGTTCTCAGAACTGAACTCAAGTGGTCAGGCTTAGCAGCAAACACTTTCACTGACTAATCCATCTTGTTGGCCCCTTAAACATACTTTTGAAGAAATCACTATTTCTAGATGTCACCACACACAGAACTTAAAAAACAGAACAAACAAGCTTTTTCATTTTAGGTATGGAATGCAGAGATAGCCTAAAATATACAATACCAAATGTAAGTATCTTACTGGAAATGCCCCTCCCCCACAAACATCAAACGATACAGTTATGCCTATAGTTATGAACTCCCATCCTGAGGGAAGCAAGAGAGTCGTTCTGATAAAATTAAAACAGACAAGAACAAAGGAAAGGGGAAGTGCTGAGGCTCCAGTGCACATAAGCACACCTAATATCCACTGGGTCCCCACCTTGGGCCTGTTCTCATGTATCTACTTCAATCTTCACACACCTTATTAGAGTGAGAAAGAGACTATTCCTACTACTGTCTGTTCCCTAAGGAGAATAAGCTACAATAGTTGTACTTTTGATGTCCAATGACTGAGTTCATAATGCAGCAAGCTAAAGTAAACAGAGGAAGCAGCAGACAGAAGCAGCATCAAACCTGCCCTGTAACACCCAGCAGAGACAATCAGGGAAGCCTGACTGAGAAAGCAAGTAGAAGTAGGGCACCCAGCGGAGGTCAGCGGGGGAAACCCCTATGAGGCAGCCACGTCCCAGGTGGGGCAGCCTGATTACCACAGAGGAGCTTCTACACCACGAGAGACACAACAGGAACCTTGGCCGGAAATGGTTTTTACCTCCTCGCTGTTCTCAAGGGTGCAATGTTAATACCTCAGGAAAGGGTCTCAGAGGACACCTGCGAGAAACATGCTTGAGTCTGAGGCTGGTTCTCATAGTCTGCCCTCAACAGGTGCACCAGCATATGACATGACAATGTACCAATATAATTTATACCACACTGGGGCAGGGGTTGGGGGTAGCCTATAAAGATCAAGTAAGTAGGCCAGAAGTCACTCACTGAAGCAATTGTGAATCAAGCCACACTTCCAATCTCCTACTCATTGCCTCTTTATCCTCATGTACAAAACTAAGATTGTAAACACACACAGTTTTGCAGTAAGGCAGACTAAACACTCAGGAACCTTTCTATTACACAACAGATATCAGACAAACATCTGTTCAATACATATCTGATTTTCTGAAACAAAACAAGAACTCCATGCAAAGGAAGTAAAGACTAGCAAATGTCTGCAACTCCTCAATGGCATGAGGCAAGAAGCTTAACTAGAAGAGCTCCCCTACTGCATCCAAAGTTTGCGGCTGGATTAATTACCTAAATGTAAAAAAAAAAAAAAAAAAACTGTGAAACTTTTAGAATGAAACAGGAAATACATTCAAGCAAGAGGAAAGCATAAACGTAAAAGGCTGATAAACCCAACTACAGTTCAGGGCCAGAGAGATGTTCAACAGTTATGAGCACTGGCTGCTCTTGCAGAGGACCCAGGTTCAGTTCCCAGCACCCACATGTTACCATTTGTAACACCAGTTCCAGGGGATCCAACGCCCTCTTCTGGCTTCCACAGACATTATACAACATGGGTACATTTATATGTATGAGGGCAAACACTCATATGCATAAAATAAAAATAAGTAAATAAACTTTAATAATATATTTTCAAAAAATAGCATATTTTCAAAAATAGCTAATAGAAAAATATTAATATTCAGTTATATAAAGAATTTCAACAAATCAATTTTTAAAAGACAAGCACTTCACTGTAAAAACATGAATAAAATATACGCATAGGCAATTCAAAGAAAAACTCAGAATGACTAAACATAGGAAAATTGAAATGTCACTGAAATTAGGGTATTATAAATTTAAAACATAACCATGATTTCACATGCTTCAGATTATTAAAACTTTGAACACACTAATTATTCTAGAAACAGAAGTGTAAAATAGAACCTGGTATAACCACTTCAAGGATCAATTTGGCAGTACCTACTAAGTAAGAATCAAGAAATTCCATTTCTAGATAGTAAATCTCAAACTTTGAGTACAGAAAGAAACACAAAGATGCTCTTTAAATCCCTATTTTTTAATCTGTGGAAAAGCATAACAACCTAATCATACCTACACAGAGAAGATAAACTGTGTTTCATTTGGACATTGGACTTCTTTAAAGCAATTAAAATAAATGCACTATGTCAGCTAACATGAAATAAGCAAAGCTGAAAAGCCCAGCTCCATCTTTAACTTCCAAGTCCTTAAGTCTCTGGGCCTTATTCAACGGAAACAAATGTAGCTAATGATACATCCCTTACTGATCTAGAAACCGGGTGGAACAGGCTATACTGTAAGTTAACTATGAGAGTTACTAACAAGGCAAAGGTAGGAGGCATTCAGGACAGGCCCAGAGGAAGGAGCTCTCAGGACAGGCGTTTTCTGAGTGGAGCCATGAGCCTACTAGGAGCACATCAGAGATGGAGTCTCTGCATTTTTCCAATGGTAATTATTATCAAGGAATGGAAAGTAAGGAGACGGAAGTTACCTGTAAAAGAAGACAACACAGCACAGCAGAGCAGAGCTCTGAAGCTGGAGCATTAACAGTCCAAAGCTAAGAGTTCACGTGACAGTAATGCTTTGCTATCACATTAAATAGCGTAAACATCAAGTAATACAGTACAGCCAAACTACAGATTTTCTTTTATCTCTACTTTGACAATTTCATACACATATGCAATGCTCCACCCCCAACTCGAACTTCCTCCAAACATCCCAACACCTCCCCTCCCCATCTTCATGTCTTCCTCCGACTTTTTTTTTTTTTTTGACACCCATTAAGTTCAATTAGTGCTGCCTTCTGGAATGCTGACTGAGCTTGACTTGATCTTGTGCAGGTAACCATAGCTGCAGTGAGTTCATGAGTGCAACAGTCGCGTCATGTCCAGAGGACAGCATGTCACAGTGCTCCTCCCCATCCTCCAGCTCTTACATTCTTTCCACCCCCTCTTCCAAGACGTTCTCTGAGGCTTGGAGGTACTTAGATGTCCCATTTAGGGTTGAGCACTCAAAAGTCACTCATTCTCAGCACTGTGACCAGCTCAGTCTCTACATTAACTGCTGCCCACTGTAGAAGCAGCTTCTCTGGCTACAGTGCAGAGCAGCACTAGCCTATGGGTAAAAACACAGACATTTAGAAGGCAGTTTGACAGCACGTTATAACTTTCTAAAGCACAATGCATGTTAGAAACTGAAGAATACACAGAAGAGACACTAAGCCTAAAAACAGAACACTTTCATTTCCAGTTAAATCATCAACACATGCTCTCCTAACGTCTAGGCATTGGGAACCTACTAGGTGAACAATGGTCCCTGCCCTCGCCTAACTTAGAGTTCAGCTGGCAACACGTGTAAGACTGGTTATTGGCCAAACTCCAGGGGGAAGTGGGAGGAAAAGTACAAAGTCATATTAGGGAGTTGAAAAAGACTTGTCAAAGGAGATACCTGGGTAAAACCTAACTGTAGGGGAACAGCACTCCAAGCCAGGGGGACAGTGCAGACACCCAGGCAGAATCAGTTGCCACATGTAAGAAACAGCAAGGAAAAGTGTTATGCCTAGAGCAGGAGGAGAAGGGTGAAACCTTGTAACTTACTGAGGGAGAACAATTTCCGGGCTTCACAGGCTAAGGTACTTTAAGTGACAGAAAGACATGTAGGAATTTGAGCAGAAAAATTATATAATTCAAAGTTCAGAAGTATACCTCTGGATGAAAAACTCTGGATGTAAGGAAGCAAAATTAGACAGCAGAAATACATAATACAATACCATACCACACAAAGTAAGACTTGAACAATGCAAGTGGCAGATAAAGACAGCTTGGACTAGGATCAGCAGTAAGCAGAAATGGTAAGAAGTAGTTAAATCATTAAAAAACAACCAAACTGTGGTGTCAGAACTTCCTGAAAGATATAAGATACACGAGAAAGGAAGGTATCAGGGATGAAGGCCAGGCATGGGCAACTGACATATCACTTTACTAAGAGATGTGGAGGAGGGGCAGAACATGGCTGGTAGGTAAATCTGTAATTTCTAGAGTCACCTACATCCAGGCAGCATCCAGCTACATGGGGCTGAAGTTCAAGGCAGTGACCACACTTAAAAATGTAAATTCAGAACATATTAGCTCTAAAACCAAGAGGATGAAAGGTTCCCCTAGGGAGCAAATGTGGAGAAAGAGGAGACACAGGGATCAAGCCCGAGAATTTTCCCACTTAGCACAAGGCAGGAAGCCTGTCATGGAAGCCAAGGTAAGAAAAGGTCATGGATGATGTAACCAATTACTTAGGAATCAAATAACAAACAGAGCAAGAGAAAAACGGCGGCTGGTAGCATGAAGCACTGATGACCCCGACCTGGGCGAGTTTGCAAGGAAGACGGTCTAAAATTTGCCAGTTATCCTGAAAATTAAACAAGTTAAACTAAGAGCAAAGCACAGGCATACTTCATTACCTTCTTACATGTGACAGACCTGCATTAAGTACACTGGCAACAGGACAACATGATCACTAGCCATCTTCACAAAGTAGAAACATTTGCCAGGACATACAATAATCAGTCTGCTTTATACTGTCTGAGTCTTCAACACAATTTCTACAATGTGTAAGTTCTTTAAAATACTACCTGCTAGCACTGCAATACTTTACCCTTCCCCCACTCCCAAAGGATTCTGCAAGTCCACTAGAAAGCAGAGTGCTTCTTGTTTCGGTTTTTAATGTTAAGGTACCTTTTATCAGCCTATTAATTTATATCTTTTCTGTGATGTTTGGGGAAATAAACTGAAAAAAAGCTATTTTACCATTTGATATACATATATGTGCCACAAACACAAGCTAACTAGATGTTTTAAGGAATCAGATAACCTTATGCACATATAACATATGAATACATAAATGCACATATATACATCATATAGCCTAGGTTGTAGTAGGCCACACTATCTATGTTTGTGGTACATACATGGTTTTCAGAGAGCAATGTCTAACAAAGCACTTCTTACTTCTTAAAACCCAAACATTAAATGGCACATGACTGACTGAACTTAACATTACCAATGTGGTTAATTTCAATAAAGCTCACCACTTTTGGTTTTGCTTTGTTTTTTTGTATGTGTCTATTGCCTGCATGTAGGTAAATGTCGTGAAATGCCTGCAGAAGACAGAAGAGTTATGGACAGTTGTTAGCTGCCATGTGGGTGCTGGGATTCGAAACCAGGTCCTCTGCAAGAACAGCCAATGTTCTTAACCACTGAGCCATCTCTCTAGCCCTAGCTTATTTTTTTAACTTGTACCCGAGTTCATTTTAAGAAACCACTCAGTAGAGAAACAAATCATTAAAGTATAAAATTTAGTATTTAATGTAGTTATGTGGAAAATAAGGACTTAAAACATCCAAATCAATCAACGTTTAAAGATCTCAAAAACACACCTACCTGTAACCACCAATGTTCCTGATGAAAAGAGTATGACAGTGGAACTATTTAACAGATAGAAACTGACCTAAGACATACAAGACTAGGACTGGAGAGGTGGCTCAGCAGTTAGAGCACTGGCTGCTCTTGCAGAGGACCCGAGTTTGATTCCCAGCACAAACAATGGCAGCTAACAACCATCTGTAACTCCAGCTCCACGGGAATCCAACACCCTCTTCTGACCTCCACAGGCATTGCATAACACAGGTGTGCTTACACGCACGCAGGCAATACATCCATACACATAAGATAAAAATAAGAAATACACAGATGAAGTAGGAGGAAGGCTGGTGAGATGGCTCAGCTGGTCCTTGCTCCCTAAACTTTCTCCCAGGCCTCATGACTTGAGTTTGATCCCCAGGACCTACATGGTAGGAAAGAACAGACTCCTGGTATAGCACGCATGCACGAGCACACGCACAACTTTTATTTTTTTTTTTTTTAAAGGGAGGGAAAACCTAGCCAAACTCTGACAAATACTTTTTTTTTTTTTTTTTTTAAGTAAATAGCTGGGGCTCAATTCCTGTAACTCCTCTTTCTACACATTTGCTCCCTAGGGGAAACCTTTCATCCTCTTGGCTTTAGAGCTAATATGTTCTGAATTTACATTTTTAAAAAATATTTTATTATTTTTATTTTATGTGTAAGAGTGTATCACCTGCAAATAGGTAAATACACCTGTGTTTCAAAATGTCTGCAGAAGTCAGAAGAGGGTGTCAGATCCCCTGGAACTGGAGTTTCAGATAGTTTTTAACCGCCATGTGGGTGCTGGGAATCGAACCCAGGTCCTCTGCAAGAGCAGTCAGTGCTCTTATACACTGAGCCACCTCTCCAGCCCCTGAATTTACATTGTTTAAAAATATTTTATTATTTTTATTTTATGTGTATGTGTGTATTGTCTGCATGTGTGTAAATGCATCCCTGTCGTGCAGTGCCTATGGAGGACAGAGGAGGCCATCGAACTCTCTAGAACTGGAGTTACAGACAGTTGTTAGCTGCCATGTGGGTGCTGGATTCAAACCTGGATCTTCTGCAAGAACAGTCAGTGTTCTTAACCACTGAGCCATCTCTCCAGCCCCCTGAATTTACATTTGTAAGCATGGTCGCTGCCTTGAGCTTGCCGTTCCCTGGGTGTCTATAGGTGACTCCAGGAATCATATGCTAAACCGATCACCCTCCAGCCAGAAAAAGAATCATTTACTGTCCCCTGCAGACTTACACTATTCTTCAGTAGCCACTACTGCAAAAGTTTTTCTCCTTAAGTTGGTCTGATAGTGAAATGTTAACAGACTCAGGTGCAAGGCTGCAGAGAACTCCCAGGACAAATCAGTGTTTCTCATTATGTACTACCAACATGCACATACGTTTCATACATTTGTTGTGAGTTACCCAGTGCCTGTGGAAATCGATATAAGCCCAATAATCTAGGGTCCAACTTCTGAAACTTTAAAAGACACAGTTTGGGGCTGGAGAGATGGCTCAGCAGTTTAGCACACCGGTTGTTTTTGCAGAAGACCCAGGTTCGAATCCCAGAACCCACATGGCAGCTAACAACTGTGACTCCAGTTCCAGGGGATCTAACAGCCTCTTCTGTCCTCCACAGGCATTGCACGACACAGGTGTACTTACCTACATGCAGGCACAGCACTCATATGCATAAAATAAAAATAAATTTAGAAAGAACAATATAAAAGGCACAGTCTGTGTACAATCTACACTCAAATTCCTCGTGCACATATTCTTCAGTTACAGAGCGCACGTAGAATATCCTTCTCTCGAGTTTCAGAAATATACAGCAGAGGAACATACAACTAGGTTCTGTCCTCAGAGAGCACAAATTTAGTGTGATGCCTCCCCGGGTACATGACATGACATGTTTGGGTACTAATGCCCTGGTTCAATCTTGGGGGAAAAAAATGGCTATCTTACACTTTGTACCTAATGTTGTAAGCAAAACTGCCTCACCTTTGATCTACTGTAGTCTGTTTTACCAGACTGTAGGGAGAATGTCAGGAACTGTCAAAGGATCCAGCCTGGCATCCTGGGGTAGAAAGAATCCTGAGAGTTCATGCTACATATGAGTTGAAAATGGACAAGCAAGAGGCAATCAAGCTTATGATGAGGAGGCCTTGGATTTTCAGAGTGGCCAATGTGAGCAGTTGTACCAGAGTTCTACAACCAATCTCAGTGCTAGCCATGAGACGCTCCCTGGACCCCCAGAATTGAGCTTAGTTCCTTTCTTCAGAACTTTATGCTACTGAATGTGCTAAATTCCTCTCTAAGACTGACCACAAAATCAAACATAGTTTTGATTTAGTTTTGTTTTTCTGATTATTTGTAGTTAGTAGCAGATGACAAAAATCTCCCATACAGGAATTTTACTGGATACAGCTGAACAAAATCAAGGCAGCATTTTCTGAGAATATTCTCAACTGACCATCAGCCTAAAACTGAAAATCGACACTGGATCTTTGTATAGGTAGGTAAACCATTACCTAGACACTAGATCTAGAAAACACTGAATTCAGATCCTGTGATGAATTACAGCAATGAGCACTGAGACATGAACAAGGTGAAATGAAGCCAAGTATCTCAGTCCAAGGAGGACATCTGAGAGAAGACAGCAGTGCAAAAAGCAGCCACCAGAAGTCAGGCCTCCAACTCCTCTGGCAGATCCAGGATGCCAGCAAAATCTTAAGTCTGTATGTAAGCATGGAGTGTGAAGTCAACTTACAAACATTAACTATGTGTATTGTACTATATCAGCTACTATCAGTATGTCTTGCCTCCTTGATCTCAGGATACTGACTCCAGAGTTAACTATAGACCTATTTTTAATTGAAAGAATGAGTCTAGAGGTTGAGAATTCAGGATTAGAATGCACTAAGGATACAGGAAAAGTGTCTCTAGAAAGACTAGTGCCATCACCAAGAAAAAAAATGGCAGTGACCAAGTCTCCTTGTGTGCTCACAACATGCAACTATTTTTGAAATTAGGAAGTAGAGATCCTCGAGGAAAACAACCAGGAGCAGCAGGACAGATGGGGGCAAATGGGTCAACAGCACATGGGAAAGGGAGACTTCTCCAGAGGTCGGAATAGGAATGACATACTGGACATACTCTTGAAGTAATAAAACAGACAGTTGTGTTTCCTATAGAAGAAAAATAAGAATATTGGTACAGCATTAGTCAGGTTCTCTAGAGAAATAGAACAACCAGAATCTCTCTCTCTCTCTCTCTCTCTCTCTCCCTCTCTCTCTCTCTCTCTCTCCATATAGCATATATATTTTTTATTTTATTTTATGATATAAGTGTATTGCCTGCATGTATGCAAGTACATCTGTGTCATGCAGTACCCATGGAAGTCAGAAGAGGGCACTGGATCCCCTGGAACTAGATGGTTGTTAGCTGCCATGTCAGTGCTGGGAATTGAACCCAGATCCTCTGCAAGAGCAGTCAGTGCTCTTAACAACTGAGCCATCTCTCCAGCCCCTAGAATCTACACACACACACACACACACACACACACACACACACACGGCGGTGGGGGGGATTTACTAGATCAGCTTACACAATACAGTCTGGAGTCCAACAATGGCTAACTCACATCAGAGAGTCCAAGAGCCCAGCAGCTGCTCGGTCCACACAGTTATAAGGTGCCTCTTGGCAGTTCCAGTCTGGCACTGAAGGCCTGAAGGCTTCCTGGAGAGCTATCAACTTCAGTCCACACTGGAAGCCCAAAGACACTGGGTTCTGGTATCAGCAGAGGAAAGCAGCAGCCGCAGCAGCATAGATGAACTGCCCAGGGAAAGTAAAGGCAAGTAGGCAAAAGCAAAGGCTTCTTTGTCCTACCTCCTTTTATGTGGGCTGCCACCAGAAAGATGCCCACATTGCAGACAGGTCTTTCCACCTCAGATAACCTGAGTGAGAAAATACCTGGCACAAGTGCCAAGCAGCTTGCCTTTTAGTTGCTTCTGGATCAACTAAAGATCAACTATCACAGGTGACTTCATTGAAACATGACATCTGTTGACAACAGATTTCACAGATGATGAGCAGCATCTCTGAGGTGCTATAAAGTGCATCCTTCAAGGGCATTAAAGAAACTTTAAAACAAGACCAGAGAGAACTTAAAATCCATCTGTCAAGTTTTCCACCAAGGAGTAGGAAAAGTCGGGAAGAGGCTTGCCTGTCCTGACTGTAGGGCAGCGCACATCTCTGTCGTGGACTTCTGTGGCCACCCTGCCCTCGGGATGCCTGGACAGCCCATCTTCTTCAGTCCACCCAGTATGTGATGTTCTCTCACTTGCTGTCTGATACCGTGCTTTCCCTGTAGCTTCAGCTATGCCTTGGTGACACCCTCCCTGCCACAATTACCCTGAATCCCTACCCTCATTCCTCTTAACTGCCCAAGATAAAGCTTCTGGGAAAGCCATAAGCACCTTAAATTACAATTTTTTACCTCCCCACTTAAATCTAACTTACATGTGTGAACACCTAGACTTCCATGGACTATGTTCCTTTCTCTCAATTTTCTCACCACTCTCTGAGTCTGAGTTTACCTCATTAACCTTCATTTTCTCCTTCCATGTGGACCGTGCTACCTTAATTCATTCAGGCTACTGCCTCACAAAGCAGCTGAAACACGGCCCAGGTCTCCTGCCTCACTGTTTTTTGTTTTGTTTTGTTGTTTGTTTTGGTGTTTTTTAGCCCCAGCTGACATGGAACTCACTATGTAGACCAGGCTGGCCTTGAACTCACTATGTAAACCAGGCTGGCCTTGAACTCACTATGTAAACCAGGCTGGCCTTGAACTCACAGAGATCCACCTGGCTCTGCCTCCCAAGTGCTGGGATTAAAGGCATGTGCCATCTCCACTCTATAGAGCTCCTACCAAGAGGTATTGCTAGGCTGCAAACCTCTCATCAGGATGGTGCTTAGCTTAGCTTACACGCCCATGTCTTGGCTGGCAGCTGGCTCCCCAGTCCCAACTAGACTGGTATAGCCACAGTCATGTACACCCACACAATAGCTCATCTCCAGCTGATACTGGGAAAACAAGTAACTCAAGACAATAGCAGCTTAAGGGTATTTCTTTCTCATAATAATGCATCACTCTATAGGCAGCTGGGGCCAAGGCTGAAAGAATGAGCCCAACCTGGGACATAATAATTCCTGGAAGGACAGAGCAACGGACGCCTGACATGAGTCTCAAAGCATCAGCATCTTTCAAGGCCAAAAGAAGCCACGTGGCCAAACCCAATATCCACAGAGAAATGCCTTAAGATCCTCTTCCAAGGATGAAAGCAAATCACTACGAACAATGCAACCTGCAGGTCACAAAACTTGCCAGGACATTCACAAGCACGTGCAGGATCCAACAACTGAACACTCCATCACGCGGTTCTTCGAGCTTCTCCCTTTGCCCAGATACTTTCCCTAACTTTTTAGGTACAGAATAGATGTCACTTTCCAAAGTGAACCGACTTAACTTGAACTTGGCTGACCGCCACCTCGACCAAGTGCTTCTCTTGCTCCTCTGGGCCCACAGTGCTGACACAGTGGTAGGCAGCATGACCGCCTTCTCATCTACAGACACTGGTCTGTCAGTCCCACAGCCCCACTACCTAAACAAGACACTTTCTGTACTGTTGTTATTTTATTCCTACTTATTTCATACACTAAAATTCAAACTATGCAAGAAAAAGATCATCATGTGTCAAGTGTCACATGCTCAACACTTAGTACAGTGACCTGCCTACAATGTGTGGTCACTAATGAGTAAGTATGAACTGAAGACCAAAGGAGCATGTGTATAAGGGGCACTGCCAGGACACAGTCCTTCCAGCAGGAGCTGCTCTTAGGGGTCAGAGGGCACATTTCTCACTCTCTACCCTTGAGATCACTTCCATCTCTGTAAGCTAGCCTCTAACCAAGCCTGACAAAGAACAGGTTCTCAATAAGCCCTGGTCTGAATGAACAAATACTGCCTTCACCTAAAACAAATCCCCACAATCCAAGGGTAATGTTTAAACGTTTGTAGTTTTAACAGGACTGAAGCATTATAAAATAAACAAAAAGCAACAGAAACCCATCCTCATGCTAATAACCCAGTCAATGACCTAGGCACTAACTGCTCACAGACATCAGTTCACGATGGAGATAATGAGCAATGTAATGTACAATTTGTGTATCTCAAGATGTACTAACAATCATACACTAACAATGAAATGTCTAAACTGTCACCACACTATCAAAACGTGTGATTCTAACACATTAGAAACTTGTTCAGAAGTTGTACAAATTACAAAAAAAAAAAAAAAGGTACACTAGTGATTTAGGTGCCACTTGATTAAAAAAATTTTTTTGAAAAATTAAATAGTAGTTTATTCAAGAATATAAGCCTTCAGAATCTAGAGGTAAATGTTATGTTAAATAGAAATAAAACCACATTTACCTAGGCATACTACCACACTAATTTAGTGAGGCTTATTCTCATCATAAAATTACTTATGCTGCCGGGCATGGTGGCACACCCCTTAAATCCCAGGACTCGGGAGGCAAAGGCAGGCAGATCTCTGTGACTTCTAGGCCAGCCTGGTCTACATAGTGAGTTCCAGGACAGCTGGGGCTACAGGGAGACCCTGTCTCAAAAAGACAAAAAAAAAAAAAAAAAAAAAAAAAAAAAAATTTCCTTAGGCGGGGTGAGGTTTCTTACCTACTTCCTCATGTCTATTTGGCTTTTGTTTCTGGTTTGAGCTTCCATGGGACTTGGTCCTACTGTCACCATTGCTGTGAGTTCATATGAGTAACTGAGCAGCCTCCTGGAAAGCTCTGCTTCCTTGTGGCCTTCCTCTGGCTCTTACATTCTTTCTGCCCTTTTTCTGCAATGATCCCTGAGCCTCGGAAGGCTCAAGTTTGATACAGGTGTCCAATTCAGGGATAAATAAGCACTCTGTAGCCTCTTATTCTCTGTATGTTGGCCAGTTGTGGGTTTCTGTGTTAATCTGCTGCATAAGGAAATGTCTCTGGTGAGAGGTGAGAACATATTAATCTATGAGCATAACAATAGGTCCTTAAGAGTTAGTTTAAGCAGAAAACTAGTATTGGGCTCTCCCCTGTGTCCTATGACCTGTCTAGCCTCAAGTTCCTAAGCCTGATATCAGTGTCAAGTATGGGCCATGCACACCTGGATAGTGGTTGTTTACTCTATAACATCTGTGCCAATATTGCACCAGTGGGCCTATCTTGCCAAACAAGTGTTATTGTAGTTCATGGGATTCACAGCTCCTTAAGGAAGATGACTATTTTTCCCTTCTGGTGGCATGCGTGGTATCTTCCAGCACTATGGATGCTGGCCAGTAGAGCTGAGGCTCTGAAGTCAGCACCTGCTTGGTTTCTCTTTGTTTGCACTCATGTATATAGTATCTTCAGCAATAAAATCGTACCATCCAGTTCTGGATCTCCACCTTATGTTTGAGTCAGGGTCTCTCAGTGAATCTGGGGCTCATAATCCAGTGAGGCTGGCTGACAGTAAGCTTTAGGGGTCTACCTATCTCCACTCTCCCACCCTAGTAGTAGGAGCCAAGGTGTACACAGCTGCATCTGACTTTTAAATGGATGCTAGGTATTCAAACTCAGCTCTCACAGCAGGCATATTACCAGCCAAGTCATCTCCCTTGTCCAATCCATAGATTTTACACTGCATGTGGTTCTGAGTCCTGCCCAGGCCTTGAACAATCTCTATGCCTCAAGTGTCCACAGTGTATATGCTGCTTGTGTCCACAGTGTATATGCTTTAATAGTCTTCTGCTATCTAAAAGTACTGCAATGCTTATGTTCAAGTAATCCTAATTTTAGTTAATAATGACCTCAAAATACAAACTTTAATTACTGTATTACACAAGTATTTTATCATTGTTATCAATTTCTGTGCTTAATTTATAAACTAAACTTTATCATTGGGGTGTGCATGTGTGTAAAAAGATAGTATAGATGGGTTTGGTACTATACCTGGTTTCAGGTACCCACTGAATGGATTTTGCCCTTTTTTTTGACAGGGTCTGGAATTCACTCTGTAGATGTGATTAGCCTTGATCTCACAGATTTGCCTGCTTTTGCCTCCTGAGTGCTGGAATTAAAAGCATGCACCTGGCTCCTGAATGGATTCTTAATGAATTCCTACAGACTGGGGAGGCCAATTGAACTTTGCTTCACACCTAGAAGCTTCCTCCAAAGCTATTCACTAGGTCTTAACAGTTTTCATACAAAGGAAAAACAAAAGCTCATCAATGAACTTAAGGCTCAACAGGGGCTGGAGCAGTTAAGACCACTGGCTGCTCTTGTGAAGACCTGGGTATGGTTCCCAGCACTCACACGGTACCTCACATCTGTCCCAAACTCCCAATTCCAGGGGATCTGATGCCCTCTTCTGACTTCCACAGGCACTGCATACATGTGGTGCACTTACATACATGTAGGTAAAACACTAATACACATAAAATAAAAATAATGAAAAATTTTTAAGAAGAAGGCTCAGTGGTCCACCTTCTCACTTGGGAATGGCTCACATCTGCCCCACAGATGATAAGAACCTATTAGTCACTATCAAAGTGTTGCCTATAAACAATCCTTCTGAATTCAAATGTCACCTGGGGAAACACTGCTACTTGATATGTTACTATAGCTTTATGAAATCAAATTAGATGAGCCTCAGCAGAAAGAATCTGAGTCTCCCAGACTCACAGAGGGAAGAGCTTTGTTGTTTACCTTCTAGTCTAGATCAGGCAAAGTTCTGTGAAGGAGGCCAGCCCTGAAGAAGCGCAGCAAGAGTGAGGGACTAAAGAGCAGCCACACAGCCCCCACACAGCCAGCTCATCAGAATGCATTCTCCCCTAATCATGTTTTTTTCCTCTCTCCCTCACATCCATTGCAGACATAAAGTTTTTTCTCACACATTGATCACCCAAACACATACAGTGCTGGCTGCTGTGTAGGAGACAAGGTACTACCACAGTCTGCCTGTAGTTAGAGAATAAAATATGGCGTGGCCTACCCAGGCCAGAAAACACAGGATAGCCGTCTTAAAGAAAGAGTACAAGCCGGGCGTGGTGGCGTATGCCTGTAGTCCCAGCCCTTGGGAGGCAGAGGCAGGCAGATTTCTGTGAGTTCAAGGCCAGCCTAGTCTACACAGTGAGTTCCAGGACAGCTGGGGCTACAGG
>NW_008333218.1:179049-191655 GCF_000622305.1 Nannospalax galili | reverse complement strand
CCTTAAAAGATTTTAGGGTTACCTCTTCAGAGGGGGGAATGTTGGAGGGGAGGGAGTGGGCATGGATTTGATCAAAACACCTTACCTTATATGCATATATGAAATTCTCAGTGAAGTTTCTGTAAAAGTAAAAAAAAAAAAAAAAAAAAGAAAGAGTATAATACGTCTTTAGAAGTCAAAATAAAAATCAATATACTATGGGCTGCCATCAAGAAAGTTCAGCGGGTTAAGTTGCCCGCCACCAAGCCTGATGACCTGAGTTCAGAGTGCAGTCCCTAGGAGTCATATGGTAAAGGAATGACTCAACTCTTGCAAGGTGTCCTTTGACCTCTACCCGTGTGTCATGGTATGTGCATGGGTGCACACATGTACACACAAATTTAAAAATCAATACTTATGTGCACATGTGTAAAATGTGTGTATATGTACATAGTACATGAGTTAAACAAAAGACATTATTACATATCTGTAACTCTTCCTGAAAAATCAGCTCTAAATTATTTATAAATTATCTACCTATAAAACTTTTCAACATTACTTTTGTGTAGTGACCCTAAATTTTGGGTTTTATAAACATAGTTAATAGAAGGTTCTGGAGTCAGACTACCTGAGTTCAAATCATTGCTTTGTGACTTACTGTTGCATGCAGTTAATTAATCTTCCTGTGCTTCAGTCATCATCCAAAAATGGGAACAGCAAAAGTGTCTGCCTCCCAGCACTGCCACAGCACTAAAGGACTAGCACACGGGAAGTGCTCTCTCCAGCCTCAGATACACAGTGGGCCCCGTGATATGTAGAGTGTCAGTACCAGAATAACCTAGTTTGGTTTTAACAACGAGATTCCTGACAGAGACATGACCAGGAACTAAGACTCATCATTGGCTAAAATGTAAGTTACTAACTAGATATCAATGTACTACCCACCCCCAAAAAAGTAAGATTCAGCAAGAAACACCTGGAAGGCAATAAAGAACTTCAGATGGCCAAACACGGGACCATTCATTATCTTGTTTCTATTAGTATTTTCCAAATAACTAAAATACACAGATTATAATAAAAAGCATATTTTAAATATATACTTTTATTACAGTGGAGGTAAAAATGCCTTCAATTGTTATGCCTAACAATATTCAAGAATACACTTTTAACAATCACCCAAAACTGACATCATTTATATTTTTAATGTTCTTCACTATTCTTGGTATCCCCCCCAAACAATTTCATGAAACAAAATTCAAACAAACTTTTTAAACTGAAATTAGCAAATTTGGCCTAAGAATCATGTTAACTGGACCATGAACTCAACAAGGTTGTCCTTGCCAAGCTTGAATTGAAACGCTATTTTAAACATCAAACGCAGTGGAATCACTGTCCATGGTACTCTGGAAGGCTGCTCACAGAGAGCCTGGAGCCTAGCTGGTCTACAGAGGTGTCAGCACAAATTCATGCACTCAGAAATTAAGATCCCTTGATTGATCTTTATTACCCTCCTATTTTAAACAGCTTATTTAAAAATAAGCATATTTCACTAAATAGTTAAAAATAGTGTATTACCAATATAGTTCGGTAATGCTGTCTCTGATGTCAAATAATATAGGTACCCAACTAGTCAAAGGAACTACACTCACCCAGGAGTTAACACCACAATATACTGCTGCAAAACAAGCTGTCACTGGAATCTTCAATGCTGCCAATCAGAAATTCAAGTATTAAAATTCCAAATGTGCATGTGATAAATTCTGGCATATAAATACTGTCTATGTTTGTCTGTCTTTCCCTCAATACTTACGAGAGGAAAGAAGACACACACAGAGCCAAGAGCGTGCCTAGCTCAGAGGCTGTACCTGGGAGGAGAGGGAAAGGTCAGCCAAATGCCGAGACAGAGCCCACAAGACAAGGAGACTTGGCACCTAACTTAAAGACCACTCCGCCACACTGGTCTCGGCTCCCTACACGCCACGCTCCTGAAAAGACCTGGGAATATAACCAGCAAATGCGAAAGTAGGAGTGGTTTAGGTCACACCCTAATTAATCAGTATAGTAAAACCTGATGGTCATCACTGTAGCTAGGTCATGACCAGCAACAGTGAGTAACAAAAATATAAAATGCATTTGAGGGCTGGAGAGACGGCTCAGCAGTTAAGAACACTGACTGTTCTTGCAAAAGACCCGGGTTCAAATCCCAGCATCCACACGGCAGCTAACAACTGTCTGTAACTCCAGTTCCAGGGGATCCAACAGCCTCTTTTGTCCTCCGAGGACACTGAACGACACGGGTGCACTTAACCTACACACGGGCAATACATGCATACACAGAAAAGTAATAAAATTTTTTAAATGCATTTTGTCACTAATAACTAAAAATTAAAATGAAGTATTTTTAAATATAGAAATGAGCAAACATGTCAAAAATTAATATAAAAATCTGCTCTTCCCGAAGTCCTGTGTTCATTTTCAATATTATGTATTACACCATAGCCTCACTTGAAAATATCATAAACAGAGATTTCATATGTACCTTTAGGATATATCATTATTATTATTACTGTAGTGCAGGGGATTAATCTAGGACTTTGTGGCATGCTAACCAAGCGCACTATTTGAATGAGCTATATATATGCCCAGCCCTCAAGCCAAAATTTTAAAACTATCACTGAATATTTTAGGACATAGCTTAATAAACTGTAGTCCTCCAAACCCTGGGGTTCTGTGAGGTCCTTTCAGGTCATCCGAACAATAGTTATTTTTCAGAGGAACAGATAGTACAGCCTCTCCATGGGCTAGTATTTGCATAGATGGTCAAAAATTACAAAGACTGAAAGTGACAGAACTTTGGGTTTTAATACCATGCATGTTTGTAAGAAGCTTTGTAATTTCAAAATACACCGATTTTAATGTGTGATGACACACAATAGTGAACACATTGTTGTTTTCTCCACTGATCATACTCAGAGAACTAGATGCAAAGCAAGAGGAGAGAAACCAAGCAGTGTCTGGTCTTTATACAAAGTGGTAACAGCAGCACAAAGCACCACGATACTATAAACAGATTTATTTGTTGGTTCTGGAAAAATACGGAGATAGAATAACCGGTTTTCATGGAAAGCACCAATGTGAACTGACAGATGAAACCAAACACATTCTCTAAGGAATACAGATCTATGTGCAAAGGCAGCAACTGCCTGCTTTCCTTCAAGAGAACACATGACACCAAGCAGAACTGTGAGCTGCAGTTCTAATGAAGCACAAGAAGGACCCCTAACCCTAACCCTAACCCAACCCTAACCCCTAACCCTACCATAACCCTAACTTAACCCTACCCTAACCTAACCCTAACCCTACCCTAACCTTAACCCTAACCCAACCCTAACCCCACCCCTAACCTAACCCTAACCCTACCCTACCCTAACCTAACCCCTAACCCTAACCCTACCCTAACCCCTAACCCTAACCCTACCCTAACCCCTAACCCTACCCTAACCTAACCCTACCCTAACCTAACCCTACCCCTACCCTAACCTCAACCCTAACCCCACCCTAACCCTACCCTAACCCTAACCCTACCCTAACCCTAACCCTACCCTAACCCAACCCTAACCTAACCCTACCCTAACCTAACCCTACCCCTACCCTAACCTCAACCCTAACCCCACCCTAACCCTACCCTAACCCTAACCCTACCCTAACCCTAACCCTACCCTAACCCCACCCTAACCCTACCCTAACCCTAACCCTAGCCTAACCCTAACCCTACCCTACCCTAACTTAACCCTAACCCCTAACCCTAACCCCCAAACAGCATAATGGGCATTTTTTCCCATGGGTCCTAATTTTCTACTTGAAAATCAGAGATGTACTCAAGTGGAGTTCTCTGGGGCACCCCTTCCCAACCTAGAAACAACTCCTGGCACCTTCCTTACTGTAGGGCTGGACTCCACCAGAGATACACCCATTCTGATTCCACCGGACCAAAAAGTCAGTCAGTTACACACACAGGCATGAGTACTCTGTGAAAATGGTATGGACCTGTGGACCTAGGATCAGTCAGACTTCAGGAAGTTAAAAGGGACAAAACTGAAAAGACAGGTCCACCCAGTCCATCCTGACACTATCCAAGAGCTAAAGGAGACAGTGCCGGTCTGTGCCTGCTGTCCGCTGTAAGTAACAGCACCCAGCTTAAGTCAGAGTGTTCTGAATGGTCACCCTAACTGCAAGGTGGTAACATTCGCAAGGTAAAGCATATTGTGTATAATCAACATAAAAACACAACAGTGCGGGCTGGAGAGATGGCTCAGCAGTTAAGAACACTGGCTGTTCTTGCAGAAGACCCGGGTTCGAATCCCAGCACCCACATGGCAGCTAACAACTGTCCGTAACTCCAGTCCCAGGGGATCCGACAGCCTCTTCTGACTTCCGTTGGCATCACATGACACAAGTGCACTTACCCACATGCGGGCGATACAAGCATACACATAAAAATAAATAAATAAAAAAAACCACAACAGTGCAACCAAGAATGACAAAAATCAAAAATGCACATCTATTTTTGCTTTAATATCACTTTTAAAAATACAATAAAAGTACAGAAATTTGGCTACTGTCTAGAGTCACAAACTATTCAAGTTCAGTTTCTCTAATTTTATTCCAGACACATACTTGTAAACTTGAATGTACTGTAAATCCTCAACTTTTAAACTCAACTTACATTAGGAAACTCTTTCTGGCTTTATAAGTAAACAATTTTTCTATGTGCTAATTTTCACTTTAAGTACATACATTCACTCTCAAAATTAAATCCTAAAGTGACATGGGTCAATCACATAATTCAAAATAGTGAGTGAATGCTTATGTTCTCATTGTTGCTAGAATAAAATCTAAACAAGAAAATTTGAAAACAGCAAACACAAGTACATGTCAGTTGCCCTTGGTATCTTTCAAACTGCCTTAATCCAGTTCTGAATTCTTAAGTGCTTGGGACAAGTAGTGTTTAGGGTTCAAATTTCTTTGGATTTTGGAGTACATGCATGTATGCAATGAGGTGTCTTGGGGACAGGACATTATTAATCTAAACATGAAATTCATTTGTTTCATTGTTATACCTTATACACACAGATTACATGTCATTCATAGTTATTCTTTGTGCACCTGCATTTTTTTAACTGCAACCACTTTCCACTTGTGATATCCCGTTGATATTCAAAATGTTTTGGATTTTGGAGCATTTGGATTTTCAGACTGAGGAGAGAGGTTAAGAAAAATCTGCTCATGAATAAAGAGGTCCAGCTTTGATAACATGCATATACCTACTATCAACTTGTATAGACAGAAACACCAACAGGCAGCCTAGCTGTGGATTTCCAGGCAGGCCTTATTAGCATGTCAGTGTTAGCAAACACTGGCCTATTCAGACCTGATGAAGGATCTATGGGAAGGTGCACAGGGCTCAGCATCTATCTAATGGTACAAATGGCAGGAGAAGCACATTTGACCCTTGTCCTGGGCATATTCTAAGTCAATGAGCAGATTCTACAGAACTCTGCCAGGAAACAAATAGAAATTCCAAACTTCTTAACAAAACCTATACTCTCCCTAGTACGGAAATAACTTCCACGTAGTAAGTCAGTTTAGTTTTATGCTCAGTAAGGGTAGCACACATCCATTTTATTTGGGGGTTGGGGGGAGAGTTAAACCAAGTTTGGGGACTAGAGAGATGACTCAGTGGTTAAAAGCACTGGCTGCTCTTACAGAGGACCAGGGTTTGGTTCCCAGCACCCACATGGCAGCTAACAACCACTGGTAACTCCAGTTCCAGGGACTCCAATATCCGCTTCTGGCCTCTGCAGACTTGTATGACACAAATGCACTTACAAACATACAGGTAAAACAGTCATACATGATAAAAAATAATAAACTTTGTTTAAAGTAAGTTTATATCTAGGCAGTTTTTATTGGCATTTTCTGACATTATACTGAAGTCTAAGTCTGACAAAACTGTCTAAAAACAAATTAATCTATGTTACTAGAAGACTTAATGGATACCTAGTAATAATGCTTTAAGACTATAATTGTTCAATTAATCCCTAATAACATAAGTCTTTTTTCTTAAGTGTCCCACCAACTTGGTTCCATATCCTGTAATGGTTCAGGTTTGGTTGTGGTGTGGTTCTGGTTGTGGTTATGGCTGAGGTTGGGTTTGGTTTGGACAGGATCTCCCTATAGCCCCGGCTGGCTATGTAGATCAGGCAGCCTTGATCTCAGAGAGATCTGCCTGCCTCTGCTGGGATTAAAGGAGTGGGACACCAGTCCAGTTTCCTTTTAAAAAAAATAATCGATCTACTAATACCCTACTACTGTCAATTACAATTAAAATTCTAAGGTTACAGAATTTACATTCCACTAGGTCAACAAATTGTACGAAGTCATTTTCAGTGGCAGAGGAAAACAAAAGAAAACTGACCTGGATGTCATTCCAATCTATGTAAGTCAGTCAGTCACCACTGTAACACCACTAATGCTTCTAGCCTGCCAAGCCCCAGTGAAGATGGAAAGTAAGGTCTCCATATCATGGCTTCTACAAAATAGACTGCACCCAAATCCACCAATGGTAAAGCACCCAGTGTAGGCGCCATTGTTGGGGTGAGGAAATCTCGTTACTACAGCCTAGCTCTGTGGCACTCTGTGAAATCAGATGCTACCAGAAGTCAGTTTCTAATTCACAAACTTCCCTTCTAGCTTATGGTGTGGAAAATTGCTCAGGGCTTAAGACTGATCCTTTCTTCTGGAGAGCCACTATTGGTGGCATGTTCTTTGCAGGAAGCAAGTGATGCCTACCAGGTTGGCTTTTTGAAGACACCAACCTTAATGCTATCCATGACAAATGACAAACAATTAAGCCCGAAGATACTGAGTCAGCCCACTGCAGAGTGTGGCCAGAATTCAGTGCCATGGGAAACACTCCCTTCTCGAAGTTTCTTCTCTCCCTGTTACCAGCAGTTCTGGTATTTTCCCCGTGGAGTCAAAAAGTGCCCAAGTCTATGACAGAGTATAGAAATCAGGTATTGGCAGTTCTACTTTTGTGTGTGAATTTCACATATAAATTCAGGATGTGAAGCACTTTTGCAAACCAAAATATGTCAGTGTTCAAGTTTCACTGATTCAACTTTTTAACAATTATAAATAAACCTGTTAAAAATTTCTGGACAAGCTTGGTATGGTGGTGCACACCTTTAATCCCAGCACTTAGGAGACAGAGGCAGACCAATCTCTGTGAGATGGAGGCCAGCCTATATCACAGTGAAAGATTTATCGTCCTCTTTTTTTTTTTTTTTTTTTTTTTTTTTTAAAAAAAAAAAAAAAAAAAAAAAAAATTTCTGGACAATGTTAACATTTGAAATGTCTTAAATAAGTAAATTTTTAGTTTATAACCAAAAAAAAAGTAAACAATTTTAGAAAAAGAGTTATGCCTCAGAATCCAAGAGCACACCTACACAAACATAAAATTTAACCAGTTACTATAGAAAATAAAGATTTGCGGGGGGGGGGGGGTCTTTTTGAGACCCCCTGTAGCCCCAGCTGGCCTGGAACTCACTACGTAGACCAGGCTGGCCTTGAACTCAGAGATCCGCCTGCCTCTGCCTCCCAAGTGCAAGGATTAAAGGCGTGCACCACCACGCCCAGCTAAAAATAAAGATTTTTAAAGGATTATAACAATCACTGAAAGTCAATGAGTCAAGGAGAAAAGGACAAAGAAATGTGTATTCCTATAATTTCAGCACTTAAGCTGAGGCAGGAGGATCACTAATTCTGGGCCAGTCTGGGCTACTTAGGGAGCCCTGTCTCAATCAATAACAAAAATGAATATTAAATCACATCAACAGTGACCACCTATTTCATTATATATTATTTATAAAAAAAAAAAATAGGGGTTTTTCTGTAGTACCAATACTTAAGTAGTAAGTTGTGCAATTACCAGGTCTCCCCCACCTGAAGACTCCCTAGTCCTCCTCTGCTGACAACCCAGGAGTTATTTTCACACACATCTTTGAGGTGATATGAATCACCACATGACTTCTCAAGATTCATCTAGGTATCACAATGAAACATGTTCACCTACAATAAACCACATGTGGGCATCCATACAAATTCTGGGTTATTTTTTCCCTAAAGGCAAAAAGAAGGCAATGAACTAAATACATAATAAATAACTCAAAAATAGCTCATGAAGCTAAATGGTCAATAACCTAGTAACACTTGCTCCCTGCCTTTCCAGAGAGCTGTTACTGATGGTGTTTTACAGGAAGCAAGTGAGCCCAACCTGGTTGGCTTTCCTAAAGACATCAACCTGAGTGTTATTTATACCAGTATAACCTTTATGCAAAAATGAGAAAAAATAAATCTTTGTTTTCTGAATAGACAATTTTCAATGAACTTTTACAAGGGGTCTATCCCATGTTATTTCAGGAATAAAGACACACATGTAAACTCTATTCAGTACTTTTTCCAAAATGTTTACTGAGTGTCTACTATGTAACAGACAGTAGTTTTTCAAGTTAAAAAATCTCTAAATTCTTGCCTTAGTGTAATGAGAAAGAGAGACAAACCAATGGCTATGCTGAGTCCTGGTGACGGGTGGTGACCAGAAACGCTCTTCTGAGAAGCAGGAAGATGAGCAAGAAGCACTCTGCCGTCACAAATAATGACAACGCCCCAAGAAATGAAGTCCTAACATTTTTAAAAGTAAGAAGACCTAAAACACTTTGAGGAAGATTTGGTAAGTTTCTATCATGGTTAAGGTATCATATTCGGCTCAACATCAATCTCCTAGTCATAACATGTTAGCATACCCTTTAGATCAACTTTTTTTTTTCCCCCTTTGGTGTTTTTGAGACAGGGTCTCCCTGTAGTCACAGCTGGCCTAGATTTGCTATGAAAACCAGGTTGGCCTCAAACTCAGAGATCTGCCCACCCCTGCCTCCTGAGTGCTGGGATTAAAAGCATGTACCACCACACTGGCTATCAACTCTTATTTTTACAAATCCACAAGAACCTAGGACAGACGAAAATGGAGGCATGGATGAAAACTACTCATAAGTGCTTGCTGATAATTACAAAGTTCTCCCTTTATACAGAAGTGTAATAGTGAAAGAAAAAAACAGCCAACCAGGATGGTTCTAAACAGACTCTAATTTTCTTAAAAAGCAAATATAATCCAAGGAACCAAGTTTATCATCTTGCCAAATACAGAAACCACAGAAGTGACAGTAGTTACCACAGCTGCCTGATACCACCACTCCACAAATGACTAATGGAATTTAGAATCTGCTAACAGGTACTGAACACTGTACCATAAATACGTACACAAAAGGAAAACTCATTCTCCTCTCATAAGCACAAATAATTGTCAACTACAGAAATACACGGCTTAAAGTACAACAAATCAACCTCTGCAGTCAGTTTGTTCAGTGCTTCTTGAACATTTAATTTAATAAGGGTTAGTATAATACTTACGTGTTTTTGTTTTGTTTTGTTTTTTAGTCTCTTTTTTGAGACAGCATTTCCCTGTAGTCCCAGCTGTCCTGAACTCACTATGTACAGATCAGGCTGGCCTTGAACTCAGAGATCCACCTGCCTCTGTCTCCCGAGTGCTGGGACTACAGGTGTGTGCCACCATGTCCCGCTTCTAATATTTATGTTCATGTAGAAAAAGTAATCATTAGATGGTTAAAAAATGTTTTTTCATGCATAAACTCAGACAAAGCAGGCTGAAATTGGCCTTGGAATACTGATTTAGAGAAGCATTAAAGTTTACTCAATGATATTAAAAATATGTTAAACATAAAGCTGAACTTCAAATTGAAGAACAGAATAATTTTAATAGTATACAAAGATTCACTAGAAAACAAAAAGTGTAAGCTAGCCACCACATAATAATAAAACTAAGAAAAAAATAGTATATGAACATTTTTGAAAAAACTCATTTCAGGGGGCTGGAGAAGTGACTCAGCGGTTAAGAGCACTGGCTGTTCTTGCAGAAGACTGGGGTTCAATTCACTGTACCCACATGGCAGTTAACTGTCCCTAAGTCCAGTTCCAGGGGATCCAACACCCTCTTCTGACCTCCTTGGCCAGTGCACAACACAGGTGCACTTACACACATGCAGGCAATACACTCATAGGCATAAAATGAAAATAAAATATAAGAAAAACTCATTTCATTATGAAAAGCTTTCAATTACAACCTTGAAACTAAAAGTAGAAATGTTCAGCAATAAACAAGAAGGAAAATATAAAGTCAAATACGTAATCTTGGTGTGTTTTTTTTTTTGGGGGGGGGGTCTTTTTTAGTCAGGGTCTCCCTGTAGGCCCAGCTGGCCTGGATCTCGCAATATAGAACAGGCTGGCTTCAATCTCACAGAGATCCACCTGCCTTTGCCTCCCAAGTGATGGGACTAAAGGTATGCGCCACTACACCCCATTGTGATCTTACGTAATCTTGGTGTGTTTTTTTTGGGGGGGGGGTCTTTTTTAGTCAGGGTCTCCCTGTAGGCCCAGCTGGCCTGGATCTCGCAATATAGAACAGGCTGGCTTCAATCTCACAGAGATCCACCTGCCTTTGCCTCCCAAGTGCTGGGACTAAAGGTATGCGCCACTACACCCCATTGTAATCTTGTTTTTAACATTTTTTTTCCATTATATTTCATACCAACTCCTCACCTGCAGAATAACTGGGGGATAAAAACAACCTCCCAAAGAACAAGCCAACTTTAATAACTACTCGTATCTCTAAAACAAAAGATAAAAGTTTCAGCGAAACACTTAAAGAATAGAACCCAATTAAATAAAATATATTTGATTTGAAATTTTAATTAACTCAGTTTAAAAGACCAAAGAATTATGTTGAATTCTATTACTCAATTGAAAAGACTCTTTTCTCAACCAGACTTGAGAACTCAAAAAAACAAAAAATTCATACAAAACATGACTAGCAATATTTCACACCCAGAGTTTACCCTGCCATTAAAAAAATAAAATAAAAACAGGAGCTAATAGTCTGAAAAACAACATAATACTGAAAGTAAATTACTACCTGGCATCTTCAAAAAGATGTGTTAGCACAGCTACGAAGGCACACTTAACTATACAGTAAACCTACATACTGGAACCCAACTTATAAAATCATTACAGAAGATGAATTATGAATCAGAGTAACTTAACATAACATCAGTGTTCAAATTGGCAACCTGGACCTAATGATTTACATTAGCTTGTCAATTAAGGCTTGAGAGGAAGGGCTCTAACCAGGTCAAGCTGCTGACAGCCAGGTGAGGCAGAGAAATGGAAGGAAGCCCTCCTCCACAGGCAAAGAAGTCAAAAGGTCAAAGTCAAATTTATTTGACAAATGCAAACTGAGATTTAAGAATGACAGATTAAATTCCATGAGACTGTTCAAATCTGCCAGATATGTCTTAGTGGCCATGCATTACTGGTGCCTTAGCAAGGAGTGTTACACCTCTCATAGCAAATCACAACTAGATGCTACAGTCATTTCCTGCCCGGCACAAATCCTGAGTGTCAGGTGCTGTGGCTGAAGTCCGCCCAGCTAAAACAGAACCAAACACCCTCCAACGCGGTCTTAGGAGACTCCAGAGGCTCCGGCCTGGCCGGCTTTGTTGGCACAATCGCCCAGGCTCTTTTTTTTTTTTTCTGTAAATCCGTTCAGAACTCTGCCCGAAGCTCTGCTACAAACAACTGCCACTGCACTGCACCCGGCCAAGCCAGGCCAGGGGTGTTGTCCAGTCTGCAGGACGCCCCAATGTACACTTGCCCGGGCTCAGACGCCCCAGTACCCCACGATCACGTGCACATAACTCCCAGGGTCTGAGATCTGGGTCCACACTCTACAAAGATGCCACCAAAACAAGCTGCATGAAGACTCCTGCCCGCCCCCAAGTCCTATGGACCCCGCGGTCGGGAGTGGGCTGCGTGGGGGGCCAGGGGGCAGTCAGGTGGGGTCACGACACAGGTGGGTAGTCAGGTGGGGTCGGGGACACAGGTGGACAGTCAGGTGGGTCGGAGGCACAGGTGCATCGGCAGGTGAGGTTATAGGACACAGGTGGACAGTCAGGTGGGGTGCAGGGACACAGGTGGACAATCAGGTGGGGACCCAGGGCACAGGTGGGCAAGTATGTGGGTTCCTGGGGACACACACAGGTGGACGTGGGGGGGGTGTCCCAGGGATACAAGTAAAGTCCTGCGGGACACAGGTAGGGCTGTCAGGTGGGGTCCAGGACGCAGGTGGGCAGTTAGATAGGGTACAGGGACACACAGGTGGGCAGTCAAGTGGGGTTCCGGGGACACAGTTGGGGCTCCAGGGCACAAAAGGCACGACCAGGTGGGGTCCCGGGTGCAGGTGGGCAGCTAAGTGGGGTCCCGGGGACGCAGGTGGGCAGTTAGATGGGGTCCCGGGCACAAAGGCAAGACCAGGTGGGGTCTCGGGACGCAGATGGGATCCCGGGGACACAGGTGGAGAGGCAGGTGGGGCCCCGCGCGCAGGTGGGCGGCCCTTCGTTCCAAAGGCCCCGAGCGGCGCAGGACCCGCCGGGAACG
>NW_008333218.1:116909-178658 GCF_000622305.1 Nannospalax galili | reverse complement strand
CGCCGTGCGCGGCCCCGTGCATGTCCACGTGCGCGTGCGCGCGAGCGTCACCTCCGCGCCGCTAGGTACTGCGGCCGGGCGAGGCGAGGCGGGGCGCCGGGAGTTCGGGGCGGCGCGGGTCCTGACGGGAGGGCCGAGGCCGCCTCCGCGCGGGTCCTGACGGGAGCGGCCGGGTCCGGACGGCCGTGCGTCCCGACGGGAATCTCCAGGTCCGACGGGCGGGCCACGCGGTGCGGAGACCTGCGGGGCGCCGTGTCCTGCGGAGGGCGGACAGGTGGGCTTGGGCTGGCGGGCGGCCTTCCCGCCGCGGCCCTGGGCGCTGGGAGAGCGCTGGGTGCGGGTCAATGCAAGCTGGCCTTCCACACACTACTGTGGTTGTGGGACAGCGTCGTCCTCCCCTGCGCCCCGCCGTCCTCCCCTGCGCCCTGCTGGCCTCCATAGCGTCCTCCCCGTCATCCTCCCCTGCGCCCTGCTGGCCTCCCCAGCGTCCTCCCCGCCGTCCTCCCCTGCGCCCCGCTGTCCTCCCCGCCGTCCTCCCCGTCATCCTCCCCTGCACCCCGCTGTCCTCCCCCTCATCCTCCCCTGCGCCCTGCTGTCCTCCCCGCCATCCTACCCTGCGCCCCGCTGTCCTCCCCGCCGTCCTCCTCGTCATCCTCCCCTGTGCCCCGCCGTCCTCCTCGTCATCCTCCCCTGCGTCCTGCAGTCTTCCCCGCCGTCCTCCCCGTCATCCACCCCTGCGCCCAGCAGTCCTCCCCACCGTCCTCCCCTGCTCCCCTCAGTCCTCCTCGTCATCCTCCCCTGTGCCCCTCAGTCCTCCTCGTCATCCTCCCCTGCGCCCCGCAGTCCTTCCCATCATCCTCCCCTGCGCCCCGCAGTCCTCCTCTCCGTCCTCCCAGCTGGACGGATGGGCCTTCGTCTTGGGGACCCCGACGCTGAGTGGAGGGTGCGCAGATGTTGCAAACGGCCTCTTCCTTTGCCCTCGCCCGCCCTTTTCTAGGGCCAAGGCGGTTTCTCCCAGCTGCTGGGTTCCCTCTTTGCAGCAAACCAGACTCTGCGCTCCAGTCCATCATCTGCTCTGCCGCTGCACCAGCACCGCTGCATAAGGAAGTTTTTCAGCCTGGAGTTGAACCCGTGCCGTGGAGTGAACTCTTCAGTGGCCCCCAGTCCTCGTCTCAAGTTTGTGCGACAGTGTGGACTCAGCTCCCAGAGGCCACAGCTCAGGACCCTGGCCTCCATGTGTGCAGTGCCCAGGGCCAGCTGCAGTGTAAACGGTGCCAACAGAAAGCTTTATTCCTCATGAACAGTGTGGCCCTTGGCAGTTCGTTTGCAAAGCCAGCAGTGAGCCAGCCACCCGCATGGCCATATTCTGCTAACTAGAAAATGCAGTAGTGCTCATACATGAGTGCTCTGCCGTGTCCTAAGGGGAGAAGCTGCCTCACAGTGTGGGTCACAGAAGGCTCCAACACTGTCAGTTGTCAGTTTTCTGATTCATTGAAAAGCCCCGTCTGCATCACATTGAGCACATGAATCCATTCCCAAACTAATTCATAGAAAACCATGATTAGTTTGACAAAGACTTAAAGCAACTTTGAAATTCCAGAATGCCTGTGACTCTTAAGTCACAAAGACTCAGAACTAGTGTATGTAGCCGTGAAATTTTTCAGACTTACCTCTTCTTCCCCTAGTTGTCAAGTGTTTAAGACCAAGGTAAATGGGGTGTGGTAGCCCACACCTGTGTCCCTAGCTTAGGGTGGGAGTGTAGAGGTGGGAAGATCAGGAGTTCAAGGCCACCCTTGGCTACTCTGTTAAAGACACCACCGTAGTATTCTGAGTCATGTATCACATATGACAATAAAAAGGCATCGCCAGTCACAGTGGCATTCCACCTGTGATCCTAACGTAGAGGGACAGGTGCTGAGGCAGGAGGCTAGCAAGCGCCAGACCAGGCAGCCTTGGTCAGCTTAAGACCTGTGTATGAAAAAAGGGCTGCCGCTGAGGCTCAGTACTCCCCTAGCATGCATGAGTCCTTAGGTTCTGTCCCCAGTGCTGTAAAATGAAAGAATTGCGTGTAAAGATACTCAAACTGTATGTTCATGAGCGTGATAGCTGGACCTGCCGTTGTGGACAGCTGAAGGCCTACATGTAGTTTTACTATTAACCACACCTGAGAGAAAGATTATGCAACTAAACAAAGCTGCACTGGAGAAGGCTGATTAAGTCAATTTTGAAAATTTCAGATTCTACTTGATACTTAACTCCTTTCCCTTTTAAAGGTATTAAAATATTTAATTATGCCGGGCATGGTGGTGCACACCGTTAATCCCAGCACTCAGGAGGCAGAAGCAGGCAGATCTCTGTGAGTTCAAGGCCAGCCTGGTCCACATAGTAAGTTCCAGGACAGCTGGGGCTACAGGAAGATCCTATCTCAAAAAGACCAAAAAAAATTTAATTACACTTTTAAGACGTAAATAACCATCAGTACTAATGTGATAGGAAAATATATGAGAATATGGAATATTTTTAAATTCCTGGATAAACTTTATTATTTTCACTAAGTTTTAAACAGGGTCTCAGGGATCCCACGCTGGCCTTGTACTTCTATACACCCAAAGATGACATTGAGCTTCTGAGCTCTTGCCTCCTTCATACCTCTTAAGTACCACCACTCCCAGTTCATGAAGTGCTAGGGTTTGAACCTACGACTTCCTGTATGCCAGGCAAGCACTGTACCAGCTGAACTATATCCCCAGCTCGCTCGAAAAAATTTAAAGTATGAAAAATAAAATTCCAAGGCTAACCATGTGCAAAAAACCTTTTTCTACCTCACTTTGCACAGGCTCTGGAAAAAAAGAAGTACTAGGAAAAAGATTAAGAGCTCTAAGGAAAACATGGTACAGACACACCAACTACACCAATAGACCACATCATTTTCTAACTACCAATAATTTTCATTCTTTGGTAAGTTAATAGAGTTTTGAAATATGTCAGTGTTATCCTTGCACAGATCAGCTTCCAGGTCCTTTTTTAGCTATATCAATTCAAGCAATGGTCGTTAAATAAAACCTAATGGATATATAATACAGGTACAAGCAGCAGCATCAGACTCTTGGGTAGATCATCTTCTACCGTAGCCTGTGTGTATGAAAGCTGTTGCAGCTAGTTAATCTAGAAAGCCAAGCAACCAAATTCTGCTTGTCGGAACCCACAGCTACAAAAGTCAGTGTTGTTGATTCTGTTTCTTAGGAGGGTTCAAAAGAAGGAAAGGAAGGGGGCAAGGGCAAAATGGAAAAGAGGGGGTAGGGAGGGAGGGATTCCAGATTAGATTTCTATGAGTATGTACTACTTTACTGGATAAATGTAGAACATCTTTCAACCCTTTATTCATTATATTTTTATGCTCCTGCTATTTAGTCAAATTTTAGATTACTTAATAAAATTTCTAGGAACCATGGGGCGGCGGGGGGTGGGGTGAGACAGGTAACCACAGCTGGCCTGGGACCTGCTATGTAGACCAGGCTGGCCTCAATCTCACAGAAATCTGCCTCCTTCTGCTACAAACAGGAAGCATGCTTTTACAGAGAATTGTGATATAAAACACTTTTTTTTTGTCTTTTTGAGACAGGGTCTACCTGTAGCCCCAGCTGTGCTGGAATGCACCATGTAGACCAGGCTGGCCTTGAACTCACAGAGATCTACCTGCCTCTGCCTCCCAAGTGCAAGGATTAAAGGTGTGTGCCACCACATCTGGCAAAACACTTTTATAATAGGAATTTGAAGTAAAGTTGCTGACTCACACCTTTAATCCCATCAACCAGGCAGGGCCAAGCAAATTGTTGAGTTTGAGACCATAGCAAGTTCCAAACCAGCCAGAGCTACAAAGTTGAAAGCCTGTCAAAAAAAAGAAAAGGAATTTGGTCTGTCTTGTTTAAACAAAGCTTAGTCTTGCCAAGCCAGAAGGACCTCTGTGGTTAAATGTGCTTGCTAGTATTTTATAAACTAAGGCGGCACTAGGTGAAATAAGTCAATCTTGGCTGACTCAGCAGGTAAAGACTTATTGCTACCAAGCCTGAGGACCCAAGTTCCATCCCTGGAACTCACATGGTAGGAGAGAGCCAGCTCCCAGAAGTTGTCCACTAACCTACACATACACACAAACACATATACACAAAATAGTGAATGGATGGATGAATAAATGTAATTTTTTGATAATCTTAAATATATAAATATATTCTCTTCAGTGGATGCATGAAAATAAGCCTTCTCTGTACAAGGTTTAGAAGAATTATGCCTTGTAAGCATTGCCATTCACCTTTGATGTGTTAGAAAATTAATCTTGTTTTTTGCAGTATCGTGTGGCAGAATGGTAAGAATGTGGGCCATTTGTTCTCTCAGCTATCAAAATTGTTCCCTCTCCTTCAGGGTTCTCCTCAGCCTCAGTTTCCCACTCTCAGATGACCAGCCAGGAAGCACCAGCTCTCCTGGGTCACCTCTCTAGAATCTCTCTCTCTCATACCTGGCACTTTGCTTTAGCAGTTCCCTTGAATGTGGGTCTCACCTCTGTGGTGCAGACCAAACCCAGGGCCTTCCATATGCTACGCAAGGGCCCTACCACTGAGCTACACCCCAGGCCTGAGGTATTTTTTAAGCAGAGTCTCACAAGGTAGCCCAGGCTGTTCTAGAAGTCTTGATTTTTCTACCTCAGATGATAGGTGTGCACCCTCAGGTGGGGCTTGACTGACATTCCAATTGTGCCCTTTTCTCTCGCTGGTTCTAGACCCCATAGAGTTGGAGGCCTGCCTGACCATGGGGTTTGCATCTAACAGATGTTTGGTACATATGCTAACTAAACAGAAGGTGCAGGACCCAGACTTCCAGTCGGTCATGTGAGGCAAACTGTGCCTGCTGAGTAACCTCTGCTGGGTTGTAGATTCAGCAGTCTAGAGCCACTGCAGGGCTTCTGGTCTCATCTTTCCTCTTCCTAAAACGTACAGCCCCAAGCAGTAGGACTGAGACAGAAGGAAGTGTGCTTCACTCCTGAAGTAGAAGGCTAGATCCCCTGCACAGTGAGTACGACTCCACCTCCTACTGGCTTGGATTGACAAAACCAGTTGCCAGAGCAGTACTAGAGTACTTACCTAGCATGTGCTGGGCCCTAGTTTCCGTGCCAGTACAGCCAAGGTAAGCCACATACCATACCAACCTTCACAAGCTGTGTAACATAGTACTAGAGAAAAGATCAAGAACCTGGTGCATGTAAGAATATGAAATACAGATGTAGCAACTTTTATTATCCATGTCCATGCCCCTCTCTGTGTCCCTGCCCCTCTTTGTGTCCATGCCATTCACCTGTCCATGCTCCTTTGTTCTGTGGCAGAGTCTGGACAAAGGCACCCCAACTCTTGGACTCATTTAAAACCAAGAGTGAGCCCAATCTGTTTCCAGAACTTTCTCCTTCTTGTTTCCCTCAGCACTGTTTTTCCAGCCAGGGTCCTGCTCTCTTTAAACAGTCTGTCCAGTGACGTGGGAGTGGAATGAGGAGCTGTCCTGTCAGGAAGGTTGGTTCTCTCTCCTTACCCAGAAGAGCACACACAACCACAGATAGTTACTGCTCTAATCCCACCTGTTGTTTGTAGCGTAAATTCCATACTTCCAACATGTCTGCTTCCAGTGAGGGTCAAGAGGGAGAAATAAGGACTGTGAGCTAAGAGGGCAGCTGCTTGCCTGGCTTAGCTTGTCAAAGCCCATTGCAGCAGGAGCCCAAGCCCAATACATTGTTTTCTTTTCCTAAAGTCTGAATGTGAGCTGATTAGGCATGGGCAGATTGAATAGATAATAGCAAATGATCCCAACAATGAGGTTAGTTTGAGTTACCACGCTAGGTAAGAAAGTCATTCCCACATTGTTCATAAAAACCCAAAAGTGTAGTGTCTGTGAACTAAGAAAAATCTCTTGGAGCTGGAGAAGCGGCTCAGAGGTTAAGAGTACATACTGCTCTTTCAGAGGCCGACACGGTGGCTCACAGCCATCTGTAACTCCAATTCCAAGGGACACCCTCCTTCTGGCCTCCTCACATACCGGGCACGCACATGATGCATCATACATGCTTGCAGACAAAATAGTCATAAAGAACAAGTCAGGTGTCACCGCTGCAGCCATGCCAGAGCCAAGAGGAGACCTGTCCCCTGGACTTGTTCCGATAGTCTGCTGAAACATGGTGGATTTCTACAAAGTTCTAGGCGTGCAGAGACATGCTTCACCCAAGGATATCAAAAAGTCTTGGTGGCTTACAGGTGCTATCAACTGCTGGGAATCAGGACATCTATGACAGACAGACATGGAAGGGCTAGATGGAGGAGAACGTGGAAGTCACTTTGACAGTCCATTTCAGTTTGGCTTCACTTTCTGCAGCCCAGAGGATGTCTTTAGGAAGTTTTTGGTGGAAGACACACATTTGGTGAGGCTTTTGGAAACCAAAGGGTTCCCGAGAAGGCAGAAGCTGAGGTGCATCTCCTTTGTCCCCACCTCCAGTGGATTTCTGTCGTTTGGAGTGGATTTTCTTCAGTCAATACTGATTTCACTTCGTTTGGGTCACTGGGTCATGGGGGTCTCACTTCCTCTTCAGCATCATTTGGCGACAGTGGGACAGGCAACTTCAATATCAACTACTGAAATAGTTAATGAAAGAAAAAAATCACTACACAGAATTGGGGAGAAGGGCTGAGGAAGACAGGCAGAGTCACGAGAAGTGGGAAGAGCAGTGCTGTGCTTGGATGACACGTACTCCACACGCATTTTAACTGTTAATAACAAGCACTGTTTGGGGATTAATAGGAACTTTTTTCTTTTTGAGGCAGGGTCTTCCTGTAGCCCCAGCTGTCCTGGTACTCACTACACAGACCAAGCTGGCCTCAGAGCCACCTGCCTCTTTCTCCCCAGTGCTTGGATTAAAGGCATGTGCCACCACCCCTGGCCCCAGGAACATTTTTTTGAAGATTTCAAAGGAACTTGACTTTCAGTATAACTACCTAATCTGAAGTATTTATAAGCAGCTCATCAGAGCCCCTGTTTGTCATAGACTTTTGAGTTTGTTGTTGGGTCCACACAACAGGACCATTTGTTTTGTCTTTAAAATAGTTGTAATCTATGTGCACTTTGCTTTTTTAAAAACGTAATTCAAGATGAGCCTGTGAGACTGAGTAGTGCTAGGAGAAGACTGTTCTCTAACACCAGCACGGATCAACTTCAGCTGTGTTGGTGTGAGCCCTAGTGTCAGCTGCTGTGAAGCTAACATGGCCAGGAGGAATCTGCTGCAGTATTCCGTTCTCTCGGTGCTCAGTGATAACAGTTATTTCTGCATCAAGGGCAATGTGCTTCTGGTTGTTTAAGGATGTTTCTAGTTGTGTGTGAGCGCTGGCCACCTCGCCAGTTCTGACAGCTGTTTAATGCTAAGCTTAGGTTTAAAAGCTGGTAAATTGGGTCTTTGTCATTTGCTTTTAAAAAAGAAAAGAAATCTGAAAAACAACAAATCTTTAAAATTTTTTAATTAGAAAGTAAAATATCTCCTTTATTGTGTTTGGAATTCAGAAATACCAAATTAAGGGTTTTCCTTGCTTTTGAAAGTGCAGTGCCACTTAAACATTTTTAAAGTGCTGTTGACATTTGCAGTTAATGACATGAGGTGTAGAAACCTGGCTCTGGCTTTCTGTTAAGATGGTGCTATAAATGTCTGCTCTGAATCACTCTTGCCACACTCATACCTGCCCTAAACCTACACCAAGAATGAAGATAAAATGTGAGCATCCAGTACATGAAGCAATGAGGACATGGCTGAGCATCCCTGTCTAAGGGACAGTGTAGAGGTGAAAAGGGGCTGCAGGTGGAGTCCTGCTAGACCCTGGAACACTGAGAGATCCTGCAGGGAGCTGCACCCCCTCCCTACTTCCCACAGGGTTGAGGATGGTGCTTCTGTGGAGAGGACAAGGTTACTGCCAAGTGCAGTGTGCAGGTGTGACTTACATAAAGCTGTGCCCCAGAGGAGAAACCATTGGTGCACCCTTCTGACTAGTCACTGCTAGCCCAGCAGGTGAGTGAATCTGATTCTGCCAGTGTTGACACCAGGTACTCCCCTGCTCAGAGCCCTGTTTACCCAGAGAGAAGGTTGAGCAGAGAGACACTGCTGTGAGGCTTCTGATGAGCTAACCAGAAATTCCTAAGCACATGAAGAGAAGAAATGCTAAAGGATCCTCACAATCAGCGATATTGAAATTCACTACAAAAGAATAAGAATGATTGAATATTCTGAAAAGAGCTTAGCCATGTTTACAGAACTCTAAAGAAATACATGGAAAGGCTGGGTGTGGTGGTGAACACCTTTAATCGCAGCATATGGGAGGCAGAGGCAGGCAGATCTCTGAGTTTGAGGCCAGCTTGGGCTACAGGAAACCCTGTCTCAAGACCAAAAGAAGAACATGGAAGGATACTATCCATGGAAAAGGCTAAGAAATTACAAAGAACTGGCAAGCTGGGCATCTAGCACTCGAGTGCTGAAGCAAAAGGGGCCCTAAGTCAGGGCTTGCCTGGGCTGCATAGAGAGCCCTTGTCTCAAAACAAGGTGGACATGGTGGTACACACCTCTAATTCCAGCACTCAGGAGGCAGAGGTAGGTAGATCTCTTGAGTTCCAGGCCAGCCAGGGCTACATAGTGAAACGTGCTTTAAAAAAAAACAAAAAACAGTTATATAATAATTTCAAATGACTTTTAAACCTAATATATATCCCTTCGACCTACTCCCAGGTCAGACTCTCAAGGAGAGGCCAGCAATCTCTTAAGTCTCCAGGCCGGGCATGGTGGTCCACGCCTGTAATCACAGCACTTGGGAGGCAGAGGCAGGTGGATCTTTGTGAGTTCAAGGCCAGCCTGGTCTACATATCAAGTTCCAAGAGACAGCTGGGGCTACAAGGAGACCCTGTCTCAAAAAGACAAAAGAAGGCTCCTAAGTGAATCTGATATTGGGTTGAGTTTGAGATTCATTGACTGACATGGACTTTCAGGTCCCTTTTGACCTTGAGGCTATCACTTTTCCAATGCCACATATCTTCCACTGAGTGAGCCTGTCTCCATTCCATCACTGGGCATGAGTGTGATTAGCAGAGTGCTGGCCAACAGCTACAATTTCCAGGTTTGTGATCCATCCCTGACATTCACTGTCTAGGTCTGGGAACAGGTCCTTGGAGCTCTCTGAGCCTCAGTTTCCTCACGTGAAAAATGAACAAGGATCGCAAAGTACCTGAACTGCCTTCTTCCTGAGCTGCTATCAGGGTCAAGTTCAGTGAAGGCTCATTAATTGCTCTCTAAGTGTCCAATGAAGTATCTGTTCTGGATTTGGACATTGACATTTTGAGGGGAGTCCTGAAGAGCTCCAGTAGAACTAAGTGAGGCAAATTACAGAAGCATCACATGTGGGAAAAGAAAAATTCTTCCAACTTTTATGCATGTTTTCATTTTTAATTATTAAAATGCAGTGCATTAACTCTATTCAGAATATTGCAGTAAAGTTCTGAAATCTTGGCAGGGCTTTAAGCCATAGATGGCTGTGATAAATACCTCATTGTGTTTTTGTGTTAGAAAGGAGGGGACTATGTTATCCTGATTGTTTTCTTTCCAGTAAGTATCTGTAATGAGTTTAGTACATTACATATTGCACATTGTCAAACTGCATGTTTCATTAGGGGGAAACCAGTGCTCACTTATTTTCCTCCAGATCCCCCATCTTCCCAGCAGGATCCCAGCAAGGTGAGCTTGCTGCCACACCCATTTCCCTCTGCAGTCACTTGCCTGGCAACTCTTCTCTAATCCTTGATCTACAGGCTCCTCTCCAACCTTGGTGTCTCCCTAGACCCTCCCTTCTTGCTCATGGCCCATCCCTATTGTCAAATCTGGCGGCTATTCCTTCACCAGCCTCCTTGAATTTGCATTCTTCTGTGTTCTCCCCTGTTGCAGACCATGCCAAGCCTCTGTTCTGGCTATTTGTGTTCACCCCACAAAACCCTAGCATCAGAGCAATTAGCCAGTTACTTTTGCAGCTTAATTTTCCTTTAATTCTGTATGTGAGTGAAATCCTTACCTTCTTTTCTGTCTACTAGCCTTGACTTGGCTCCACTGAGCTCACACACAGACTTTTACCTTCTGCCCTATAAAGTAGACATGCCTGCATGACTTACTTTGGTCAAAGAGCCATGAAGACCCAGTATGTCACTTCTAGTATAAGTGATGTCTTGTCTTCCCTTGCTGCGGTGACTGAGAAGAGGACATGAAAGGGTGGTGTCACAATGTCGAGTAGCTAGGGGTAGCTAGGACAGCCACTTTGGAGGGCCAGCAGGTCCCACAGTAGGATTTGCATCTCACAGGTTAAAAGAAATTATTTGTTGTAGGACTGGAGAGATGGCTCAGCAGTTAAGAACACTGTTCTTGCAGAAGACCTGGGTTCGAATTCCAGCACCCACATGGCAGCTAACAACTGTCTGTAACTCCAGTTCTAGAGGATCTGACAGCCTCTTCTGTCCTCCATGGGCATTGCACGACACGGGTGCACTTAACTACATGCAGACAATACACATAAAGATAATAAATTTTTTTTAATTTTTAAATTATTTGTTATAATAAGCCCAGAACTAAAATTTGAGACTACTTATTCCAGCAAGATCATGTGACCCATCTAGACTTAAATATCACTGCAAGTCCCACTAATGTACTTTCTGTCACTCAAGAGCTCCCCATCAGCCCTTCTACCAAACCCCAGAGCTTTTTGTCCCTTTCACTTGGCGATTGTGTCTGAGAGTGATGGAATCAATATGGCTTTGGTGTCATACAGTCAACAGTTAGGATAGTTAACATGGCAAAACAATTATATAGTTTCATTAAACTATTACAGACCAATAATTTGTAATGTTTTTGAGACAGGGCTTCATTGTAGCCCAGGATGGCATCAAACTCACTGTGTAGCTAAAGATGACCTTGAACTCCTGATCCTCTTGCCTCTGGTTCCTAAATGTTGGGATTACAGACATGAACCATCATACTGGAATTTTAAAATAAATTGTAATTGAATAATTCACCAAAAAAAGCTTTGAAAGCAGCCAATTATGCCAGGTGTGGTGGTATACACCTTTAATCCCAACACTTGGGAGGCAGAGGCAGGTGGATCTCTGAGTTCAAGGGCCAGCCTGGTGGTCTACATAGCAAGGTCCAGGCCAGCTGAAGCTACAGGGAGACCCTGTCTCAAAAAGACCAAAAAAAAAAAAAAAACCCAATTATAAGAACGGTTGAACACAATAAAATGGGAATTTTTAAGTTATTCAGATTTCCAATTACCTTTGGTCTAGATATTTATTTTGAAATGTATGAAAAATTTTGGTTTAAATATTTTAGTTTGTTTGCTTACCCAAGATTTAAGTAAACATTAAGGGTGAAGTGAATAAATATGTGTTCATTATAGATTTTGACTGGAAGAAGCCAAACTTTGTTTAGATACTAAGTCCTTTAAAGTGATTACATGTCACAGTACACTGGGACCACACTGTCTCAGTATGCTAACACAAGACTGCAGTGTGGTCAGAAATGCATTATTAATGAAATCTTGTACTTGGCCACTTCAATAATTTGTGGTTGGAATGCCTATGAGAAACTTAAGATATCATTAGCATCTTTAAAACATCCAACAGCTGGTTGTGAATTTTATATGACTAAATTCTACCTTGAATTGGGATTCCAGAAAATAATCCTTCCAGCTCAATATTAACATTTCTTCAGATGATAATCTTTGACTATTAATTTCCTATATCATTATTAAATAAAGAAGAGAATATTTCAGTTTGAATTTCAATGCCTAATAGAATAAATTGTCAATAGAATAAAAACAGAATTTTAGAAAAGGGCTTTAATGTACTCTTGCCTAGCTCCCCACCCCGCAGACCTACCTTCTCCCAAGGAGCTCCTGTCTCTGTGCTCATTTAGACTATAGACGAAAACGTGAGCAAAAGGGAGTGTTCTAAACAGGAGTCTCTAAACCTGTGGGCCAAATACAGCCTGCCTTTTGGTAGGTTTTGAGCCCCCGCCCCGCCCCCTTACAGGTTGACTGAATTCTTGAACCCCTGCCCCAGCCTTCCAAGTGCTGACATACGGTATGCACTGCTGTTTGTAGCTACATTATTAAATGATTGAAAAAAAGGAAAGTTGCAACACATCACAAAATATTAATTGTATTTATTTATTTGTCTTTTTGAGACAAGGTTTCCCTGTAGCCCCAGCTGACCTGGAACTCGCTATATAGACCAGGCTGGGCTTGAACTCACAGAGATCTGTCTGCCTCTGCCTCTCGAGTGCTGGGACTAAAGGGGTGTGCCACCACACCCGGCAAATACTAATTTTAAAGCCTAGATATACCACTTGATAAATAGTTACAGAAGTAAAGGAGGAGGAAGGTGCCCAGTTCTTTAAAATAAGGCCAACCTGGTCTACACAATGAGTTCCAGGCCAGCTGGGGCTATAGGGAGACCCTGTCTCAAAAAAGAGACAAAAATTCCTGCCACCATGGTGATACCAGATTTCAGAGGTTTTTGGAGGACAGTGATAACCCCAAAGAAAGTATTTGAGTCCAAATAACACTGACACTGTAACTCAAAAGGATCAGCAACTTTTTACCTACACGAAATCAACAACTTTTACGTATATGAAATTCCTCTGCAATTATTTGGAGTTCATAGGTCCCTGGGGAAGAACATTGTCCCTAATCAGATTGCCTGAGGAAACGGCTCCAAGGAAGGACTCTGTTATTTTTACTTTGCAATTATATTTTCTTAGCTGCAGATAGACAATGATTATGAATCCACATTTATGTGTTTTTGCAAAAGCACACAGATTAGTTAATGAACATCTTCAGCTGACCCAGGCAGGGCCCTTGGAGGACAGAGCTGGAGAGCTACCACATACGTGCTGTGTGAAGGAGCATGGGAGCAGGCTGCAAATCCGGTCTTCGGGCGAGAAGTAGCACAAGGGCCCTGGGAGTGTGGGAAAGCCTGCTCCGGCTCTGGACCATCTGTCCTTTGCACCTTGCATGGAGCTGTCATACTGAGATCGCCCTTCATCATCCTCATGGCGGTTTTCCTTACTCAGCTGTCACCTGTTACCTCTCCCGTCTCAAGGAGCCAGCCTAGCCACCGCAGTGAGTGATGTTCTCTTCGAACTCTGCAGTGCCTCTTCCCACATCACTCATTTTCCCCTGAACACAATTACAATAACTTAATTGATTTATTCTTTTCTATGATCACATGTAGAAAAGATCACATCCCATAAGTGTACATCTTAACTTTCAAAGCAAGGAAAAGACCATCTACCCAGAAGTCCTGCTCCCGTCTCTCCCCATTTTTCTCTTTCGTTTTCTGACATAGTTAAGCACTATCCCGACTTCTGACAGCACAGGTTAATTCATCTTACTTTTGAAGTTTGTGAAGATAGAATCATGCAAGTTATATTGTGTTGTCTGTTTGATTTGCTGAACTCGTGTCTGTGTGACAGACAGCAGTCCTTCCATATGAATTACTGTGCAGCGTCCTATGGATGACTCTGCTGTCCTGTCTGTGGCTACCGACTGGATATTTCCCAGCTTTTACTTAGGAAAAGTGCTGGTTTGAATAGCCTTTGTGTCCTCATGTGCAGCCCGAGAGCACACTTCAGTTGGGTCTGAATGCGGGAGCAGAGTTGCTGGGACAGAGGTGTACATGTGCCCGGTTTCCAGAGTCTGGAATCCATTTCTGATTCTGTCAGCAGCTTCACAGGGCTTCAATAGGCAATGTTAGTCTTTAGGTAGTCCTGTGAGTATGCGCTGGGATTTTAGTGTCTTCACGTTTTCATTATTTCTAATGAAAATAACCATTTCACATAGCTACTGATCATTTAGATACCCTCTTTCATGCTGTCCTGGAGTCTCTTGCTTATTTTTCACATGTATGATGTGAGTGCACATACATGTGTGTGCATGTGGAGGCTGGAGGTCAATCTCAGTGTCATTCCTCAAGTCCCATCCACCTCGTTTGATGAGAGAATCTCTCACCGGCTGGGAGTTCACCAAGTAGGCTAGGCTGGCTGGCGAAGCCCCAGGGATCCTCCTGTCTCTGTCTCTGCAGTGCTGGGATTATAAAAACACACCAACATGTTCACTTGTTATTTGGGCTCTAGGGCTCAAGCTCAGGTCCTCACGCTTGTGTGGCAAGCACTTACAGACTGCAACATCTCTCTAGTGCTCTGCTTATTTCTCTGTTGGGTTGTCTGTCTTAGTTATCTGGATGAACTAGTGATATATTCTGGTTATGAACTTTTTAACCTCTGTACCATAAGCACTCTGTCCCCCTGTACTTATCGTTTTACCTCTGTAGTGGTGTCTTAGGCTCCTAAGTTTAAATTTTATTTATCAGTCTTTTCATTTGTGTTTAGGTTGTTTTATTTCCTGTTTGAGAAAGTGTCTAGCTCAGAGTCATCAAGGCTTTCTTTCATCTTCTTGAGTCTTTGTTGGAACCCTCACATTTAGACAGACGTACACCTGTAGTTAACTTGTGTGCATTGTTTAGGGTGACGTTCAGTTCCTGTTCTTCCATGTTGCTACCCAGTTTTTCTAAGCAGCATTTGTTGAAGAAAACAGTCTTGCAGTCCTCTGTGACCTCCTCCTGGAGTGTCTGTGTGTCTCATTATTCTCTCTGTGCTCTATTATTTGTCATCAAATAGTCTTAATTATTAAAGTCTCATATTGTTTTGATATCTGGTAGAATAAGTCCTACCTTGTTCTTTTCAGTAAACATTGTCTTAGCTTTTGTTGTTGGTTTTGGCTTTTTTAAGACAGGGTCTCCCTGTAACCCCAGCTAGCCTGGAACTCTTTTATGTAGACCAGGCTTGCCTTGATCTTGCAGAGATCCACCTGGCAGAGGCAGGCCCCTGCCCCTGCCCCTGCCCTGCCTTGGCATGTGCCACCACACCTGGGGTTTTGTCTTGGCAATTAATGGCCCTTTGTGTTTCCAGTTTAATTTTAGAGTTGGCTCGTTGATTACCCTGGGAAATTCTGCTGTGGTTTTTTTTTTATTGAGACTGCATTGCCTTTCTAGAACATTTTGGGGAGAATTGATATATTTATGATAGCATCCCTAACCCATGACCATGGCATATTCCCACTAATGCATAATTTTCTCCACATAGCCCTTGTGCATTTTTAAAGATTTAGTCTTAAATATTTCATATTTCATTCTCTTACACACAATACCTTTTTTAATATTTCACTTTCCAATTACTGTTAGTACACAGAAACATAATTGATTCTTTAAATATTCATATTGTGTCTAGCAACTTTGTTAAGCTAAACTCAGTTTTTAATTCTACTAATTTTTGTTTCCTATGTTTTACCTCCATGTTAACTGCAGGTAATGCCAGCTTGGCTCCCCTCTGCCAAGTCTTCTGCCATTACTGCCTTGGTAGGACTCAAATGGAAAAGTTTCAATATTTCCTTGCTAAATGCTTTCTACCTCTTAAAAATACCCTTTATCATGATAATGAAGAACCTAGAACTCTATTCCCAGCTTACTAAGAGTTTGTAAAATTGTAGGTAGATTTAACTGACTTTATATTAATTATATGACTATAACACCTTTCCCCTCTTCATAATGTTAATTATGTGCTGCTCCCGACAATGAGCCTATAATTTTGTGATGTCACCATTTTTAAGCACTTTTAGTATTGATTTTCTGCTATTTATAAAATTTGCATCCATGTGTACAGGAAGATTGGACTATTTCTTTCTTATAATACCCTTGTTAGATTTAATGTCAGGGTTGGACTGGTCTCAAAAACTGTTAGGAAGTATCTCCCTTTTCTGTTCTCTGACCTTCCCCACATTCCCTCAAACTTTTGTAGACAAGGTCAGGGAGGGAGCACTTTAAGTATAGACAGAATTCCTTAGACAGAATTCCTGGAATCATAGAACCATCAAAATCCTCTAGCCCTTCCTGTATCCCTATTTGTAAAGTTCACTTTTCTGAGATTATGTGCAATTTTTCTTAAAATTTCAAGTCTGTTGACATGAAGTCATTCATAATACAGATATTCAGATAATGCAGTCTTTTTTCTTTTTTTCTGGTCTTTTTGAGACAAGGTCTTCCTATAGCCCAGCTGGCCTGGAACTCACTATGTAGACCAGACTGGCCTCAATCTCACAGAGATTCACCTGCCTGTGCCCCCTGTGCTGGGATTAAAGGCGAGTGTCACCACACCCAGCCTCATAATACAGTGTTGAAATCATTTTAGTGTGTGGAATCTAGAGGGATGGCCCTCAGTTCATACCTGATATCCACTGTGATGGTCTTGAGACTGATCAGTTTCATTCTTTTCAAAGAGCCAAGTCTTACTGGGCATGTTACCTCAGACCTAGTCCCAGAATTCGGTTTAAGGCCAACCAGGACTATATAGAAATGAGATCCTGTCTCAAAAGCAAACAAAAAAATAAAGTAAAACATACCTTGCTTTTCTATATGAATTGATAATATAAAACTTCCCAGCTAATCCAAGGAGCTTTAATTTGGAGATACTTATGCCTGAGTTTTTTCACTTATCAAGATTCTGCATCTGCCAGGAAGGAAATATTTGTAAAGCATGTATCAGGAGGTGGAAGATGGGACACCAGACATAAGACACTGTCCTGCTTGTTTTGATGTCCCCATGGACACATGCACAGAACAGTATACTATTTAAATAGGTGATTTTATTTTATTTAGAAGGAAAAATTTGGGCCAGTGAGATGGCTCAGCAGCAGCTTAAAGCACTTGCCACAGAAGCCTGATGACCTAAATTCAATCCCTGGAACCCGTAATGGAACGAGATTCCTGAGGGCTGTCCTCAGGCCTCCACACACAACATGGTGTGGTATGCCCACAGCTCACACATATACCACACATACAATAATAAATATTTTTTAAAAGAAATGCTTGAGATCTGTAGACCGTGCTGCCTTGAACTTGCAATCTCCTGCCTCAGCCTCTTGAGTGCTGGGATTACAGGTGCATGCCTCTGTGCTTGACCTACTTAGGACGCATCAACTGTACCTCATAAAAGCTGGAGGAAGAAGCCCATCCTCTCTGCTCCCACAGTAAATGTCATTGTTTGGTCAGAGTGGCTTCCTGTTGTGGTTTTCACTTCTTGAAGTGGTTAGATTTAAGCAAAATGTGGTTGGTGCTTTCTTCCTGATCATTTTTCAGACAGTTTTAGCAATTTTGTTCCCTACCCCTTGAAAATGAATACATATGGTACAAACACTGTAGAAGTAAATAGTTGAAAGCCGGGCGTGGTAGTGCACGCTTTTAATCCCAGCACCTGGGAGGTAGAGGCAGTCAAATCTCTGTGAGTTCCAGGACAGCCTGGTTTACATAGTCCCAGGCCAGCTGGGGCTACAGGGAGACCCTGTCTCAAAAAGACCAAAAAAAAAAAAAAAAAAAAAAAATAGTTGATCAACATTGATAATAAAACCATATATTTGAATTTTCTAAAACATTTTTCCATTTCTAGACATATATCTTTATGACTATATATATCAAAGAGCTGCAGCCTAGTTGGTACAGTACTTGCCTACCATGCACAAAGTCCTGGGTTTGATCCCCAGCACTGCATTGACCAGGTATGGTGGCACCTGACTCTAATCTCAGCACTTGGGAGGTGGGGGCAGGAAGATCAGAAATTCAAGGCCCTTCTTGGCTGCATAGCAAGTTTGAGGCCGGCCTGAACTACATAAGACCCTGTGTCCAAAAATAAAGGTCAGAAAACCAACTTGTTTTTATTTGGTTTTAAATATAAAATTGGCTTCATATTTTAAAAGGTCACAGTATCCAAATTCAAGTGTCATACCATATATTACAAGTGGTCAGGTCTGAACAGGTGTGACCCCTGCCTGGTCTTGTATTCCAAGTGGAACCAAACTCACAGACGACCATATCGTGCCCTGGTGCTTGCTCTCCTGCCGGCTTGCCTGCTTCACCCCTCATTCTGCTCAGGAAAGGTGCAGGATAACAATGCTAGCCTGTGACACACTGTTAAACAGCAGATGACAACAGACACGTCATTGAAAATTTCTGTTTTTAGGGAGTTGTACGGTTAAATTCAGGAGTGTGCTGAGCATGTCTGTCCTGTACTGATTGATTGGTCATGTCTAATGCTAGTCTGTTATGTTGTTTGGAGAGGTGAGTTCTAGAGTCAGACCTCTCTAGATCGGAGCTCTGATTCTGCGTTTTAATGGACATTCTCACCTTCAGCAGGCCCGATACTTCTTGAACGGTCAGTTTACTAATGCATGCTAAGTGGAATAATATTGGCCATTGTTGGGAGACAGTTCTCCAGGTACCCACAGCTTTTGTCATAGTCCATCTTTCTAAAACTGGTGGTGGGGTAAACCATCTTGAGATAGAAAAAGACACCCAGTGGGACACAGTTCACGTTTACTTGCAGCCATGATGAAAGGTGAGTGTTTCCTGAACTTGGACAGAACTGAAACAAACCATGTGGGCACACACATCCCAGGACATTCTGAGCCACCTCCTAGGGGCTGGGCACGTGAAAGGAGCTGGGCAAGCATGAAATGCATGCTACAGACTATGTGTGCTGGGTGCAAGGAAGTCTTTGCTTCTGCAATTCTTTGCCCAAAGCATGACCCCATGTGGCGGGGTGGCCGGGCTGGAAGCTTGCCAACTTTCAGGGTGATTGTGAGAACAGCACCTGGTGAATGATTGGCCTGGAGCAGGTCTCTTCCTCTGACACCAAGATCTGAAAAAAACCTTGTGTTTATCCACACCCCATTGGCTATTCTTCAGGTTTCAGTTGGGAACTGTAATTATTAACAGAATGGAACACCACACTGGGGCGGCTCTGACAGACAGTGAAGAGGTGAAAGTGAACGGGCTTTTCCACCTCTTCCAGATGCTTTCAAACAATGTACCAAACTCCCAGTGCCTGCTTGAATGTTGTCAATCCACTTGCACCTTGTTCAGGAAAGCATGTTTATGAGAAAATAGATACCACGACTTGCTCAGTGGTCCTGTATTTCTGTGCTTTCTCGTTAGGTTTTATAGGAAATAGGAGAATAGATTATGAGCAGATAATGCAAAGAAAAACGAGCAGCCATTCTCCCTGAGAGAAGTCGACTGCATGCTCGCCAAGCATGGAGCTGAGGCTGTGCTGACAGTCTTGCATCCTTTTCAGTAGAACTTCTGCTTAAGAATCTTAGAGCACTATAGTGTTTAAGAAAAAGCTGTCCCTTCCTACCCTTTAGAGTCCATTCTTCATCTCCTGAACCCTGCCAGTGTGTGCATCATCTGCCAACATTCACACTGATCATACATGGCAATTCAACCACCGGGCAAGTCTATAGTGTTTGAGTATGTTCAGCAGAGCTGCTTGTAAAAGTTTCACGGACACAGTGAAACAACAAACTACTTTGTTAGTACTTCTAAGGAAAGCATCCAGACTGGTCTTGCAGGCCGTTCATCTGAGCTGGAAATGCCTTGATAGAGCATTTCCAAGGATTCACCCTTTAGACACCACTCCCAGAGGTGTCCTTGTGATCTTTAGTTTTCTGGAGACAGCTTTAAGCTTCTGTTTTTTATTCATGTTTCCCAGTCTGCACCACTTGCTCCCAAACAATTTTTTAGCCTGCCTTGGCCATATCACACAAGTGCTTTACAGAGGCAGCTGGAGAGAGGTGAGCACCCCCACCACCACCTTTGAGATCGCCTGTGAACGCCATTTTGTGATGACTCAGCATCCTAGGGTAGTCTGCACGAAAGAGCACACGGTCCTGTTACTGCCACATTCCTGTGGTGTGACTTGCCCAACACTGAGGGCCATAGCTTCACCTGCATGCAGCACTATGAGAGTCACACAGACACCTTGTAAAGGCAGCACATAGGCATGTGGGAAGCTTGTTCTCTGCCTCTTGTCTGTCCCCACACACCATCAGAGAAGTATTGGCCACAGCAAGAGAGGAGATGAGGGCAGGCGGTAGAGACCCGTCAGGACAGCTCTTTTTCTCGCCTACCCTTGATGTGCTCTATCTTTGACATTAATCAGGAAGTGAGAGCAGTCACTGAGGACCAGCAAGTGTTAGAGAGGCATACAGGAGGCACGTGGGACTCCTGCAGCTCTGAGTCCCCAGGCTGGATCCAGGGTTTTACAGTGCAAGAGCTAAGGAGGGGCCTGCTGAGGCTGAGGTAGGCTCTGAGGACAAAGGACGGGCAGGCGGGCACAGACTGAACTTTAGTTTCACACCTCTGGCTCCTCCCCTGGTGGACCTGCAAATGGTAAAGCCTCCAGCTTCCCATGTTAGCCACATCCTTTTAAAAAGCCTATCTAGTTGCTTCACTGAGACCTAATTCACAAAACATGCTAGTAGATAGTTTCTAGCACATCGGGAATTGAACAGCCGTCACCATGATCAATTTTAGAACGTTTTCATCATCTCAAAAGAGACCTCATGCCCATTCAAATCCTTCCCCACCCCTCCCCCAATGCCCCCAGACCCAGGAAATCACCAACCTACCTTCTGTTCCTAGAGAATTGCCTATTCTGTGACACATATGGGTAAATGACCAGCTGTCTGCAAGACTGTTTCCTTGTGGTCATGTGCCCCCTCTGGCTCTTACAATCTTTCCACCTTCTCTTCTACAATGATCCTTCTGAGTTCCCTTAACTCTGACCACACCTATGTAAACAATCCCTCCATAGAACTCCCTTCAGTGAACTCTGAGTGGGTACTTTATCCTCCTGGGACCCTTGGCTCTGACTTGTTTGCCAGTCCACGGTGGAGAAGAAAACACTGGGCACAGCTGGAAGGGCACTCCCAGCTGTGGCCAGGGGTGGTAAGTGGTGTGGTGATCATGGTAAGAACCATAGAAGTTAGGCACTGGGGAAGCTGTAGGTTACCTTTGGGGTGTTAGGTTACCTTCCTTGCAGGGTGCTTGCTGGGTAGAATGTCCGTCAGGCAGAGAAGTGCAGCAGACTACAGTTGAGAACATGGTCTGAACTAGGAGCTCCTCCGGGCTTCAGTCTAAAGTCCAGGACAGAGACTCCTTAAGTGCCTCAGTCCTGTCTCTGTCCTCTTGGACATGGTCAGGACATCAGCACATTCATAGGCCTTCCTGAGACCTCCACCCTTCCCTATGGGCCACTTTAGCTGGTGTCTTGAGAACATTTCTAGCACCTGCGTTCTTCCCATTTCCTTCTGCTCATCCAGTCCTGTCAACCACCATGCCCTACACAATGGGAGGCTAGCCGGGGTAGGTAGGGATTTTGAAGTGTAGAGATTTGCAAGGTGGATGCAGTGCGTTCCCTGGGCTCACCCACTGGGAGAACGTAAGGAACTTCAACAAGGCCATCTCTCCCTGAAGTTGATTTAGAAGACTTTCTCTGGTGGACTGGAAGGTACATTTCAGCCTTATCAAGGCAGGATCGGGAAGAGGAAGTGGGAAGGGCATGGTGACCTGTGGAGAAGCTCAGTAGTGAAAGAAGGAAGGAGTGGAATGGAGAAAACAGAAGTCAAGGGTGCTGAGGGTGCCGCCTAAGGGCTATGGGTGGTGCCAAGGGAACCATTTGGAGGGGAGGGAAGAGACTTTGAACTTGGTTTGGCTTGTTACTGAATAACGTAGCTGTTTACGGGTGAAGGTACCCAATCTTAATGGTTTTGCCTTTTAATTTTCCTATGTGCACCGGGAGGCCTGAGGAGAAATGAGACAGCATGGAGCCTGCATAAGGCACCATCAGTGTGCTGGCATGTCCTTCCTCCTCCAAGGAGTCCTCACACCACCCCGGTCTGCTTTCCGCCTCTTCACCTTCACTTGCTGTGCTTTCTGGCAGATGGGTATTTCCTGTTGGAGAATGTAAACTTTCCAAGGAAGGTACCTGCACCCCTTCATCTTGTTTCCTGGTCCCTAGCTTGAGCCTAAGGGTGCTCAACATGAGACCCAAGCTGCTGGCTTTGGTAGACAAGCCTGGAAGCCAGGGAAGCTGGCTTATTGTTAATTACTGCATCCCGAGTCACCAGGAAGAGAGCCCGATGGAGTTCATTCCAAAGATGAGAAAAGGTCGCCTCTTTATTAACTTGAGCCACGCCCCTCCTGAACAGGTTCACACACTGACCCGTTCAGACAAGGGAAGGACAAACATTAAATAATTGCAGTCTAGCAGCACACACAGCCAGTAAAACAGCCCGTGTCATGGAGCGTGGCTTTCACAACCGTAAATACAAGGTTTGGTTTCTACTTGTTTTATTTTGAAATAAATATGGGGTCTTAGAAAAAAAATTATAGCCCATGCAAATTTCATTTGCTGTCAGAAACCTATTTTTATTAAAGTATTTTTATCCAGTAGTCAGTCCCACAGTCCGCATAGCTCTCTATTGAGAAGAGGTGTCCCTTCACATCCTACAAAGTGTCTGTGTTTCTCCATTGTGAAGGACCACTGCTTTTCCACCATTCAAATGGCAACGTCAGGCACAGAGAGCTTGAGTGACCAGCTCAAGTCTGGAAGCCACCATGTGGTGCAGTGTTGCTGGATCCAGACCATCTGACTGAAACCCATGAGCAGGTGAGGGGCAGGACAGTGGCAATGACAGAGCTAGACTGCTGCTGCTTCATGAGACTACAGATGCTCTGACTTGCCGTCTAGGAATATCTTGGGAAGCTTTTTCCAAGTTCAACATCAAAGAACAGTGTATTCAGAAGACCTCAGAAGCCAGGACCGTGGTGCCCAGCCTCTTACTTTATAGCCAAGTGAAGAATAACAATGGATATAATTCCATTACAAGAATTTATTAGCTTCAGAAAAGTGGTTTTTAACACAATACTAGGTTAAAAAAAAAAATGAGGAGTTGGGGACTTAGCTCAGTGGTAGAACACTTGCCCAGCAAGCGCAAGGCCCTGGGTTCGGTCCTCAACTCCGGAAAAAAAAAAAAAAACTGACTGAAACTAGCAGATATTTTGATGTGGTTAAAAACGGGCATTGTCCAACAGGAATACAACACAACCTTCATATTTGACTTAAGCCTTTCTTCAGGTAGACTACAGCAATGAGAAGAGCACTTAGAATTCATTGAAATCATATATTTAGTCCCATATATACAAAATAGTAGAACCTGGCACGTATTTAATGCAAAAATCATGAACTATTTTATACTTTTTTTTAACGAAGCTCTGAAATTGTGTTCATTTTTCACTCCCCCTGCGTGTGTCAACTCAGATTAACCCTGGTGGTTTCCTTCCCACCTCCCCTGCCTTTATCTCATTGTAACTTTGTCAAAGGGTTGCCATATCCAAAGCCAGTTCCAAGTGGCATGATGTTCTCTGGGGAAGTCCAGATCATCTACTTTATAATCGTGGATCACCACCACAGCAGTCACTTGAGAAATGACTTGCCTCTGGAGTTTAGTGAGACCTGATGTTTTCCAGTGATTCATGGAAATTTCCAAAATGGCTTAATTAAAAATCCCCACTTTCAACCGAATAACAGGAGTCCCATGTGCTAACGCGGCAGAGCATAGGACCACTGTTACAGACCACAGTCTGCTTCTGTCTTCTTAATAATACGGAACTAGGCCAAACGTGGTGCGTTCCTATAACCCAAGCACTCAGGAGTATGATGCAGGAGAATCATAGTTTGAGGTCATCCTGGGCTACACAGGGAGACTCAACAGTAATAGTAATAACAAGGACATGGGCATTAAGTGCTCCTTCCCTCCCCCTCCCCCTCCCCCTCCCCTTCTTGCTCCCCCTCTCACTCCCCCTCTCAGCTCCCCCTCTCCCTTTCCCTAACCTCCAGTGAAGCACTATCCTTTTGGGTTCATAACTCCAGATGCTGCCTCTTAAACACTTGTCTACAGATGCTGACTTCACTGACTTGTCTTGACACTGAGGTCTTTGCTCCAGCTGCAGTGAGGACCTAAAGCCCCATGTCTTGCTGCTTTAACTCCCTGTCTCTTGAGCATCTTGTGTTGTACTGGTTTCCTAGGTAACAGCATCCAGGCCTCTGGAAGGGACATCGGGCAAGATATTTAAGGAATTCAACAGATCAGATCAGTTTCAGCGATGAGAAACATGGTCTGTTCTGACAAGTGTCACTGGGAAAGAGAAGCAGCCAGAGACCACAGAACTCACAGGAACCTGAGGATCTAGACCAGAACAGGTACCAGGCTTGAGGCCTGATTCAGGGCCAGAACCCATGCCAGCATCTGGTAACTTTCCAGTGGGGCAACTCTTGTTTGAATGATGCCTGTCGTGTGGAAGAGTCAGAGGAGCAGTGCTTGTGGAGACTGGTAAGAAGTAGGCTCTCAACACATGCCACCCCACTTCCTACTTTCCTGGATGCCAAGCGCCATTGTGACACTGGTTTTCCTACTTCTTTACAGGTGGGTTTTTAACCCTTCAGAGGAGTGTCTTCTTGAATTGAAGTTAGTAGTGAAGTAGAGGCCCAGGAGATGAAGTAGTGATCACTCAGCTCCAACCCCACCCCTCACCTCCATCCCTAGTCTGCTCAGAGCAGCAGGAGATCAGGGGGTCCTGGAGGGGACAGCTAAGAGGGGCATGGCAGAAAGGGGCGTTGGCCTGCCGTGTCCCACCTTAGACAAATAACCACTGTGTTTGAGAGTTATGAGTGGTAGTAAGCAGCCTCAGCGGGCCTATGAGGACACTACTGGGAGCCCCTTGCCTACTGTTGCTTGCTGAGTCCTAGGCAGGGGCTGTATGTGTGTAGCCTCACCTCTGCCGGTGCTGGCGTGGTTCAATGAGATGGAGGCCTCGGTGGTGACAGGAGAGGCCAGGTGCCTCCTCTGCCTAATTTCAGGGCTCATTCCTGTTCAGCTTGGAATGGCTTGGATATTGTGAAAGTGTATGGCATGGGATTCCCTGCAGTGAGTGGCCATCAATGCCTGGAAATGCACTGTATCCTCTCATTGTGCAAGGCTGGACGGCCAGGGCTGTTGGGACAGCTGCCATCATCCTGATGGGGTTAACTGTATTCTAAGAGGAGGCAGTCACTGGCTCAGTCCTGGGTGGCAGACAGGTCATGGGTGCTAGACAGGTGCACGTGGTTCTGGGAGTTCTATGGATAAGGCCCCTCAGCAAGAGACACTGAGCACCCTCCTGGCCGGACAAGCACACGCAGAATTACTGTACGGGCTGCTACTCCCAGCAAGCTCCTTGGCTGCTGCCTCTGCCATTTTTCCCATCTGGGAGGAGCCTTCCTTTGTGCAGTACAGAGATGTGACCCGACCCACTGCCTGACTCATCTCCAAGGGTCTGCAGGAGCTGTGAAGGGCCCTAAGCTCTCTCTCCAAAGCACTGGCTCATCTTTATTTCAACATCTTCTGACCTCAAACAGGCCACAGTTTTCAGTACTCTCAGGAAAAGATTTAATGTTGATCATTTTTGACTTACAGTAGCTGAGTTCACACAGCTCTTTTGAGATCACCAAATCTGGTAGAAGTGTAGGTATGATGGACACGGGTTACAAGGGTGTGAAGACAGGCTCGTGGACACAGGTGGTTTATGTGAGAGATGACCTCAGGAGGTAGGAGCAGGAAAAGCCAACTGAGCTGGCACTAAGGTCCCTGCTGCAGGTAACAGGCTATGTGTGGGATACCCTGTCACCTCCTGAGACCATGCTGCCTCAGTACCCCCTGAGAGTTGTAGGGTTTTAGCTCCCACATTGTGGCTGTCCATGGCCCTGTGCAGTGTGTCCTCTGCATGTGAGGCGCTCACTATGCAGTTGCCAGAGGTGGGCACAGCACCTGGCTTGCTCCAGCAGTTGGTTCCTTGTTGATGGAGAGTGATCACATTCTACAGCCACTGCTGGGCCTTGCTGTGCTTTTGACTGGGAAGTAGCAGAAGTTCTCTGCTCCATTGTCCACATACCTGCCTGCCTCAGAAGCGGGTGCATGGGGCTGTTTAGCTTCTTCGTCCCGTCCTTTCTTTCCTTTCTCCTCCCACTTCATTCCTCTTTTTATCCTAAAAATTCATGTGCACGTCCACCCCACAAGTCTCTCCATAGACTGGCTGGGGAGCTGCATAGATCAGATGATGACACACGTTTTATAAAGTCATAGCCATTGATTATCAATTTACCAATCATGTATCTACCTACCTACTTACCTTCCATCTATCTATCATCTATCTGACATCAACTCAGGCAATTCTTTTTTTGTTTTGGTTTTTTGAGGCAGAATCTCACTATGTAGCCCTGGCTGGCCTGGAACTTATTTTGTAGACCAGGTTGGACTAAACTCAAGAGATTTGTCTGCCTCTGCCTCCTAAGTGCTGGGATTAAAGGCATTTACCACCATGCCTATCAACTCTGGCTATTATTCTTAAACTTGTATCTGTCTATAAGTGGTTGTCCAGCTCTTCAGTGCTGGTTCTAGTGACCCTGTGGACAGCAGTAGATATTTAAATGATCACATGCGTGAACTGTTCACTAAATGCTATAGGAAATAAAAAATCTGTCTGAGGCCTACCTGAAGGACCTTGTCCAGGTAGAACTTGGATGTCTCTGCCTACCCTGTACAGGACTATTATGTGACAATCCTTGTCTTAGTGTGGTGGGAGGCAGGACAGTCCCAGGCTGTTCATTTCCAAGTTTGTCTGAGGGACCTCTGCACCTGCAGACAAGTGTTCTAGGAGCCAGATGCCCTGAGACCTGCAGAGGTTGGTGGAGACAGAGGGCCCAGTAGATGAGAGGAGATGCTTCAGCACGTGATCCCAATGGCACTGTAGAGGGTCTTCTTCCGCTGGGCTCCCTTGGACATGTAATGTTTGATAGCAGCAAAGTCACAGAACTCCTGTCAGTATCAGTGAGAGACATGAAAATTATCATAAAATATAAGAAAAAAATCATACTTTTTCATTTATGCAATATAATATTATATGTGTCACGGGGAAATAAGGATTTAATGAATGATAATGACAGGGACTGTCTACCCAGCATAATTAAGAAGTAAATGGAAAGGTGGGAGTGGTCAGAAACTAGATAGTTTTACTTTTTTTTCTTTTTTTTCTTTTTTTTTGTCTTTTTGAGACAGCACAGAGATCTCTCGCTCTCTCGCTCTGTGTGTGTGTGTGTGTGTGTGTGTGTGTGTGCTCTTTGTTCTTTGTAGAGTCAGTTCTGCCCTTCCATGTTTTTTTTAGCATTTTTATTGAATTTTTGTGATTTCCAGACAATATAATTTGATGACATTTATATCCCCTCTCCCATCCACACCTCCCTGCATCCCCCCTCCCCCACCACATTTAATTCAATGTATTCTCTCAGGGTAATAAAACCTATAGAGTCTAACTTGAATCCCCAAATGTTCTCCAACGTGGGTTCATCCACTGGAGCTTGCATAGGACTTATGCATGCTGTCAACATTACTGTGAGTTCGTATGAGTAACTGGCCAGCTGTCTGGAGAACTCTGCCTCCCCCCATGGTCATCCACCACCTCTGGCTCTTAGAATCCCTCCACTGGCTCCTCTGCAATGATTCCCAAATCCTGAGCTCCTGAAGCCTGACAGGCATCCCACCCAGACATAAGTGCTCTGCAGCTCCTTCCTCCCCACACATTAGAAAGCCACAAGTTTCTGTGTCAATCACCATCCACTGCTTAAGGAAACTTCTCCAGTAAGAGTTGAAAGATGCATTAATCTTCCACAGTGGGTGAGCACCTGATCCAGCACAGTCCATTCTGATCATCCCTCCTGGGACTGGGAGTCCATATTATTATGAGGGTACCACAGTTACCTCTCACAGGAGGGAGCCATAGCCCCAGATCACTGGAGGGGAACCATAGCTCTGTCTCATAGGAGGGACCACAGCTCTGGCTCATAGGTGGGGAACCAGATCTCCAGCTCCCAGGAGGGGAACCACAACTCTAGCTCATAGGAGAGGACCATAGCTCCAGCTCCCAGGAGGGGTCCATGACTCCAGCTCATAGGAGGGGTCCACAGCTCTAGCTTACAGGAGGAGACCACAGCTCCAGGTCACATGAGGGGAACCACATCTCCTGCTCACAGGAGGGGACCATGGCTCCAGCCCACAGGAGGGGACCACGGCTCCAGCCCACAGGAGGGGACCATAGCTCCAGCTCACAGGAGAGGACCAGGACTCTAGCCCACAGGAGGGGACCACAGCTCCAGCTCACAGGAGGGAACCATAGCTCCAGCTCACAGGAGGAGTCCACGGCTCCAGCTCACAGGAGAGGACCATGGCTCCAGCTCACAGGAGTGGCTCTCCTTCCATGTTTATGTGAGTTCAGGGGATCAAACTCAGGTTGCCAGATTTGTGTAGCAAGCATCTTTACCACCTGAGTGTACTTGTCAGCCCAGAAACTAGATAGACTCTGGCATGCTTATGTTCCTTGGTGTTTGTGAGCACCCATGTCAGAGCCCTGCAAAAACTGCATGGAGGATGGGTATCTTAGTCTGTTTCTTCATTGCTGTGACAAAATACTCTGACCAATACCAACTTGGGGAGGAAAGGGTTTATTCAGCTTACATCTCCCAGGTCACAGTTCATCAGGGAGCCCAAGGTAGGAACTCAGGGCAGGAACCTGGAGGCAGGAGCTGGAGCACAGGCCATGGAGGAACTCTGCTTACTGACTTGCTCCCCTGGCCCCTGCTCAGCCTGCTTTCTTATGCAACACAGGCCCACCTGCCCAGGGATGGCACCACCCACAGCGGGCTGGGCCCTCCCACATCACTCATCAAGAAGATGCCCCTCAGACATGGCCACAGGCCAGTCCTATGGAGGCAATTCCCCAACTGAGGCTCCCTTAACCCAGGTGTGTCAAGTTGACACTAAAGCCATCCAGCACAATGGGTGAAAGGAAGCTGCACAGAAATGACTTGCTCTGGTTCTCATTGTTATAACAGTACAACAGGCTTGTAGTTTATATTGGAAATACATTTACTCTGCATGGTCCTATAGGCCAGGGAGTTGGATTTCAAGGACTTGGCCTCTGGCAAGAGGCTTGATGTTACATCACAGCATGTCAGAGGCTGTCGCGGAATGAGAGAGGTAGCAGGCCAGCTCTAGTCTCTGCCTCTTGGAAGCCACAGAGGCCATCAAGGCTCTTTCATGGCCCCTCAGTAACCCTAATCTTCCCTCCTGAAGGTCCTACCTCCAAATACCATTAACATGTAAACTTGGGGTTTATATTTCCAGCACATGAATTTTGAAAGAACTTCATTTAAGCCGTAACAAGAGAGGGGCATTTAAAAAAAAGAAATCGTTGCTTTTTGAGCACTATGTTTTAAAAGATTCTGGCCCATCAGAACAATGTTGATACTCTTGCATGAAGTCCTGATCCGTGTAGGTCTCACAAATGTCAGCTCCAACACTTGCTTCAGTCTGGCCCACACAGCCTTTCCAATCTCAAGCCAGTGTTGCACAGTCATGCACATGAGGAAGCAGCGCCCTTCTCTTTAGCACTTTCCACTCAGCTTTCCAAGGCAATGGCAAAGTCCCCGAGGCCTGCTTGCTGAGATACCTGTTTTGTATAAACCACAGTTTCCAAAGGGTTAAAGAGAAATGAATCATTTGTGGTGTCCCACAGCTGTCCTCCGCCTGTGACTGAGGAAGAGGAAGAAGGGAAGCAGATCCTGGCTGGGCACCTTGTTCACTCCCACGTGAGCCCATGAGCTTTCTGAGAACCTACCAGGATCCGTACCCAGCTCCAAGAGTAAAGGGGAGCAGGGACTTGGCCCCATCCTCAGGGACTCACAGATGAACGTTGCCCCCACCAACACAGCTCAATTAGACATATGTATGTAGGGGCAGATATGTTAATATTAGCCAGGCTGGAACTGAGCTTCCTCCCGACACACAGTTACTATTTACTGAATTATTATTATAATTATAATTATTATTATTTTTGTCTTTTTGAGACAGGGTCTCCTTGTAGCCCCAGCTGTCCTGGAACTCACTATGTAGACCAGGCTGGCCTCGAACTCACAGAGATCTGCCTGCCTCTGCCTCCGGAGTGCTGGAATTAAAGGTGTGCGCCACCACGCTGGGCTACTGAATTATTTTTTAAAAAATTGCATTCTTCTTAAAATTTTTTAATCCAATTTTTTATTAATTATATGGGCCTATTTCCATTATTCTAAATCCTGAAGCTTGATTATAATTTGTTTTCATTGTGCATGAAAGACGATGGATGAGAAAAATAGGTATCTTAAATCAAGACTGCTTCATGACTATTGTCTGAAATCTCTTGTTTAGTAGATGTGGAAATTGAATGTAAAACGGCTTAGATGATGGGTTGAAAACCCACTTATTCCACATGAATATTTATTAAGTAGCTCTCCATGTAGAGGATAAAGGCCCTATGCTGTAAAGACTGAGCTGGCTACAAGCCAGGCTTCTGATGCTTCTCCTGTTTGTTCCCAAGGCTCTTTAATCTCTCTATAGCTTAGAACAGCCTCCCCGACAGTTGCCAGGGTAAGTCTAACAGAGTGAGAAGTGTTATGTCTGTCCTGGCCAGGAGTGCACTGGCATGGTCCCTCAAGTGGAAACAGGACAGCGGCTTTGCTTAAGTAAAGGCAGCTTTACACGCTGGTCCTTAATGGCTGGGCCAGAGGGTGACCCAGTTCCTCTCCCTTGGCGCTCTGCAGTGAGTGGGGATTTGTGCTCGCTTCCACTGGTAACCCACCTGTACAGAACATTACCTTTCTTTAAATGTACAGATTATCTAATCAAAAGGGAAAGGTTTAAAAATGATCAAGACAAAAGACTCAAACACATAAAATCAATTCTCAGACTGTCCTCTCTGATGCTGCCAGAGACCAGCTTCTGTGAGCTCTGAGCCTGGGTTCTCTCAATACCTGCCTTGCATTTGATTTCTTCCAAGCACCTGAAGGTTCATTGCAGAACAGGTGACAAAGGTCCTAGCAGGCTACCTTCCTAGTTTATCCAGATTTCCTCATTCCTAGCATGTTGGGTTTTGAGGCTTCAGTGCAATGGGTTCTAAGAAGATAAAATTAAATTTCCATGCAAAGAGAAGAAATGTGATAGAATTTTGTTAAAATCTGCTCTAGAGACCCTGCCTTAGAAGTTGGGAATTTGCTTCAAGAGAAAATAAACTTTCCTCCTGAGGGACCATTTGAAGAACCAGAGTGGGGGCAGAGTGTAAGTTTAGGCACTTACACGCTTTTGCTCATTTGCCAAGAAGAAAATTGAAGTTGTAAAGATTTGCCACATTCCACCAGATGATCCAGTCAGAGACAGAGCAAGCGCTTTCAGACAAGTGTGGCTGACCTTCAATTTATTTTTTATCCTTTTAATGTGATATGATGAGAATTTATGTGACAGGAACAGTCGGGGGACACACTGTGAAGCACATGGGTGACTGAGGAGTGAACTGGAATGTACCACCCAACTGTTCTCACGGTGTGGTCTGTGGATCCCTGGGCATCTCTAAGGTCCTTTCTGAGGGCCGCAAGATCAGAACGGCTTTCAGAGCGACACTACTCATAAATACCAAGCTGAGCACACAGCTATTCGTAATAAAGGTGCAAGCGGGTTTGCTTTCTGAGCAGGTAGCAGCTGCTCTGAAGGCACTGGCTAGCGGTTGCTGCATTCTTCACTAGGAAGCACCCACAGGGGGAGAAAGGCCAGTTCCACTTACGAACAGGAAGCAGTGTCAGTCACTAACCCAGCACGTTTCTACTCCTGAAAACATGCCTTTGATTTTCCATGCCATGAAATGGGGCTTGTGTGTAGAGCCCTTCTGTGGAGCCCTGAAGTTGTTACTTCATGGACGTTCTGGCCACTTTGGACCACCAGCAAATAGCAGGCTTGGGTGCTCAGACAGGCATTTTTTAGAAGAGCCTGTCTCCTGAAGAAAACTGATGGGATTGTGTGGCAAAGACAACACGAGGTTTTGTGTGAAAATTAGAGTTTTGGAAAACTGTTCACCAGCATGAGCCCGATGGACTCTCAGTACTAAGAGGCTGTTTAGTGAGATATTATCACATGTGACTTTTTAATATTGTGTGATATGTGCCCACACAGAAGATTTAAAGACACAATGAATCAAAACTTCCAAAACTGAGCCCAGCAGAGTGCAAGGTAGGCCCGTGGATCTCTAATGAAGGAGTGTGAAAAACTCATAGATGTGATTTCAGATTCTAAGTCTTAAGAAATTTATTGCTTGGGCTGGAGAGATGGCTCAGCAGTTAAGAACACCAGTTGTTCTTGCAGAAGACCCGGGTTCAAATCCCAGCACCCACATGGCATGGCAGCTATCAACTGTCCATAACTCCAGTTCCAGGGGATCTGACAGCCTCTTCTGTCCTCCGCGGGCATTGCACGACACAGGTGCACTCACCTACATGCAGGCAATACATGCATACACATAAAATTAAAATAACAAAATATTTTTAAAACAGAAATTATTACTTGTCTAGGTTCAGAATGTTATCAAAGAATATCCATAATTATCCAAAAAGGCTACTGAAACAATTTCTCCTGGATTCAGCCAAAGCAACCAATGGGCTAACCTATGCCAATGTGTTAACCACAGACCTGAGGCCAGCTCTTACAGGTATTTGTAGAAGTACTTCTTGTGCTTTTACACCAGTTTTTTTGTGTTGGAAGATGTGACCACTTTCCATAAAAGAATATTATGTTATTATATGATGGCTTCATTCTTACCGTTTTTGAGTGAATTAATAAAGATTTTGAAATTCTTCTATTTTAATTATAAAATTAATTATAAAACAAATATTGCTGGAAATGACTTATGTCCTAGTTTGTTCTTCATTGCTGTGACAAAATACTTTGATCAATACCAACTTGGGGAGGAAAGGGTTTATTTGTCTTACATCTCCCTGGTCACAGTTCATCAGGGAGCCCAAGGTAGGAACTCAGGGCAGGAACCTGGAAACAGGAACTAGAGCACAGGCCATGGAGGAATGCTGCCTACTGGCTTGCTCCCCTGGTTCCTGCTCAGCCTGCTTTCGTATGCAACACAGGCCCACCTGCCCAGGGGTGGCACCACCCACAGTGGGCTGGGCCCTCCCACATCACTCATCAAGAAGATGCCCTTCAGACATGGCCACAGGCCAGTCCAATAGAGGAAATTCCCAGATTGAGGCTCCCTCAACCCAGGTGTGACAAGTTGACACTAAAGCTATCCAGCATAACTTATATAAGCAAAACTTCTCTGGCATCCCTGGTAAATTTTGAGAGTGTAAATGGTTCCAAGACTGGGAAGTTTGAGTACTGTGCTCTAGGTTCCTGAGGGTGTGGGTGACAATAGGTCTGCTTTGGGCTCATTACTGTGGCAGAAGATTAACACTGAAAAAATTATATAAGCGAGCTGGGCGTGGTGGCGCACGCCTTTAGTCCCAGCACTCGGGAGGCAGAGGCAGGTGGATCTCTGTGAATGTGAGCCAGCCTGGTCTCCATAGTGAGTTCCAGGCCAGCTGGGGCTACAGGGAGACCCTGTTTCAAAAAGACAAAAAAAAAAAAAATTTATATAAGCAAGACAAAAGGTAGGAAAAACATAGGGGACTTAGTGATAAAGTTGAATGGAGTTGGATGGACCTCGAGTATGCTGAGAACAGACATGTGCAAAACTTGCTTCCAAGGCTAAGGCAACAGGTGTGAAGGGCGGCACAACTACACCCTCATCTCAGGCCTGAAACTTGCCAGCATTAGCTTCCTCATTTTCTTGGATCATGTGGTGGGCCTCGTCCTCATCAGTTAAAAGCCTGAGTACCTTCTTTGGCTAAGATTTCTAGAAGAAGTAATTCTACATCCAAACAGCCTTTAGACTAAAATCTACCCCTATTCGAAAACCCTACTAACACAAAATTGAATTGCAAAAATTAAAAGAATGACTTGTTGATGTAGTCAGGGATGTTGGGGAGATGCATAGAAACATGGAAGGTGGACAGAGCTTTGCAGCTCAGCGAAGGCCTGCGGCCGCCAGGGTGCTCCAGGTAGACCGCTGGGCTTGGCTCTCTCTGGCCCACGCCGTGCATCTTCATGTCAAATCTGAGAAGCGCTGTAACAACCGTCACATGAGACACATCAGAATGGACACCTCTGCCTCTTCTCTTTGTGGCTGTGGAACCACAGCTCAGTCACCTGCTCTGACACTCAGTTCCCTCATCCTGCCCTCACTGGGAGGACTGAATTCTGAGAGACAGTTTCCATAACTGCTCACAGACCTGGGCAGCAACATTATATTTTTACAATTGTTAGGGCTGCCATTCAGAGCACTCTTTATTCTGGGGACCAGAGGGCAGGTACAACCTCGTCAATGGAGGCGGTGAGGTCCTAGGCCCACGTTGTTCAATGGTGCATCCATTTATCCACTGATTTACTTACCAAGATGCTGGATTATTTGTGGTTATGATTAACAGGTCGTCAACATACATGTGGCCAAACAGCTACCAGCACAGAGACCTTCTTATATGGCTTTGTTTATGAGCATGGTTTAAATCTCACTGTTTGTTTCTTCTCTGCCCCGCCCCCATTTTTTTTTCTGAGACAGGGTCTCATATAGTCCAGGTTGGCCTTGAACTCATGTAGCCTCTGCTGATCTTGAACTCCTATAGCCCAGGCTGGTCTTGAACTCCTGATTTTCTTGCCTCAATTTTCTAGGTGCTTGGATTACAAGTGTGAGCTGCCACATCCAGCTTGATTTTTCTCATTCTCTTGGAATCATGTGTGGACCTGAATGACTACTGGGATCATTGTTACCTGCCCAGTGTCCGTGTGAGGTGGCATCACCTCCCGAATCAAAGCTGCAGACTTGGGTTCTCATAGATATTACCTCCCTGCCCCAAACTCTGCCCCAGGAGTAGGGCTCTGAAGACTGCTAATACAGGTACTTTTCTATACCTCCAGAGACATAAGAAGGGTAGATTGAAGAGGAAGGAAGCCAGTTGGAGGAAAGGCAAGTGATTCATAAGCTCCCTAGGAATACAGGTTGCAGCCCAGCCATTAAACGTGCATTTGGCACATGGTTGAGATGGCAAGTCAAAGCTCCAGCCCCTCAATGATTCTCAAGCCTTATAAGGCTTTGATGTGACCTCTCCTAACACTTCCGTTTGTTTGTTTTTATAGGAAACAAATAAGAAGGGGTTCCTGAAGAGGTAAGTGTCCACTTTTAACTTCTTACTCATGCTTTGAGCACTCTGATGGGATGACAGTGGGCCATTGCAGAGTGGATCGTCACCTCCTGTGAGCCAGGTCTGAGTGACTTAGAAGGCAGATGGGGGCAGGGGATACTTTTATTTCTTGGGGTGCTGGGGACTGAATCCAGGGTCTCATGCATTTTAGGCAAGTGCTCTACCACTGAACTTCATACTGACAAATGCTTTTTGTTGTTGATAGTTTCCTGCCTACTTGATGTATTCTAAGCACTTCTCAGCCATATCCCTTTATTTCATTTTCTCAACTACCTCCTGTATCTCCTGCATTTCATAACTGGCCCAGGAACTGGAAGAAGCAGCCTTTGGACTGGCTTGTGTGCATGGTGCTCAGGCATCCAGGAGTCCTGGATTTCTGAGTAAAGACAGCTGGCTGGAGTCCTGCTCTGGCCTCACTGTAGCCTGTGATCCTGCATAAAAGGCTTGACAGCCTGTGGATGGGACCAAGAAGCCTGTGAGGACTGGGTGAGGGGAGGGGCACTACATAACTTCCTCTTCCTGGAGGCCTTGTTCTGGAAGCCAGGGGTGGATGGGGGTGTTGAAGGATATGCTGGAGTCACAGCCTGGGCAGCCTGGAGTGAGGAAAAAGACTGGAAGAAGCTCAGAGGAAGGAAGCCAGGGTGGACCAGGCACACAGAAGGCTTTAGTGCCAGACAGAAGCTTGCAGGGTGCTGTGGTCAGTAATTACTGGCCTTCTACATTCCTGAGACGAGGAGCCGCCCAGGCAGTGTCTGAGACAGGAGTCTGCACAGGGATGTGGGAGAAGATGCTGGGACAGGCAGGGCAGGTAGGGTGCCTGTGAGAGACAGAGAGCTCAGAGTGGAATGAGGAGAATTCAGAGAGGAGATGGAGAGCAGGCAGTGTGGGCGGCACCCAGGCAGAGAGAGCACTGTGGGGTGGTATCTTTGGAGCACAGGGAGCATAGGATGGGGATCCCAAGACTTCAGAGTCACTATAGCCGATGTGAGGGAAGGGTCACAGTGCAGGGACTGTTACCAAGGAGGGGATCATAGTTCTGTACCGAGGACCCAGTTAGGGCAGCTGGGCATAGCAGCGAAGCATGAGACAGGAGGCTAGCAGTTTGACCCTGCATGCCGATGACGTTTTAAGAGACTCCTGTCTTCTCATCAAAGGATAATGACTCAGGGCTGCTGTGAGAACCATTAATTAACATTTGCACAGGGCTCCTGGCCAGAGACAGGACTGCATTTGGAAAAGCTCCTAGTCCTCCTTTGGGACAAGTGTGCCTCCATCCAGAAACATCTCTGCAAGGCCTGGGTGCATTACAAAGCTCTGTTTTGCTAGAACTGTCTCAGGAGCCTGGCACGGCCCTGTGGAGGGGAGAAGGCATTGTAGCCTTCAACCCTGGATGCCAGTGTCACCCACATGTACTCATTTTCTGTTCCAGATGAAAGCTGAAGACAAACTTACAGGTGCTTTTGGGGTTTGTTTGCTAATGAGGCTTGGAAGTCAAACAGGGAAAGAAGAACATTGGAAGCTAGAGGCATTTAGGTCACCAAGAGGGGTAGGGCCAATGACCGAGTCAAGGTGAGACTGTCAGTCAGACATCTGAGTGGCTCTGGCTTATTTCTCTAGGATTATGCTGAGGATATTTCTGAATGGCATTGGATTTCTTGTAGATTCTTGATAGGAACAGTGAGACACAGCAGTGCTGGAGGAGGGCATAGTTAGCATGCATTTATTTGGAGGTAGAAGCTAAAGTTCCTGACTCTATCCTTGTTTCCTGTTTCGTTTCCTCAGCATTAACCCCTCTTCTCTGTGCTGCCAGCTCCAGGGCCAGCCCAGCCCACTCTCCGTCATCTTAGAACAGCAGCCATGTCTGGCTGCACTCGTCCTGTCTGGACCAGGGCGTCTGACCTCAGCCTGTTTCAGTCACAGGGCCTGGATCTGAGCTCAGCGCTCAGAGAGATAGAGTATGGAGTCGCCCTGTGTGTGGTAGTCCTGATGCTGAGATGTGGAGACTGGCAGTGCTGGTCTGATCTGGTGAACACTGGTAACTCCGGCTCCACTCTCAGGGCCTGAGACTTCCTGCAGGGAAAACGTCCCTGCTTCCCTGCTTTTAGCAAGCCTTTCTTCTGATAGCAGCTCTCCTCTTTATGAGGACTCCTTTCTAGAACAGACAGTCCAGCTCAGAGCAGGCATTTCCTTCCCTCCAAATCTGGTATTTATTTGTCAGGCTAGGACCTAAGTCTGGGAGGAGAGGTGTGTTTAGACATCAGGTGCCTGAACATTCAGGCTTGGACAGGGCCCTCCAAAGGTGTGCGTAGCACTTGAGTGTTCAGCAGCTGTTGGTGACATTAGCCTGCAGAAATCAGAGGAGCTTGTAATAGCTGCCACTCACCCTCTAGTGAGCCACCTCCCTCTGGGTGCCAGGGACCTTCCCACCTGCTCACATCAGAAGATAAGAGAAAGGAAACATTTCTTTTTAAAAAGAGCAGACCGATCAGGTCTTGAAAAAAAATGAAGGCATGAAGCTGCCATGTGAGGTAGTGAGACAACCAGACTCAGGGCCATGAGAGCTAGTGAGAGAAATGCAAGACCATGTGCTGTGTGGTTGCATTTGCATGGAGGGCTCCAGAGAGGCGGCTTCAGAGACAGAAACTAGTGCAGACCAAGGCTGGGAAGGTGGAGGGGGCGCTAAGGAGTAGAGGAGTCCTTAGGGCACCAAGTATGGTCAGCAGTGATAGTGACTAGACAGCTTACATTATTTTTATTCTCTCTCTCATTCTCGCTCCCCCCACCCCCCGTGTGTGGATGAGTGGGTGGGTGTGGGTGGGTGGCATGAGTGCAGGTGCACAGGGCTACAGCACACGTGTCTAGGTCAGAGGACAACTTTCGAGTCAGTCCTCTCCTTCCATTCTGTTTGCAGCAGAGTCTCTCTGCATGCCCCGGGCTAGCTGGCCAGCAGGCATCTGGGGAAGTGTCCTGTCTTCACCTTCCTTCTCAGCAATGGGACTGCTGGGTCTGCCTGGGTCTGCAGATATCCATGGATCACCCAGCTTTTTATGTGGGTTCTAGGGGTCAAATTTAGGTTGTCAGGCTTGCTGGGCAAGTGCTTTTACCTGCTGAGTCATCTCACGGGCCCTATAGAACTTGTGAAATATGCCAATTACCACTGAGTTGTACAGTCTAAAAGAGAAACTTGTGGGATGCTAATTATACCACAACACCTAAAAGTCAAAAGTCATTTGCATATTAAAAAGAGAAGTCCTTTTGTGCTGCTGACAAAAAACAGCTTAAGGGGCAAATTATTTATTTTGGCTCAGGCTTTCAAAGGATTTAACTCCCGCTTTCTTGGCCCTGTGAACATGAGCAGAGGCGGGAGTGCATGTTGGAGGAAGCTGCTCACCTCGTGGTGACCGGCAGGGACAGGGAACTGTGGGTGCTGCCTTGTCTTCTCCTTCCCTGTGTATCTCATCTGGGCTCCCGGCCCAGGAGCTGCTGCTGCCCATGTTCAAGGTGGGGCCTCCCTTCTCAACTAACCTCTCTGGAAACACCCTCTTAGACACTCGAGGAGGTGTGCCTCAGTCTCCTAGGAGAGTCTCAATCCAGGCAAGCTGTCACTGAAGATAAGCCAGCACATTCTTGATGATAATACTTTAACTCCGTAATTCAGTCCAACACTCCCTGAGTAAGGCCAGTGTGTCCAGTGAGGGCCCTGTGCTGCATGCTGACAAGCAGGAGCAGTGAATAAAAACTCTTAACATGTCCTCAGTGGTACCAAAGAGCTGTGATAACTGGTACCATTTTATACTAATATAAATCATAAAGTAACCTCTTTAGCCGTGCTCACTAGCACAGACCACTGCAGCTCTGACAGATAAGCGGTCTTACTTTCCTTTCCTCTGAGAAACTTCTGCTTTCATTGGTGTGTTATATTTCTTTAAAATATACAAAGCAATAGCTGCAGGGTTTAAAATAGAATATTATAAACAAACACCACTGTGTATTATATCAATGCTCCCTTTAAACTTCATAAACATGTATCTTCTGAATCTTCAGGGGACAAAGAAGAAGTAATGTAAATAAGATTTACGGCCTGGAACGTCTGGCACTGTGAACACAGACTGGCCTGGAATAGGACTTGACGTTATCCAAGAAAGGGTCTGTTTAAAAGTCTGTATAGCTGAAGTTAAAAACAATCTGAGCTGGGTGTGGTGGAGCATGGTTATAATCCCCGAAGCTCGGCGGGCCGAGGCAGGAAGATGGAGAATTCCAGACTAGACCACAGTAGTGAGGTCCTGTTTTTGAAAACTTCAAACCAGAAACCCAAATAACCAACAAACCCAACATTTTTATTATTTCAGCAAAATACAACTCACTATTACTGATAATAGCATAAATTCTAAGTACAAATTGTGCTAACTTCAATAATATTAAAAAATGTTATTTGTTTTGTTTTGTTTTGAGGGGGCAGGGTCTCATGAAGCCCAAATTGGTCTCAAATTTGTTATATTCAGGATGACTCTGAACTCCTGATCCTCCTGTCCTGCTTCCCAAGTGCCAGATTACAGGCTTGCACTACCACATCTGGTTTGAAAAAGCCCAATTGTCCGTATTTTAGAGCAAGGGAATTTTGCTCTGTTAAAGGCTTATGGTTTCTCTGTGGGCGCTTCTCTAGTGTTGTGATAGAGTACCTGGTGAAAGTGACTGTTGGGAAGGAGGGTGTGTGGGCTCAGAGCTCCAGGGCTGTAGTCCTGTGGTGGTGGGAGCTGCTCACCACATCTGGGCAGATCAAGAAGTAGAGTCAGGATAGGAAACAGGGAGGGTCTCAAAAAAAAAAAAGGGAAAAAATAAATTTGTGATAATCACTGGAAAAAATAAGTATGAAGAGTGCAGTTACAGACTTTAATTGAGAGAGAGCAAGAGCACTGTTCTTGCCTTGAATGCCTCCTAGCTAGTGCTCACATGAAGTATCTACCAGAACTTCTGGGTCTTGTTCTTAGGAGTAATTGATTCTGATCTTCCAGGATACACTGGTTCACTCAAGGGTAGTAAGAAGAGTGAGTCCTTCCTGGCCTCTGGCTTCCTGTCTCACTATGTGATCTATTTGGCACACAATCCTGCCGTCGTGATGTCATCTGCCAGGAGGCCCTTACCACAGCTGAGCAGATCCTAGCACCATGGCCTGAGATCTCCAGAACCAACCATGAGAAAAATAAATCTCTTAAAATAAAGCACCCTGCTCCAGGTGTTCTGTTATAGCAACACCAAATGGCTAAGATAGCTCGGCTGGAGGCATGTGTTGGAGGTGCTGTTGAGGACAGAAACGAGGTATAAGGGGCCTGAACAAGGATCTCCTAAGAGGCTAGGAACAGGGGTAGATGACGAAGAATGGTCTTCAGAGTGCCTCTCACCACAGAAATGAGGTTGAAAGGAAGGGGTAGACAATAGAGGCCCGCTGCATCTAGGCTGGGGCCAGGAACAGGAGCTGTGGCTGGCGACGTCCTCGAGCCTGTACCACGTAGGCCCTGGAAACCCTTGGCGACTGGGGCAAACTGTGGCCCTGCTTGGAGGTGAAAGTAGAGGATAAGAAAAATAGGAAGTGGGTCGGGCGTGGTGGCGCACACCTTTAATCCCAGCACTCGGGAGGCAGAGGCGGGCTGGGGCTACAGGAAGACCCTGTCTCAAAAAGACCAAAAAAAAAGAAAAGAAAAATAGGAAGTGGGGCCGAGTCTGGGCTCAGGCTGGAGTTTGATCACAACAACAAAACACAAAAGACTCAAGGCCAAGTGTTGGAAAGTGTCAGCAGGCTGAGGAAAGTCAGGCATTAGGTTCTCTGGGAGGGACCGGGGGAGCATCCCTCAGCTCTAATTGTGGATGCACGCACCCTTTCCCGTTCTCCCAACATGGCATCCTGGTTATCATTCGAGGATGGCATCAGGAAAGTTGGTGCTTCCCATCCTGGCATCATGGCCATGATGCCCGACAAGTCCATGTCCTGAGGAAGGCACTGTGTGTGTCTGGTGAACAGAGTAGAAATGCTGGCTGTCTCATCCACAGAAGGCCCTCCTTGAACAGTGCCACCTCTGGGATCACATTTCCCTAAAGAGAACCCCCTCTCAAAAGGCTTTGCTGGATGGAGTGGACAGGTGAAGTGGGAACAGAGCTGATGAGCCAGGCACTGCTGGCTTGTGATGCCTATCCTGAAGGCCCTGCTTCCTCTTTTACAACGAATTGCTGTTGGTGTCCTGCCTGCTAAATGTTGAACAGAAAACTTGCTAATCGATCATTGGCTGTGTCGTCACAGACATTTTCAGGCAGCGTCTGTGACTGTGTGCACTGGCCAGGCCCGTCTTCCTTACCTCTGTCTGCCTTTCTTCTTCCTGTCGTCCGACGTTCTACTTTAGTCTTGGTGAAGTCCTAGAATGTGTGTGAGTCTCTGGTGTGGCCATCAGAGGAGCGCAGTTGAGGCTGTCTCTGTCTCCACTGGGATGGAGAAAACGTGTTTAGCAGACTTAGAAACACCACCGGATGGTTCCCTTTGTTACAACCATATGCTTGTTAAAAATGAACCTAATCTTGGGGCTGGAGAGATGGCTCAGTGGTTAAGAGCACTAACTGCGCTTGCAAAAGACCATGTTCGATTCCCAGCACCCATATGGGGGCTACAAACCGTCCTTAACTCCAATTCCAGGGGAATCCGAAGCCATCTGCCTCTGCGGCATTGCATGACACGGATGCACTGGCTTACATGCAGGCAATACACTCATACACATAAATAATAAACAAAATAAAATAAAAATGAACCTAATCTTGTGTTTGTCCAGTCTGAGTTTGTTCATTCATTCTGTTTATTCAGCTAGAATCTGGTTCCTGTACCGAACTAAATAAAATCTTGGCATATTACACTGATTATCATAGGGGAGATTGTGTCAAGAGATCCTAGTTCTTGAAAAATAAGACTGTTTCATAGAAAATGATGGCAACAAAATTTCCCTGAAGATTGTTTCAAATATGTCCATGTTCTAATTGGAGTCATAATTTAGCCTGAGGAAGAGAATTAATGAAACTAGGAAGATAATGTGTGCATTTAAAATCATTTTACTGAAACAGAGAGGAAATGCCCGGCCATTGAAGAAAGGGTCCTCAAGATGCTGGATGTGGAACCATGGCATTAAGCCGGCATCTGTTCTGTGCACAGATCACCTGTGGGGCCATGATTCATTCTTCCCACATCCCCGTGTGGTCTGGGAGTGCTTCAGAGGCCGTTACACATGGCGTCTGTAACTGTTGTGGAGGGAACTCAGGGAGTAGAGTCCTTGCTCACTCCTGTAGTACTGATGTTCCTACTTGGATTGACCACGTCGGAAGTGTGGGCTACTCAAGAGGGACGCTAACTGCCCGGGGACAGGCCAAGCCCATCTTCATTAGTTACTTCTCTCATTGGGGTCAGCAGTAGCTGAGAAGAAGTGACTTTAGGAAAGAGAGTTCATTTCAGCTCCCAGTTTGAGGGGAAGATGTGACGGCTGGATGTGAGGTGGCTGGTCACACTGCAGCCACAGTCAGGAAGCAGAGCAAGGAACGCTGGCACCCAGATCCCTTTCTCCTCATTTAGTCTAGGACTTTGGCCCATGGAATGATGCCATCTGCATTCAGGGTGCGTCTCTGTGCTCAGTTAACCCTTTTTGAAAACACCATCCGAGATGCACCCAGAGGTGTTCCCCCGGGGATTCTAAATCTAGTCAGCTTGACAGTGAAGATTAATCATCACAAAATCCAGCCTCTGCTGGGAAGGCAGATGCCAAGTCCACTGGGAAGAGTGAACCATCACCTCGGGCCAGCAGTTGTACACATCTCTTTATGGGGCCTGAGATCAATCCTGTCTCGAGAGACCCTGTCTTAGGAGAGAGTTCCTGAACTCCTGCAGCTTCCAATCTACCTCCAGCACAACTCCCAGGCTCAAAAGCAGCCTAGGCAGGTTGCATCTTTCAACCAATAAGCACCGACAGGTACGAGATCATCAACTACACAAAAGGAGAAACATGTAGATCAACTAGTCAGAAAATCATAGCAAATAAAGTGCCTACTGGGTGCCATGTGCCACTTCACACTTCATCCACACAACCACATTACGAGGAAGCTCCCCCAGCTCCTGAGAAGCTAAACAACATGACCAGCTGGTGTGCCTGGCCTGGGAGCAGGAGCCCAGCCTGTGCTCTTCCTGTCCTCTTCCAGACTGAGTGCACAATGGAAGAGCCTCCAGCCTCTCTGGGATGCAAGTGCTCTGCTGAGTTGAGTCTGAAGGTATCTTTAAGCCCAGCTGAGTGAGATTACAGCAGGGCAGTGCAAAAAGCTTTCTCCAAAAGAATTATAGATCCCAGCTTGTGCAGCTATTGGGTCCATCTTCTGCCGGAGAACTGGATCCAAGTCACCAGTGACTACGTTAAATCTTGCCATCATTAGGGCTGAAAAGTGAGGGCTCAGCCTTCACTCAGGGAATGGAGCAAAGGGCACATCACTAAAGGTTCCAAGTCAGCATCTTGCTCATCTCACCTGGCTCCAGGTGATCTAGGAGCTATTTCTCTGAGCTGTAGCCCAGTGATGCTGTGCCTCTGGCTTCCACAGAGAAGAAAGCATCGTAAGATGTAAATGCTGGGCTTATCAGTGTAAGTCTAAAGGTTTTGCTCAACCTGAGGCTCACCTCTGGACACCCAGGCCAAGGAGCCTGTTTGAGCATCTCAGATCAGAAGGGGAGCAAAGGGTACATAAAGAGCCTCTGCATCCACTAAGCCCAGCTCTGACTCTTGGAGTTTGTATTCATCGCCCCCTCCCCCACCACAAAGAGCCCTTGTTGGAAAGATAAAGACGAAAGTACTGGTCCAGTTCAGCTCAGTCTTCACATGCAAATATTCTGCTTCCTGAGGCCATGTGTCTTTTATGTCTTGGTTTCAGTACTGAGCTGTGCTTTAAAGCCTGGGGCTTGGGGAAGCACTTACAGTACGCAACCTTATGATTAATTCAACCATCCTGGGCCAGTGAATGCCTTTGAAGATGACTGTACTTGATGCAAATAATACAGGAGTCAGAATCCTTGGGGACTGAGAGCATACGTACCAGGAGTGCTGCCAGGATCTGAAGCATATCAGATGGGAAGCCCGCCTCTCTGGAGGTGCCCTGCTCTCTGTGGGACCCAGAGATGATGCATACCAGAATTCACTCAGGGGAGAGTCCTCTGGTATTTGCTTTCTTTGTCTAGATGTGACAGGAGAGCTGTCAACTATTCCAGGCCTGTCCGGTGGATGCCTGTGATACCCACAGAGCCCATGGTGTTCCTTCACATTTACAGAAGTCTGGACTGTACACAGCCTGGCCAGAAGTACAGTAGAGCTCACCCATCAGTCATCTTCAACAGGGAAAATAGATCCTGGTTTCTCTTCAGATCCTATAAACCTCAGCCTTTCAAAAACAAGGCGAGACGTCTAGAAGTTAGACCCTTGTCCAAGGCCACACAGGAGGAGGTATGTAGGGACCACATCCTTCTGGTGATCCTCACTATAGGCTAAGCTCACACCAGAGGGTTTTTCAAAGCCACAGGTCTGTGTTTTAAGTACAGTTGGAAATGGACGCCCAGGAAGCAGCAGTTTACTGGTGAGTGAGGTGAGTTCTGTGCACGCCTTCTGCGTCCTTTGTGAGGACTCCGGACACTAGGGCATGTGTAAATACGAATATAAGGGAGTATTTAAGACCACAGCCTGGTCTTGAATGTCCCAAGGTTCATATGTTAAAGACTTGGCCCCTGTAAAAAGTAAAATAATGATTTATTTTCAAGGATGCTCTGAGTCAGCTTACATCCAGTCACAGATGAACAGAAAACACTGGCCCTGCTGTTGTCTGATAGTCTAACTAACCCCTGACTCAAAGTCTGCTTCTCTAGCCACTCCCCAACACAAACTGAAAAATCAGAGTAAAAAATTACTGACAGCCAAGCTTTCCTGCAAGGTCGTGCACCTGAGAGGTTTAAAATAAGCAGGATGTAAAGTGTAGTGATGAGCCCGTGCATGATCTTCACTAAGAAATAGACAAACAAATGGTAGCAAGAAAAGATGAGATGACATGCAGAATGGCTCCCTCCTGGTTACTCAGCCAGTGGGAAGGGGAGGAAGGGTCCCGCATTAGGGTTATCAGATTGCTCTCTGCATTTAGTCAGCACACCTGTGTTCTGGGCTGGTATCGGACTTGTAAAGCTGTGAGATAAACCACCTTTCTTGTGCTGCTCTGAGTCTCCTGTGCACTTATGAATTAAAGGCCCACGGTTTTCGCAGCCCCACTGGTGGCACTGCTAAGCATAGTAGGTTCTTTAAGAGGTGGGACTTGGAAGTGAGGTACTAGATATTTTCCACTGCTGTCACAAAATTCCTGACAAAAGCAACCTGAGGAAGGGTTCATTTGGGCTCACGGTTCGAGGATGCAGTCTCGCACGGTAGGGAAGGAGTGTGAGGCAGCTGGTCACATTGAATCTGTAGTGAAGAAGCAGAGAGAACGCTGGTACTTAGCTCTCTTTCTACATTTATTCAGTAGGCGACCCTAGGCCATAGGACGGTACCGCTGCATTTAGGGCGAGTCTTCCCACCTCAATTAATCCAATCTAGCCACTCCTTTACAGGCAAGCCCAGAAGTTTGTCTCCTAGGTTATTCAAATCCTGCCAAGCTAACACGCAAGGTCAGCAGTCACATGAGGTCCCTGGGGAAGTGAAGACTGGAACTCCAGCCTCTTCCTTTCTCTCTTTTGGCCTCTCGGCTGCTATGAGGTGAGTCGTTTCCTCTGCCATGGGCCCAGTGATTGTTTTAGAATTGCTATGGCTGGAGACTTTAGAACAGGGCCTGTGCATCATGGTAGATGCTGCAGAGCCCAACAGCCCCACGTGTTCGGTTCCTGCTCATTCTGCACTTCATGCTCTGAACTGTGGACACTCTGATGGTTCAGACGCTGCCACGTGGGGATTCCCACAGCAAGGGGCTGAAAAGCCAGTCTTCCCTTCACTGGAGAGAGCCCATGATGTTGGTGGGTAGCAGTTCACCATGTCAGTTAGCTGTTGCTGTCCTAGAAAACATCTTGCTGGGCAAGCTTGTCCTAAAGGGAAGAAGGGACCACCAGGTATGCTGTCAACAGTGTCTGGGGTTCAGAATCCAAAGGAAAATCAAGCTTTTATTTTTCACTGTAGTGTTCGGCCTTCCACTCTGCTGTCGCGGCAACAGTTCTATAAAAGTTGGGATCAAATACAATCCCAAGTGCAGGTGAGTGTGGCTTTGCACACTTCAGTCTTTGGGCTGCGCTCATTGGCTGTTTTGGAAAGCCCCAACTACTGTGCGTTTTATTATTGATCAAAGCCGCTGTCCTTTCTTCAGCCCCAGATGGGAGCACAAAGACTCCATTATGCGGATGCCTGCGAGGTCTCCTGGCAGGGGCTTGTGTGCTGACATCTGATTTTATGCTGGTGAAACTGTAACTGAGAAAGAGCTCACAGTTTGTCAGCGTATTTACCACAGAGCCTTTCCCAGGAGTAGGTTTTACCTCTCATAAAGTGTGTGGCCAAGCTTGTGGAAGACACAGGTTAGTTCCGCTAATCGGCACAATCAAGTCCTTATGTCACTCTGGACTGGGTAACTTGTCACAGTAAACCCAATTACTTTCCTTCCATAAACCAAGTTAATCTGAAAAAATGCAGCCTTATTCAGAACTGAAGTAAAGTACGGGAAAGGGTGAACTCTGAGGAGAGAGGCTTCTCAGGGATCACCAGACGGCGTGGACTGTGGGGAAAGGGTGCAGGATGAGTGTTGGGATGGGTCAGGGGAGGAATACAGTGAAGCCAGCAGCAAGGCCCTCTGGGGTCCTCCACATAGCAGAGGGGTCCACCAACCTCAGCTAGCAGTGCAGCTCCCTGCTTTCCCTGTGTGGCTCGTGTGACCTGCGCGTCAGCCCAGCCAGCCTCCTTCCCTTCCCTTCACTAGCACCTTGTTTGGACTGCTGCCCAACCAGAAGTAACACACAAAATTCATTCCTACCAGGTCAGTGTATGTGGACAGGTGGGAGGGTAGATGGAGGAAGGGCAGGAGGGAAAGTGAGGAGAGGGAGGGTGTGCTGAGGCTCCAAGCTAGGGTTCTGGTGTAGTGACAGCTTGTGGTGGAGCAAGCACTGCGATGCCCCTTTGCCCATTTATCCCAGTACCTGACATGCCTGTGGCCTTGGGGGGACCCTGACTTGCCTCGATGTTCTCAACTGAACAGTGAATAAAGATAGGGCCATGGTGAGGGTTTAAGGTATTAACACCAGAGGAGCACTTGGAACAGTGCCTGTTCCACACCTGTGATCATCACTACTGTCATTAAAATTAAGTGGCAAAAGCTCATGGGGAAAGCTCGGTGTGCTCCAGCGTGCACAGATCACGGGGAAAGCTCGGTGTGCTCCAGCGTGCACAGATCACAGGGAAAGCTCGGTGTGCTCCAGCTGGACTGCTGCCCAACCAGAAGTAACACACAAAATTCATTCCTACCAGGTCAGTGTATGTGGACAGGTGGGAGGGTAGATGGAGGAAGGGCAGGAGGGAAAGTGAGGAGAGGGAGGGTGTGCTGAGGCTCCAAGCTAGGGTTCTGGTGTAGTGACAGCTTGTGGTGGAGCAAGCACTGCGATGCCCCTTTGCCCATTTATCCCAGTACCTGACATGCCTGTGGCCTTGGGGGGACCCTGACTTGCCTCGATGTTCTCAACTGAACAGTGAATAAAGATAGGGCCATGGTGAGGGTTTAAGGTATTAACACCAGAGGAGCACTTGGAACAGTGCCTGTTCCACACCTGTGATCATCACTACTGTCATTAAAATTAAGTGGCAAAAGCTCATGGGGAAAGCTCGGTGTGCTCCAGCGTGCACAGATCACGGGGAAAGCTCGGTGTGCTCCAGCGTGCACAGATCACCGGGAAAGCTCGGTGTGCTCCAGCGTGCACAGATCACAGGGAAAGCTCGGTGTGCTCCAGCGTGCACAGATCACGGGGAAAGCTCGGTATGCTCCAGCGTGCACAGATCACAGGGAAAGCTCGGTGTGCTCCAGCTTGCACAGATCACAGGGAAAGCTCGGTGTGCTCCAGCGTGCACAGATTACAGGGGCTCTGGACAGAGGGTTGGGAATCCAGGGATGGAGCCAAAAGTTTTCAGAGTTTCAAAATACTTCCTCCCCTTTGACCCTAGCATGTCAAGGCTGACAGGAAGTCTTGTGGAGCACTGTGTTTGTGGCCAAGGGTGGATGAAGTCTTTGAATGAAGTCTTCTCCCTCTGGGGCAACTTTGGTCCAAAGTCTTCAGGCTGCACAGCAGAGTCCTCCCCTGTGGCTTTCCCTGCACTTGTTCATTTATCCATTCAGCAATTACCCAATTGCTAAGCACCTACTGTTTGGAAACGTCTAGCTCTGGGTTTATCTCCACCCTTGTAACCTCAGGTTCTGTGCTGTGTGGTCTTGTGCTGGCCAGTTAGTCAGGTTTGGGATTGGCAGGTGTAAGCTAAGAAGCTTCCAGAATAGTGCTGGAGGCCGTAGTCGGTGATTTTAGCGTGGCTGTTCCCTGTCCTTCCCTCTTTCTAAGACACAGCCCTAGTGTGTTTTCTTAACTCTAGATGTGTGGAAAGATCCAGAAGCCAAACCTGAATATCCCATTGAGATCAAGTGGGAAGCTTGGCTGTGGTCAGGGAGGGTGGCTGTCCTTTGTAAGGGGTAGAGTGTGTTAGACAGTGGGCGGTGGGGCAGAACAGGCTTCTGCAGCCTGTGGGCGTCTGAGGCCAGCAGCAGTCTGGCTGGGTTTGGGATGAACTGATCTGAAGCAGGGGCATGGGTGAATCCCAAAACAGAAGGTCTTCCTTGCTTTAGGGTATGCATTTCTTGGGCCCTGACTGTGTTTTCTGTCTGCAGCAGACGAACAGAGCCAGAGGTGGAGGAGGAGCTCTGCTTACACCTGCCAGGGGGTGGGAGCCCCAGACAGCACTGCAGTAGAAAGGCACCATTGCACTTTGAAATGAAAACGAACCAGAAATTTGCCACAAGCCATCAGAGCTGCACCAGGGGATGGCAGTGTCTCCTCCACCAGCCCACAGTAGCTGTCCCCGCTCTTCTACCCCCTGATGCCATCAGTGGCACTTGCTTGTACCTTGACATATCGTGCCCTAAAGAACAGGGTCTCTTGGGAGCCTTGCCTCACTTGTAGATCAGCAGGTTGGGAGGGGGCAACCTTTTACACACATCCACCTGCACCATGAACGTCCCTGTATTGAACCTGTCATTGAGCTGACCCTGCCAGGTCCCTCCTCCATGTTCACTTGAACCCTTCATCTGTGTGCTCATCTCCTGTCTCAGACAAGACCACAGAGCTCTGCCCTTTCTGTCCCTCTCCCCTAGGTCTTTCTATCTATCTCCCTCCTGGGCTCATCTGTCCCTCCTCACAGGGTCTTTCTAAATCATATATAGAAGTTCTGTGACCTCTTACTCTCTGAAAACAAATCACAAACTCACTGAGGCCTCATTTCATCCCCCACTGGTGGTCCAGGCCCATGACGACTGTCCCCTTGGGCCTCCTTCACTGACTCTGGGACCTGCTGTCCTCACACCTGGCGCGACAACTCCCTCTTCACCTCCTTTCGTGATATCTTCCCTGACCTCCCAATGTGTGAGTTCAGGGTTCGGTTCTAAATCTTGGCATATTCTCCCAGTTCATGGCTTTGAGCCTCATTTCTGTGCTGTCACTGAGTCCCCGTTCCAGTCCCACCCCTCAGCAACTTCTGCAGGGTGCTTACCAGATGAGACACCTATGGACTCTTCTAAATCACCATGTCCTGTAATGGAATCCCTTCCCTCCAGAACTAGCTCGTCTCCACTGCTTGCTTGTCAGTCAAAGCCTTCTCCATGTCCCAGGTGTACCAGCCACGCCTGCGCACTACTGTGTACTACTACCCTGACATCCTGTCTCTCAGCTCCATATCCAGCCCATCCGCAGATGGTGTTGGCACTGACTCCAGAACATGCCTGGGGCACAATCACTAGCAGGCTCTTATGTGACCGTCATGTTCAGTATCCACAGAATCCTCACTTTATAGGTGAAGAAGAGGCTAACAAGCCTCCAAGGGCTGCCGGAGTCCATGGCTACTCTGGGACAACTGTCACTTGATGGCCAAGCCCAAGATGGACCCTGGCCTCCTCACTGTCTGGGACAGACAGGGAGTTAGAGGGAAGGGCTATAGCTACATGGAGGCCCCAGCTGCTGTGCAAGCAGGGGGAGCAGGAGAGCCTTCCCCTGCACGGCCCCTCCCCTGTCTTCCACTAGGCTTCCCAGGCTCAGCAGGGTAGGTGTTTGAGCATTGCCCCTAGACATTCAAACCAAAGGCTATATTTTCAGGAGACTTTGTGCTAATGCTCCAGGAGGTACAGCCCCAGAGAAACATCCAGAAAAGGAACCAGGACACAGAGATGGCAGAGAGTGGTACCATTGGTTTCCTCCCCTGGGCCTCATGGCTGGGTTAATAATTAAGCAAACCTTACAATTCTCTCCCCACATGGATCTGCAGAGAGGTTGGGTTGGCAAGTGCAGGCTGTGACTGTGGGACAAGGAAGCCAGGGCTCACCCAGAGTGTTGGCTCATGATACTGTCTCTGTGTGGTCACCTCAGATGGTTCATAGGTGGTGAGAGGTTGCCAGGGGAAGGCTGGGAGAAGTCTTTGTCCAACGCACCTCTGTGGACTGTCTCCTGGACCCTCTGAACAGAGGCCTTTTCTCTACGCAGGGTCCTACTGACAGGTCCTCAATTCTGTTACAAGGATCTATTTATTTCCAATTCTAAGTACCTGGTGTTTACTCTTAAGCTTTGCCTCAGACTTCTATTGAGCCCTAGTAGGAGGAAGGTAGGTTGATGAGCAGAGGATAAGGTCTCAGACTCTACAGAGGTAGGCAGATGAGTCTGTCTCCTGGAGCCCCTCGTTCAGGGTGATGCCTAGGGGCTTCAACACTGTAGGACCCCCATCTGTAGAGAAGTGAATTCCCTGGCGACCAGAGCACCCCAGTTCACGCACCCACATGCTGTCATCCCCTCCCACCCTGGACCTGAGCCTATTGCTTCCGAAAGACTCCAAGTTTTCCGTGTGTCACCATGCCAGCCATCAAATGTGCTATTGTTTCCCTGTGACTCACAGAGGGGCCACTCATCCCCACAAGGTCAGCTGTCCTCAAAAAGGAAATACCCAGCCAGGGAGCCACGTCTTGAGCCTGGTGTCACCACATTTCTGTAATTGATTGATGGTGGCTGCTTAGGTGGGGATGGAATGGTAATCCTGGAGATCTTTCCTTTCCTCTCAGCATGTCCTTCATTCCAATAGGAGATGTGCGGTTGGACTGCTGTCTTACTGGACAGGCATACAGGGGGAGGTGGGGCGGCATGTGTTGACATGCTGTGGAAGCAGGTACTTTCACAGCTCCTGGCAGATGTACAGCATGGTGACACCTAAGGAAGGAAGGTTAAGGTTAGGTGTGGTGTACCACAATCACAGACACACCTAGTCCCATGGTCCCAGTCCTTTGATGTGACAGAGGGCACATGAGCACTCCTGCAAAATGACATGTGCACAGGGTCATTCATGGTGGCATAGCTTGTGAGAGCAAAAAGTTGAGAGTGCCTCAGTCTGCTTGAATAATCTGTAGCCACCAGAAAGGAGCAAGAAAGATGCCTCCATAGAGCTGGAGGTGTGAAGGGAGGAGGTCGACAAGATGCCTCCATAGAGCTGGAGGATGTGAAGGGAGGAAGTCGACAGAGACCTGCCTAAGGAAGGGAGGGATAGCATAGTGTCAATCATCGGCTTGCATTTATGTGATGTAAAAGAAAAGCACAGACCAAGGATGAAGCCACCTACCCTAGGGGGGTTGGGGGCTAGGGTAGTAACTGAGATTCTCCAAGAGGAACTGGGATGCTCTAGAACTATGGGAACAATCTGCATCTCATGGCCACCCAGACGTCCTCTGTGCCCTGTGTTTGTCCTGTGTTGGTCTCAGGGAACAGCAATCCTGATGTCCAGTGTAAGGCCAGTGACGTCTTGTGTTGTGCCAGGAAAGCACAACCACTTGTCCACATAGATGGAGGATCCTTCAACTTAAACATTGTCCACATAGATGGGGGATCCTTCAACTTAAACATTGTCCACATAGATGGGGGATCCTTCAACTTAAACATTGTCCACATAGATGGGGGATCCTTTAACTTAAACACATAAACACAGATGGGGGATCTATCAACTTAGAATGGTGGCAGTAGTGATGGAGTCTTGATTGATGTCTGATCAACGTGTTTGGTCTTTCTCAGCTTCAGAGACGCTCACCGAAATGGCCTTATGAGCAGCGCTGAGCCACAGGTGAGGCTACACTATCGCTCCAGATAGACGAGATTGTGGGGTGAGGGGTGGAAGGTTGTGAGGTTAACTGGGGTTCCTGCACTAGGATTTATGATCTTCAGTACCAACAGTGCTGCTCGCCCCAAGACCTGTGGACCAGGAACTCAGTCTTCTAGTAAAGCTGAAGGAAGTGGAGGTGGCCTCTTTACTCTCAGTGACTCACAGGATGTTGGCCATCTGAGATCCACAGGAATTTCCAGGTCATGGCAGGGACCTTTCACCCTGGGTGTCCATCCTTGACCTTGACACCTTCACCAATGTACAACCCAGTTCCTGCTTACACAGGTCTCTAACGGAGTCATGCTGATGAAGTCTAATATGTTTGCATGCATGTTTCCTCCTGGCCTCCTGGCCTCTAGCGAAGATGATAGAGGGTGCCGTGAAGGACTGTTGTACGCACTAAAGAATTTAATCTTTCTAGCAACTCTAAGGAAGCTCCACTGTGCTCCACATTTCATAGCGTTGAAGCACAGAAAGTTTAGGTCACTTGGCTCAAGGCCACACAGCCAAAGAATGGAAGGTGCCACACAGCTCTTCCCCAACTCGTGGGCTGACCTCACATGAAAAATTGCAGCTGCTTGGCAATCTGTAGCATCCTGACATTTTTGAAAGAGAAAGACGACTACTGAATACATACCAGAGTTTTGTCTTAGACTTGGAAAAGCAACACATTAAAAGATTGAACATTTTTAGTCATGAACAGTTCAAGGAGCTGGCACTTGGGACGGTAGTGGCCGGAGAGCTGTGTGTCCTGGAGTGGCCCTGCAGGAGCTCAGCCCTGGCCTTGTTCCCTCCTGCCTGCAGAATGAACCTCAGGTCAATCTGCGCCCTCCCAGCACAGCCCCTGCTGTGGCAGCTCCTGGGAGCTGGCAGGAATGCAAATTCCCAGGCCCACCCCACTTGGCCGACAGACCTGCTCTGAACCACATGCCCGTGTCAGGAGCTTCTGAGCCCTTCCCAGCCCTCCATTTTGTGATTCATGCTCTCTCTGATATCATGGAGATGATGCAACCTACTGGTGTGGTGAGCTCAGAGCCATCACTGATGGCAGGATGGCTTTCCTGGCCCAGCCCAGAGTCCCAGCCATGGTCACTTAGTCTTCTCCTTTGGTTGATTCTTAAGATGGATTTGGGTCTTTCTTACATTTTTCTTAACTACTACTTAAAGGGGAAGCTTGATTATTTACCGAGCAATAAGGCTAGGGGCTGTGGAGAAGTAGAACTAGGTGCTTGGCTCCAAGTGCCTGGGACAGGCAGTGGCAGAGCCATGACAGAGGCTTGCTGGGGCACTTCGCACACTTGCAGTGTTCCGGGTTGGCTGCACCATGGGGTGCGGGCTGTGGGGTAGGCCTGGGCATCTGCATTTTGCAAAGGTCTGGATAGTCGGCACAATCTGCTTTGGGGTTTCTGGGTCAATATAAAGTGAAGCTAACAGCGGTGTGGCGGGCAGTGGACAGTCCAGGCAAGAGGAAGGTCAAGGCTGGTCAGGGCAGCAGGAAGAAGCCCAGGCAGGGCTGCCCCTGTGGACAGGAAGAGCAGTCTCCAGGCCACAGCCCATGTGTCTGAGTATCAGTCCAGGCATGTGGCCTAACTGTGTCATGCTTTGGATTAACCCACTGCCCCTTCATTTTGGAGAAAGAGAACCACAAATCTTTTCTGCAGCCCTGTTATTAGGGCTAAGATCCCTGCATGAATCCAGTCCATCTGATTCACCGCACAGCCAACCTGAGTCTCTTACATAACTTACTATTGAAATCACAAACAAGCCTGCCTTTCCAGTGCCCAGCAGTAAGCAGACCAACAGGTTCTGCCAGGTGGCCTGCCCTGGAATAGAATCCTGGTGACAGGAGCTTAAACCGACTATAGAAGCCCTGTCAGAAAGGTGGAGCCCAGGCTCCTGAGCAGGTAGGGCCAGGACCTCTAGTTTTTCTGTGGAGATGGTCCTTCCACGGGGCAGCCTTCTGGCACCAGAGTGGCTGCTCTCTCTGGGGTGAGGGGTACCCCTAGGCCACTGTCACTGGGAAACCTGGGAACAGAGCCTGGGATTAGTTCTGAGCACCAGGCTAGGCTACCCAGCACAGCTAGTTTACAATTTGAACCTTATAAAAGACAGAAAAATTAGGAGTTTGTGGCACTTTGGAGTCTCCTGATTCCTAGAGAAAAGGTAGAAAATGAATCAGATTCAGGAAGGAAAATCAGCACTTTCTGATTATCTGCTGTGTGCTGTGTAAGGCTCCTACGCTGACCACCAGACACCTATCCCTGACAGTGGAACAGTGGCACCTCGCCTTACATCTAAGGAAGCATGTCCACTGAAGTAAAGTGACTGTCCCAGGGCCTCGTGGCTGTATGTTGTGGAATATTATGCACTCCAAATACAAAAGGGTCTAAGACTGCTTTGTCGACAGATCATCAAATGACATTTCATTGAAATGTGGCAAAACAGGCATAAGAACTCTAAAAACCAGAAAAGTTTCAGACCCTTTGCTCAGAAACACATTCAAATAAGCAAAACCCCACAAGTGTACTGAGAACTTCAGGGTTTTAAATTTTGTTTTGAGATGGGGTCTCATTTAGCCCAGGCTGGTCTCAAACTCAGTTAAGTAGCCGAGAATGACCTTGAACTCCTGATCCTCCTACTTCCTCCTACGGGGTGCTGGGATTACAGCACTCTTGTATGCAGTGCTAGGGATTGAACCCAGGGCTCTGTGCATGCTAGGCAAACATTCCCCCAGCTGAACTACAGCTCCAAGCCATGAGAATTTTGGGTTCCTAGGTTCATTGACCTTGAACCCTGTGCAGGAACCCAGTGCTCACGGCCCTCCATCTGTGACCCTGGCCACATGTAGTTTCTGAATGGGCGTGCCTCTTCCTGCTGATGACAGTGGCCTGCACACAATTCACCATTGTAGCATTTTGTCATCAGCCATGCCTCAGTGCCAATGTTTTTAAGTAGCCAGACCAAACTAAGGTGTGTTCTTTTCTACAGCCCTAAAACTGACTGGATTCTCCAAGGGGTAGGACGCTCTTCTAGGTGACCAATGCCATTGGGAACAGGAGGCCATGGCCACGATAGCTGCTTGACATGGTAGGAGGGTTGTGCTGTCAATGCCCAGGCTGTAGATGCCGTCACCCTATACCTGGTTTATCCAGGTAATTGGCAATCCCACAGGCTACAGGCCAAATGTTTCTCCTCTGTGAGTTAGGAGGCCTTGAGCAGGGAAGTTGGTGAGGTACCCCATCTCCACTGGAACCTCAGCTTCAGAGGCAGGCTGGGAACCAGTGAGTCCCTCAGAGAACTCGTGGGCTAGGAGGAAGCTCACTTCAGTGTAGTGGCCCCAGCCCAGGGAGCACAGGCTTCCCTCTGGCCTGCTTTCTTCTGAGTACCAGAGCCCAGCACACTTGTTCAAGAGGCAGAAGAGGAATCAAGGAGAGCTGAGGGTCATCTACCTTTAGGGCACAGGTGTAGTCCATTCTCCACCTGATGTCAAGAGAGCCTCATTAGGGAAAGGGAGCCTGGTGGTGGCTGGTTCATAAGCGCTCTCTCTCCCAATATGCCTATGTACAGACACGGGTGTTCACACTGCTTCACTATGTCTGATAACAGGAATTAATAAACCTTTTTCTCTCTCTCTCTCTCTCTCTCTCTCTCTCTCTCTCTCTTTCCCTCTCTCTCTCTCCCTCTCCCTCTCTTTTCCCCTCCTTCCTCCCAGGAAGGATACTAGTCAATTCAATAGCAAAACAGTAATTTGTAAATTTGTTCTCTGAACCTAAACATGGTGTTAATTTAAAACTTTCACGTTGTTCTGGCTTACCATTAAACCATCCAGACTGGTGAACAGGCCACACCGACACTGTTCTAAGTACATTATTTAATTTGTTTAAAAATTTATAGTGTGCGCATCAATAATGTAACTCACAGGAGAATGTAAACTCACTTCAAGCCACACCTTACTGGAGGGCTCCTCCCTCATGATGCCACCCTCTGCACCTGCCCTGACCAGAGAAGAAGGCCAGCAGCCAGAGGAGGGAAGGGTGTCCCACACTCACCCCACCCCAGGTGGAGCGGCCCCCGGAGCCCCATCACCTCTGCTAGTTTGAGTAAATCCCAAACCTAAAGGCTTATGCTATGCAGTGAAAGTCTGAAGTTTACGAAGCTCCTAAGGGTTAGGGTCTGTGGGGGTGAAGCAGGGTCACCTCCCCTCAGGAATGCACTTGGGGGAAGGTACCAGTTACAGGCTGTGGAAGGAGGGGAGGGAAAGAAACCAGGGCCCAGAGCACTGTTCACCTTCTTTTAGAAGCCTCCCAAATTTGATTTGAGGTTGGAGTTCTTTGAAAAAACCAAGCCCTACATGACCAGAGGCAGGGTGAGGGGGTGTTGACACAGCTCTAGACTGAGCTGGGGCTTGCTCAGAGGCCAGTGGAGTTGGCTGAAGCCTGGGTGGAGGTGCTGGTGCTGCTCGGTAGACCCAGCACCCAGGGAACATGGACCTCACTTAAAAGAGGCTACTATCCCTGTGTGTGCCTCCCTGAATCCCATGGAGGAAGCGCCTCAGTGCTGGCCCTCCTGGTTTGGGTCCAGAATCCACACTCTCTCTCCATAGTTTAGTGGCAAATTAGAATACCCCGAGGTTCTTCAGGTTGGAGTCTGTGGAAGAGCCACACGCTTTCCCCGGATGTGGGACCTCTCCTTTCTGTTCCCAAGGCCACAGGGGCACCTATTTCAGCAGAGCCCAGTGTGGCAGAGCTGGGGTGTGGAGGCCAGCTCTGCTGGGTCAGTGACGTGTCCAGGCCTGGGCTGCAGATAGGAGCTGAGGAAGAGCCAAGGATGAGCCACTATGGAGGCGGAGCAGGAAGCGGGGCCTAGATGGACACAGGTGTTGCTTCTAAATTAATGAGTTTTTAAAAACCAGTCATCTGGATTCTAAAAATACTATTTAGGCCAGGCGTTGTGGCACACACCCTTAATCCCAGCACTCGGGAGGCAGAGGCAGGTGGAACTCTGTGAGTTCAAGGCCAGCCTGGTCTACATAGTGAGTTTCAGGACAGCTGGGGCTACAGGGGGACCCTGTCTCCAAAAACCAAAAAAAAAAAAAAAAACCCCAAAAAACAAACAAAAAAAAACTATGTATAATTTTGTATGTGTACACAATGTATACTGAGCCCTCACCCCCAACCTTTCTACCACCCCTGTCTACACACCCTCCACCCCACAAATCTCTCCTGTTCGTGTCCTCTCACTTTGTTTTGTGACTCACCAAGACTAACCAGTGACCCTGGGTTTGGAGCTGTCTGTTGGAACCCAGTGAGCTCAGCAGTGGGTACACAGCTAAAGGCAGCCACAATTTGGAATTTCAATGGAGCTTCATAGAGTAGGGGTTCACCAGCAGACCCCTGGGATATAATTCCTAGCTTGTATCATGAGCACAGTCTTCCTGTTTAGCAGATGAGGAACCAAAGTCCTGGGCAGTCACCGCAGCATTTAGAGAGAAACTGGGTCTAGAATTCAATTTTCCTGTGGTTGGTGCTCAAGTCTAAAGTACCGTGTGACAATCGTGCTGGAATCCACTGCTCTGGGGGTGGGGGCACCGTGTACAAAGTGCTGCTGTGGTTCCCTGCATCAGGTCTGCCCCAACTCCAGCCACGCTCACAGGCCATGCTCTGTTCTGTGGATTCTGAGGTCCTCCCACCCCTCACCCCAGCCTAGGCTGTCTTATCTGAGATGAGTCGCAGACACCACGGGATTCCCCTAACTTGGTACAGAAAGGAGACAGGAGACTTCCACCACTGGTACTTAGAGGCAGACTGACCCAGCCAACCTCCTATAATAGGAGTTAGTCAGAGTCTCACAAAATGCTTGGAATGCTTGTTAGCACATCCAGATCCAAGTGTGACCTGCAAGAGCTTCCCTATCCTGAAGCCTGGCTCAGGCACAGGTCTGGGAGGCTGGTGTGGTATTATCAGATGTGGGGGAGGGGTCCTGCCCCTCTTAGCTCATCAGGGTCAAATTTCTACCAGAGAAGTTTAGACTTCTATCTCCTGGGTCAAAAGCCTGCAATCTCTGGAATCTGAGAGCTGCTCTCCGATCCCTGCCCTCTGACCACTGCAGTTGTTTAACTCTTCTGGGTTTTGACTTTCTTATCTGTAAGAAGATAAGAAAACATTCCTCTGGCAAGCACCTCCCAGTTCAAAGGTGTCTCCCTTAGCTCTGTGATGGCCCCAGACAAATGGATGGATTAAAAACTGCCTGTGATGTAATCTGACAGCTGAATGCAAAGAATTTGAAATTTCCCAATGACTGAAATCTGAAACCAGCAAGAAACTTTGGCATTCAAAAGTGGAAGCTATGGGCTAGACCAGAGGGTGCAGAGTCTGTGGGTAGGAGTTGAGTGACTCAGGCTTTCTCAAATAAACAAGGATGGCTCTTAACCCTCATCCCTGGAGGCCAGCGGCACTGTGAAAACTTCATAGCATCATTAAGAGCCAGGTTGAAAACTATGCCAGGTTCCCAGAAAGAGTCATGTGTAATATGTGCTGATTTTTGCACTCAAACTCAGAACATTCATGGACATTGGAAATTCCTGCCTAGACACATGGTTTTGGACATTTCTTTCTAGATGAAGCTTCAAGATAGTTCGTGGCTTAGAGGCTGCAGGGAAGGTCAAGGGGAAGTTGTTACTACTTGTTTAGCAAATTCTCCTGAAGATGTAGGTCTAATTGTGGGTGATGGGGGAAATGATGGGCATCTTCTGCTACTACCCATGGGCCTTTGGAGGTTCAGAGATCTTAATTTGAGGAGCCCTTGTTGATAGGTAAAAAGTTGGCGGAGACCGAGCGAATGGATGACGAGGCACCAGGACACAGATAAAACTCTCAGCGGGACAGAGCTTTATTTCGCATGGGACATGTTCCCTTTGGGGAAAGGAAAATGTCTGCCTGGGTTTTGAGCTGGGGTCTTTTTAAAAGGGAGGCTTCTGCTTCCTGCAGAAGGCGGGAAGATGTATTTTTTTTTTAAGTTGGGGGGTGGGTGGGAGAGCAGGACTGTTAAAACCTGTCCTCTTTAGAGATCAAAGGGGAAGCCTGCTGTGTTGGCCAAACAGTAGAGAAAAGTCTGCTTCTCTTGACTTCAAAGATCAAGGTGCTTATCAGCTAGGTTCCCTTTTCTCCGGAGCATGAGAAGTCCTTGGGATCCTGTTGGTGAGGGGTGGGGCTATCTGAACCTTAGCACTGAGAAGTCCTTGGGATCCTGTTGGTGAGGGGGCAGGGCTATCTGAACCTTAGCCCTTGTAATTATGTATGGGGCAAGGATGACCACAGTGCTGGGATAACCACAATAACCACCCAAGCGTGCTGTTGTGACTGTGTCTTCCCTTAGTCCTGGGAGCTGCAGGTCAAGTTAAGGCCCGTGTGACTCCATGCCGTTGACTACCTCGCCTCAGTAACCGGGCTGCCATTGCCTTGCCATGAGCCCGTTGCTCAGTTGTTTGCAGTTGTGAATGGAACTGAACTTGTCCTCCTTTCTCCTTCCTCTTCCTGCTCAGCTTTTAGTCATTTTGGTTTCCCCCTCATTTCTAGAAACAAAATCATGTTGGTCAAGATTCAACCAGAGGGACAGATCCAGTAGGAACAGACATGACCTGATTTAGTGCAATGGATTAGCTTGTCTGGCTTCTGGGGGTGGGCAGTTCTACAGGGTAGGCCACCAGAAAGGACAAGCTAGACCACTGGCTCAGGCTGTGGCTCCTGTTTGACAGAGGGCATTCTCACCTGTGAAGTCTTCATTTGCCTCTGAAGGCCTTCAAATGATGATCCAACTGCCTGGCGCCATGGCCCTCCTCCTCACGGGAGGGAGCTCACTGATTATGGACCCTATGTGTAGTAGCTGCCTGCACAACCGCATCTAAATGGACTCTAACCAAGTAATGAGCCAGAACGTAGCCAAGAAGGCATACAAATTACCCATCACAGTCTGCCCCTTGGCAACCCCACAAGCCCTGTGCATCCTTAATCCACACACACTTCCAAGAGGACAGCAGCACCATTCTCTGCATGACGGTGCTATCGTGTACAACAGAACACACAGTAACTTCTTACAAGAGCCTACAAGACTCTGACTGAAGCTCACTCTCCCCCTGAGATTCTGTAACTGTTGTGTGTTGTTAGTATTAATCCAGCTCAGTTAGATGATGAAGAAAGAAAAAAAGGGTAACACGTATACTAAACATTCACAACGAAATCAGGAAGAAGTGCCCAGACAATTACAGTCTTCTCGTCCACAACTGGCCATGTGGTCAAAGCTGGTATTCGTGGCTCCAGATGGTCTCAGCTTATGATGGCTTGGTTTGTGATCAGTCAGCTTTCGACTGCCAGGAAAGAGACAGCCATTCAGTAGAAGCTGTGCTTCCAGTTTCAAATTGGGTTCTTTTCCCAGGCTGGTGATCCTTACTGTGACACCCTCCCACCATTCCTGGCAATGCAGCAGGCCGCAGCACCAAGCAGCCTTGTGGTGAGGAGGGGAGGAGTTAATACTGCTGTTGTTAAGCCCGATGCTTAGGGGGCTTAGTGAATTACTACTCTCCTATTGTTATTGAGACAGGGTGCTCTGAGTGTGCTGTACCCTCCCACCATTCCTGGCAATGCAGCAGGCCGCAGCACCAAGCAGCCTTGCGGTGAGGAGGGGAGGAGTTAATACTGCTGCTGTTAAGCCTGATGCTTAGGGGGCTTAGTGAATGACTACTCTCCTATTGTTATTGAGACAGGGTGCTCTGAGTGTGCTGGACCAGAAATACAGACGCATTTGTCTCTCCACAATGTCAGAATTTACTGAATAACAAATTCACAAGATACATTGGTCTCTTTGGCTGTAACTTACTAGGTAGTCCCAGTTTCCCTTGATAGCTGGCCATTGATTAACATTCACAGGTTCTTTAATTCCAATCAATTACTGATATTCACTCTCAGGTCACATATTACATTTCATACAGTTTGTGTGGGGTTACAGAAAAACCACACAGGGTTAAAGAGGCCACAGACTTCAAAGAAGACAACTGGAGAG
>NW_008333218.1:100996-116891 GCF_000622305.1 Nannospalax galili | reverse complement strand
CAGAGATCACCACAGATGGTTAGATAATAAGCTATTAAGGAATCCAGCTGGAGAGCTGCTGGAGGCCCTTAGAGTGGAGAGTCCCAGCTTCAAGTAGAACCACTGGGTAGAGCCAAGCTGTAGGATTTTCAAGGCTAAGAACAGGACTTGGTCCTGATGGATGGGTAGGTGGATGAATGGACAGACAGATGAGAATTCAAATGGGCCACATCAAACACTGGGGACTGTGTTGAGCTCACACATACAGCAGGTAGTCAGATGACAGGTCAATGGGGCTGTCACCATCGCAGTGTCAGGGAGCCTTTTTCTCAATGGGTTCCAGGTGATGGCTTGCATCCTTTGTTGGTTTGTTGTGTTTGATCGTTTCTTGGGCCTAGTTCTCCTGGTTTTTAATATGCTTCTAATCTATGTGATAAGCTTCCTGACTGTAGGAATATTATTTATCAGCCTGTGCTTCAGGTTGGTGCTGGACAAATGGCAGTGTCTACGTGCACAGTGAGATGCGGAGTCATTCTGCCACTGCGTTCACACTCAGAATAGAGCCGTTCTGCCTTGTCACCCAGGGCAAGGCGACAGCCACTGTTTAACACAATGCAGAGCAACTTAGAGCAGGGCATAGTTGAATTTCTACACTTGTTCCCAATTAAGCATCTCACGTTGGCCTTAAACTCATGATCCTCCTGCCTCTGCCTCCCAAGATCTCGGATTACAGGCATGGACCTTCCTACTCAGCCAAATGAATTATTATTATTTATTGTGACAGTGGTATTGAATGCAGGACCTCATTCATGGTAGGCAAGTTTCCTACCACTGAGCTGCCCCTCCAGCCCCAAATGCATTTTTGATTTCTGATGTTTTCAATTTATCATAGATTTGTTGATTTGATACCCCATTCATGGCATAAGTGGAGGAGCAACTTCCATTCTTCCACTGTCTGAGCTGTGTCCCTGTACCTCCCCAGACACCTCTGTGGATTGGCTGTTCCATCTCTGAAGGGTCTGTGATATTGGTAGCTCCCATCTGAATTTGGTTGTAGTTTTCCACTGACCTTTAAACTCAAGACATGGCAGTAGCAAGGGGTGCTTCAGCGAATGCCTGCATTTCAGGCACTCTTCTTCAGCATCTTGGAGAAGCAGCCGCACTCTCCCCACACCATGGGATCACAGCCAGCACAGTCCCTCCATTCTTTGTCTGTTGACTCAGAGGCATGAGGACCCCTGAGTGACCAGATGACGTCTCAGCATCCAGCTCAATGGAATCATTGTTTTATTGTTCCCTGGTGGAGGCATTCCTCCCCCTGGACCCAAGGCCTCTGGCCTAGTGGAGCCAAGGTCATGAAACTGGGAAGCAAATATTTTGTTAGTGGCTCCCTAGGGGCAACGGGAAGTGAGCCAAGGCGTCCTTCACTCTCTTGCAGGGAAACAAGGAAGTGGCCTTCTCTTCTTGCCACCGATGAAGACATGCACATATGACCTTCCCAGAGCAGAAACAGACAGGATTAGCTAAAGTAACAGAAATGTGTATATTGCAAAGTCAAGGTGACCAGAAGCCACTGGGTGTCTGCTCTTCTGCCGTGGCCATGACGGTGGCCTTTCTGCCGGATCCCCGTAGCACACTGGGAGACTAGAATCTATTCTTCTACATGCCTGTGTCCCAGCTGAGTAGTGTACGTCTCATCCCCTTGATGTTTCTTTTATTTAGTCACTAACTCATCCCCCAATCCCTTCAGTCACCCACCTTACCCTTCAGTCACTCGTCCACCCATCCCTTCACTCATTTATCCATTTATTTAACACATCTATTTGCTGAGCACTGCTCTAGGTGAAGGAGATGTCCCTGTGAACAAGGGACATAAGTATCTTTGGTCTTACCATGACATTGAGTGCATTCCAGAGAACATGCTAGATCAAGGATGCTCTACATTCCTGACCCCAAGATGGTCCAGTGATAGGAATATAGACTTTTTTCTCCCCCTCACTTGCCGCTGCTACGTACATTTGTATTTGAATGGACATACTGTTGCCAATGAATAATGATGACAGTGTCTTTTTGGAGGTTGTGTTAGACTCGACGCTGTCAGAGGGTCTAGTCAGTCCAGGGTCAAAGACGGGAAAAAGTGCTGAGAGCTCTGAAGCGAGGTGAAGCTGCTGTTATCCACCACTGGTTCTGTGGAGGGTGGTAAAACCAAACAACCTGGTATTACAAAAACCTTCTAGAATAAATAAATAAATGTTGTGGCACAAAGTAAAGTGGGACGAGTTGCATTTCTACATCAACAATGAACAACTGTAAAATAAGAATTAAAGAAAAACACAGTACCACTTACAAATCACATCAAAAATATTAGTGCCTAGGAATAAATCTAATAAAATACACAAAATGCTTCGATGCTGGAAAAATAGAAAACACTGAAGATAAAATGAAAGAAGGCCCAAATAAATGGAGTGTTGGATCTTGTTCATGGATCAGAAAACTCAGTGTTGTTCAGTCACTACAGAGGCAATGCAGTCTTTATAAAAAAGATCCAGAAAACTTTTAGGAACAGAAACTAGCAATATGAATCTAAATGTTAAGTTTTTCAAAGGACCTATAATAGCCAAAACATTTCTGGAAAAAACACAGCTACCATGGCATTGAATGTGGCACACACCTTTAATCCTTTAAGCACTCAAGAGGCAGAGGCAGGTGGATCTCTATGAGTTGGAGGCCAACTTGCTTGGTCTACATAGCAAGTTCCAGGCCAGCTGGGGCTACAGGGAGACCTGTCTCCAAAAACAACAATAAACCCACAGCTTCCAGACCTCATGTGACTGAGTATTATGTTACAGCACATGCTGTAACAACTGCACGGTGCTCCATCATATGAAGGTACGATAATTTACCAAACACTGTGTTACTGTAAAATCTCTCTAATTTTTGTAAGATCTTGTGCGTATGGGCTTGCATATATTTTTCCAACTTCTCTCAAGTGTGTCTAGGAAGGGGATGGCCCAGGTGGGGGACCGAACACATAACTGCAGACCACACTGAGTCACTGGTGGCCTTTCCACTCACTGGAAGATAACCCTAGGCCAGAGACTCTCCTGGGAGGAAATTTTATTTTGAAAAGTCTACTCAACAACTATACTTTCAGGGGCTAGGGAGATGGCTTATTTGGAAAAGCGTGTTGTACAAGCTCTGAGTTCAGGTTCCCAGCACCCATGCAAAAGCCATGCATGGCATCGTGTCTGAGACCCCATGCTGTGGGGTACAGGGTGGTGGGAGACAGTTGGATCCCTAGAGCTCGATGACCAGCCATCCTAACCAAATTGGTGGACTCCAGACTCAGTGAGAGAACCTTCCTCAAAAAATGAGTGACTGCCAGGCATGGTGGTGCATGCCTTTAATCCCAGCACTCGGGAAGATCTCTGTGAGTTGCAGGCCAGCCTGGTCTACATAGCAAGTTTCAGGACAGCTGGGGCTACAGACAGACCCTGTCTCAAAATGACCAAAGGGGAAAAAAAAAAAGACACTCTGCATTGACTTCTGGCAGACACACACACACACACACACACACACACACACACACACACACAAAATGGTGCTCCTGTGTACCAGTGTTGAGAGACATCCATTTGGGACCAGGTAACCTCTCAGGGAGCTGGTCCCTGGAGAGAAATGATTCTCTCTCCCTCAGCATCCACTGATGGCCTGTGGTTCTTCATCTTGAGGTGGGGCCCTGTGACCTCCCATCCACTTTGGTAAGTCAGCTGGTTTTGTCCTTATGCAGACCTTTTTCGACGTCCACACTCTAGGAATTTCATTGGTGCAGCTCCCCTCTAATGTCTAACATACATTCACTGGCAGCAGCTGTCTTGTCCCTCTGGCTCTTACATTCTTTCCACCCCCTCTTGTGTTTCCTGAGCCTTAGGTGTGGAGGTCACATTGTAGATGTGTCACTCAGGGCTGGGCACCTCACGCACTTGTTCTCTGCATTTGACCAGTTGTGGAACTTTGTAATATTCTCCATCTATTGAAAAAAGAAGCTTCTGGGGGCTGGAGAGATGGCGTAGTAGTTAAGAACATTGACTGTTCTTAGAGAAGACCCAGGTTCGAATCCCAGCACCCACATAGCAGCTAACAACTGTCCATAGCTCCAGTTCCAGGGGAATCTGACACAAGTGTACTTACCTACATGTAGGCAATACACGCATACACGTAAAATAAAAATTATAAATTTTTTTTAAAAAGGACGCTTCTTTAATGGGTGGCGAGAGGTTCACTTGTCTGTAAACATAAGGACATGTAGTTAGAATACAGTAAGAAACGACATTGGTCTAGGGAAGTGACAGAAGTGGGTTCTTCTCTGGGATCTGTGACCTCTCCAGCCATGTGGACCTGGCTATGTTTACAGTACCACACATGATTTCCCTCCCATTTAGCAGACCTCAAATCATGATTTTCTTTTTCTTTACTGCTGAGTAGAGCTCCATAGTATAAATGCACCACATTTTCATTATTCATTCATTCATTCACTAGTTGAGGGACATTTAGGTTGTTTCCATTTCCTAGCTATTGTGACAAGGGCAGCAACAAACATGGCTGATAAGCGTCTCTGTCGTAGGATACTGAGTCCTTTGGGTCTATGCCAAGGAGTGACACAGCTGGGTCATATGGTGGATCTAGTTTAGTTTTTTAAGAGTTCTCCAGTGATTTCCAGTGTGGCTGTACCAGTTTGCATTGTGCCCAGCAGTGAGTGAAGGTTCCCCTTTCCCCACCTCCTTGGCCTGGCACAAGTTTTAAATGACCTTTCTCAGTGAGGGTGGATGCTTTTTCTCTTGGTTTCCGGAGTCTTCTGGCAGCAGTCAGCAGTCGCTCTTTGGTTTGGGTAGAGGCATTCGGTCACCCAAGCTGCTGGATCGGTGGTAAAATACGAGGCCCTCTTCAAGTCTCGGAACTTTTCAGAGGTAAGTCGAAGGAAAGAAAGGATATCTGCTCATTTCAAACAGTCTCCACATCCATGCCACACCCAGTTCCAGTGGGAAGCATCCTTAGGAAGCTCGGCAGTCTCCACCTGGTGTCTAAGCCCAGCTCCGGTGCATTTGAGGCTGCTTCACCTCCAGGTTTCATGAAGTCAGCTTCCTGCTGTCCCCTGAATGCCCAGGGCTTCTGGCTTTCTCCTGGGTGGGCCTTTCCAGGCAGGAAGGGTGGGACTTCCTGCTCTCTTAGTGAGCAGACCTGGGAGGAATGCACATAACTACATGACATCAGAGAGGGGATTAGCAGAGAAAAGACCTTGGGAACAGGAGAAAGCGGGCCTGGAGCACTGCGGCTGCCTTTCCAAAGCCCAGTTGCCTTGCAGGCAGCACCAGGGCTCACTAGGGCTGAGAACAGGGTCCTACAGGGCCAGGGTCTGCAGAGGAGGGGCCTGGACAGAGGAGAAGGCGATCAGGTGGGCCAGGTCAGCAGGGGGAGGCCCCTGAGGGGTTTTCCACAGATTTTACATAATTGCCCTTCATGCTGGGCCAGCATGGCTGGCTGGACGCCAGCAGAGGATGCTGGCTTCTGTCCTCAGTCTGCTTCTGGAATCCTCAGAAGCTCTCCAGGCTGCCACCATGTTCATAGCTCCACGGGCTGTATATTGGACTGAAGGCCCTGGAGGGTCGCTGGGGCCACATCTCTGCACTGTGTCGTGGGGTGGGGAGCTGGGTGGCTCCATACGTCTACAGGGCACTTTGTGGCTTGCCCCCAAGGGACCCCTGGATCTTTGCATCTGTGAACAGCGTGCAGGGCTAGACCCAGGCTGCCTCGAAGTCCAAGACTGAGACAACCCAGTCACACCCTTGGCATCCCCTCAGCTTCCATTCATGTAGGGAGCTGAGCTGAGGCCCACAGAGGAGGGTGGGGAGCAGGCAGCCTCCGTGGTCTGCAGGCTCACTGGGAAGCAGCTTTGGAAAGCACTGTCATTTAACCCAGATCGCAAGGGGCATTGCAAGTTCAGGGCACCACCCGGGCACTGAAAGTCCTGGTTTTGTTGTGGCTAATGGGTACGGTTGCCAGTCTGGATTTAAATAGCCCTTTCCCTCCAGGATAATGGCCTGACACTGTCAGGAAGTTGCACAATGTCAAATCTGAGTCCAGGACACAGTGGAGTTCAAAAAGACAGAATGCAGTAAGTCGAATGCCAGTCTCTTTGGGATGAATTTAGGCCGTTGTTTAAAATGAACTGTTTGGCCAGAAAACCTACACTTGTGCAAACACTGAGCGAGGGCTGGGAGTGCACTGTGGAACTCAGCAGACCTCGGCTACGAGCTGCAGAACAGTTCTCAAGTCAATTCCTGGTCACATTCCTTTTGAGAAAATGCCCTACTTTACAGGAAGATGATCAAACAGTGTGGCTGGAATGGGGCAAAGGTCTGAGGAGAGCTTCCTTCCGGACTCAGAAGTGTGTCCTTTCAACACCCAGAGATAGTTTCCAAGCCAGAGTTCCCCACACAGGCAGATAACGTAGGAGAAGACTTAGAAGAGGTGACGAGGCAGGATGATGGGGCTAGGAGGGGTGAGGTGAGAAGACGGAGGGTGTGAGAGGAGGATGGTGGCCCAGGATCATGGAGCTGATTCTCCAGGCAAGTGGATACGGAATGAAAACAAGTTTGTGGGTGTGCCTTGGGATATGGAATTGGCAGCCTTTCAGGTACACTGTGCCATGGAATCAGACGAGGATATGTGTCTTCTCTTGCCCTGTCCATCACTTTGGGTTTGTCCTCTGACAGCCTCGTTCCACGTGGCAGAGAGACAGCTGTTTTGGACACAGCTTCAGGGAACATCAACTCCCAACACCAGAGGGACAGGAAAGCTGTCCCCACAGTGGACTTCTTAGGTGTTGTCTGCCAGATCTACCATGGGGAAGAGGAGCCACGGACCATGGAAGACAGCACAACAGAGATGGAGGACTCCTCTTTGTGGAGGAAGGGCAGGCTCATGCACTCAGACACATGGTCAGATGGGACTAAATTTCCTGATCTCTAAAATGCACATGTATTTAGTATCACAGAAATTGAACATTGTTTGCGGTAATATACATAGAGTTCTGAGCAGCTGGCACAAAGTGGGCTCTCAACAGGTGACATCTATCATTTTAAAAAATTAAACTACATTTATTGATTTTGTGGAGGGGTACACATGTACCGTGTTGTATGTGTGGAGGGAGTAGGACAACCTGCAAGCGTTGGGTCGTGCCTTCTTCCACACAGGTTCTCGGGATTGAACTCAGATTGCTGGGCTTAGAGGTGTGCACCTTTACCCACTGGACCATCATGTTAGCTACCCTAGCATTTTTCAACTGACTTTATTTCTTTAGAGCAGTTTTAAGCTGACAGAAAAGTTGAGAGGAAGATACTGAGGGTTCCTGTATGTCCCTGCCCCCAACAAAGTTTCCTATGTCTCCTACCCTGTCCCCCACAAGGGCTTCCCTGTCTACTAGGGTCCCCTACCACAGAAGTATGTTTGCCATGCTGATGAGCTGCCATCTGTACGTAGTCACCCTCAGTCTATATTTTAGTTAGGGTTCACTCCTGTATAGCCTGTGGGTTTATACAAAAGTATAAACACATGAACTGAGCCTTTCAGTGTCACAGAATTTTCACTGTTCCAAAAGCCCCTGCCTTCTGTCTCTTCATCCCTCCTGTGTTAGTTTTCTGTTCCTGTAACAAAATACTTAAGGTTTTCAACTTAAAAAGAAGAGGTTTATTTGGGCTCATTGGTTTAGAGGCTTCAGTTCCTGATTGGTTCCTATGGCTTTGGAGCTGGTGATGATTCAGCACCGCACTGTAAGAGCAAGTGGCAGAGAAGGCCTGCTCATCTCATGGCAGCCAGGAGCAGAGCCTGAAAGAGGCCAGAGTCCCCACATCCTCCTTTCAAGTCACACCACATCTAACTTCCAGGCCTTTAACCCACAGGCCTTTGTGGGACATTCCTGATGCAATCTGCAGTACTCCCTGCGGCCCACGCCATCAGCCCTTGGCCTAGTGCCTCTGTAGCTCTGACCTCTCCAGAGTGTTGTTCACTTTAAGACTGACTTGTTTGCTTAACAACATGCTTTTAAGGCTTCTACATGCCTTTCGTGACGTGGGAGCTCTTTCGCTTTCTTACTAAATAATACTCCACTGTTCGGATGTCCCACAGTTTATTCATTCATCCAGGTTGCTTCCTATTATGAATGAAGCAGCCCAGGAACACCATGTGAAACCAGGGGTGGGGGTGGGGGTGGGGGGAGAATCGGTTTGCTATGAGAACTGAAAGAAGCATTAACTATTTGTCTTTTCTTTCAAACCCTGTAAAACTTGGTTTATGACAAGGGTTTCGTTGGTGGGGGCCGTTCTTTTTTGGTCTTTTTGAGACAAGGTCTCTCTGTAGCCCCACCTGGCCTGGAACTTGCTATGTAGACCAGGCTGGCCTTGAACCCACAGAGATCTGCCTGCCTCTGCCTCCCGAGTGCTGGGATTAAAGGGGTGCACCACCACACCTGGCTTTATGACTGTTGTGGGTTGTCCTCAGGCCAGCTGTGAAGACCCTGACCTGGATCGGGTCCCCTGCCGATTGGGGGGGCAAGAGGCACGGAGTCACGACACACAGACCCCGGGAGTCAGGTAGAAGCAAGCACTAGGCGAGGTGCTACGGCTCGGTTAATGCAGGAGGGAGCAGGCCTTATATTTCCCTTTTCTCCGCCCCCAAGTCCCTTTAGTCAGCGTATCGTTTTCTGATTGGTCCACGCCACGCAGTCTGTCAGTAGGCACTGGGCTCCCAAGCAGCGTACCAGGCGTGGGCTCTTTTTGGCGGCTATTTGCGGACCAAGAAGTGAAGTGAATTCTCTCTGAATCCCAGGGCTCTGGGTCCATGCCATCTTTGGAGGCCTCCTGGTACATATGACAAGGAATTTTAATCTTTCAATCCCCCGACACCCTGTAAGACTTCTGTTTCAAGAAAGGCCTTGCATTCCTGAACCCTAGGGCCTGGGGAAAGCCCATGAGGCGGGACCTCAGCCAATGGTGAACACACACAGCATTCTTGTGCTAGAATATAAACCTATCAAGCGTCTAGGTCCTGTATGCTTGCTGGAGCCGACTGACCACATAAGGCACCCTTTTGCAGAGTTAGTTTTGTCTGTGTGCTCTTTGTGTGATATTGGTGGGGTCCTTGGACCTCAGATTTATTCACAACAGAACTCCCAGGCTGTCTGACCTGGTTGTCCATTTCGCACCCCTGGTGAGGAGCAGATTTCCTGTTTCCTTCCCAGCCTCTGTGCCCTGTGTGTCCTTGTTTGTTATTTCATGAGTTAGGAGTTCTGGGATTGTAGAAAACCCCACCCCCCACCTGCAAGCTTGTCCACGTCTTAGGAGGCACGTGGATTTTCCAGCATTGTCTGCTGGCTACAGGCTTCCCACCCAGCTCTTGGTCAGGCTGAGAGCTTCCCTTGGCCCTCAGTCTCTGAAGGTGGCTCCATTTTTTTTTTTTTTTTTTTTTTTTTTTTTTTTAGACAAAGTGTTCCTTAGCCCCAGCTGCCCTGGAACTCACTATGTAGACCAGGCTGACCTTGAACTTACAGAGATCCTCCTGCCTCTGCCTCCAGAGTGCTGGGATTAAAGGCATACGCCACCACGCCAGGCATTTTATAGCTGAACAAAAGAGTTCAAGAGGAACAAGTGCTCAGAGCAGGTAAACAAAGGGCCTCATTTCCAAACTTCCTCAGAAGAGAGTCCTCTAGCTATGAAGTAGGGCTGGGAGGGAGGAGCAAGAACGTCAGAGGAGACCCCAGAGCAGGGCATCCCTGGGCCATCCAACCTGCACCATGGTGTTGAGGACGGCACAGCTAACTGCAGGCCTGTGGACTGCCACTTCTGTGTGAGCTCAGCTTATCTCTGGAACCCACCGACGCTCAGAGAGGACAAGGACAATGGAAAACCCAGTTCTGCCTCCTTATCTTGGGCTCCAGTCTCTTCCATACCTGCTGCTGTCATCCTGTCATCTCCTGAGTGTGTAGATGGCCTGATGTGGCCTGCTGTGACTGACCAGTACCAGAACAGTGAGGACACAGGTCATCTGCCTCATGATGCAATGCCTGTGCCACTCGTTTTTTTTTTTATTATTTATTTAATGACATGATTAGAAGAAGCATTTCATTACAGCTTTAACATATTCAATAACAATTTCCAGAGCAAAGATGCATCTTTTTCAAAAGTGGCTGTAAATTTTTAGGTTCACAGTTGAGTTAATACAGTTATACAATGTTGAACTCAGTATAAACCCTGTAAGACATAAAATTGAATGAAGTTTTAACCTTTAAAAAAGATCTCCATGCCGGGCATGGTGGCACATGCCTTTAATCCCAGCACTCAGGAGGCAGAGACAGGTGGATCTCTGTGGTTCACGCCAGCCTGGTCTACATAGTGAGTTCCAGGACAGCTGGGATTACAGGGAGACCCTGTCTCAAAAAAAAAAGACAAAAATAAATAAATAAATAAGATCTTCATTTCATTTTAAAATATACTGCTTCCTATAGAAAAACTCATTTTTAATGCTACTAACACATGTTTGTACATGCATCTCTAATCTCTATGTATTTGATTATTACTAGTCACAGTCAGTTACACTTGGATTCTTGGCATCTGAATATGGATATAAAGTCATCAGGTAGTGTAGGACCCTGAGACCCTCTTCATTCACCCGTTACCCCCCAATCCCTCCAGACCCCCACTAATTGCTCCTTTAGCTTCTGTAAAATGCTTGGCTGCTGATTTAGACATGCCTAGACATGCCCTGGCATGCCCTGACCCCCGCCTGCTAACCCCCCCTTCCAGGAAACTATAGATTAAGCAAGCACGGGCATGAAAACTGCCCTATAAGGTAAAAACAGATAACAGATAACAGTACATTCCACAGCCCTGAGAATAGCACCTACCAATAAGAAGCTTCCAGGGCTGCATCTTATACATCCAATCAGTTTAAAATTATGTGGGTGCGTGCGGGCTCCTTCAACCAACCAAAATGTATCTTTGGTAGACCCCTCCTCTCTTTGTCTAAAATCTATAAAAGGCTCCACTTTCCCTTACTCTGGGCTCTCAGCACGGATCCATTGAGTTGGTGAGGTCTGAGAGCCCAAGCTTAAGCCCGAATAAACCATAAACCTTTGCTTTCGCATTTTGGGGTCCTCGGTCCTCGGTGGTCTTTTTGGGGTCCAGTGGATGAGGTACAACATTTGGGGGCTTGTCTGGGATCCCCCCAGAGACCCCCCGAGAGAAACCAACCCCAAAAGGTTTGTGATCAACTGGCCGGGTAAGTTTTTGTAAAACTGTGTGTGTGTACCTGTCTTCTCTATGCTTTCACTTTGGTGGCGGCCATTTGATCTCAGTTTTTCTTTGTTGCCGAAACGCTAGTGAGGTGACCTGGAGGATTTGAGAGATGTCCCCATCCTCATCGGGGTGGGTGTTCTTCGTCAGACACCCCACCAGGACACTAGTCCATCTGAAACCCCAGAGGACCTCGTGACCCTGTTGGGACACGCACGTCCTATCCATACGGTCTTTGGCATAATCGAGCCGGGGAACTCACACAGTCAAGAGTCCAGACCATCTGAAAGCCGTGGTAGTTTATTCTGGGCCCTCTGTTTGTCTGTGTCATTCTTGTGTCTTGTGATCTTCGTTCTAATTTCTTTGTTGACGAAACGGATGGGACTGATAAATACTATGGGCAACACCCCATCTTCCCCTCTAGATCTTACACTAGTCCACTGGGGGGACGGTAAGACGATTGCCCATAACAATAGTGTAGATGTAAAGAAAAAGAAATGGACAACTTTATGTTCGGTTGATTGGCCCTCCTTCAATGTTGGATGGCCCCCTGAAGGGACTTTTAACCTGAGTTTGATTTCCAGGGTAGAGGACCACGTCTTCTGCCCACGGATGGGCCACCAGGACCAGATCCCATACATCGTGACCAGGTGAGGCCTCATCAAACAACGTGATGGCCCCCCAGCCTGGGTCAAGTCCTTCCTTCCCCCGATTAATCCAACTGCTCCCCCTCCACCTCTGCAGGTCCTCCCTCTCAGACCAAAGGGGGAAGGGAAACCAATTCTCCAGGGAGGCATGGAGGAGAAAAAAATCTTTCCCCCGCCTTACTCCTCTCAGATGGGCACCCCGCCAATGGTGCCACAAGTACAGGCCCCACCTCCTAACACTGAGGAGCCACCATTGCCTCCGCAGGGACCTGCGCAGGCCACACAGAGCCAGAGGGGGCAGCCCCCCAGCCTGACACCATTGTCCTCCCTCTCCAGCTGGCGGGGCCCCCAGATGGAGAGGGCAATCAGCCCTTTCATTACTGGCCCTTTGCCACCACTGATCTTTACAATTGGCCCTCACAGAATGCACCTTTCTCTGAAAACCCCAGGGAGTTGATTAACTTATTGGAAACTGTTTTCTTCACTCACCAGCCCACCTGGGATGATTGCCACCAGCTCCTGAGTGTCCTGTTCACTACTGAGGGGCAAAACAGGATCCTGGAGGCAGCCCGGAAATTGGTTCCAGGCCCCACTGGGGACCCTACCACAGACCCAGGCATCATTAATGCCAGCTTTCCCCCTAGCCGTCCCAACTGGGACTACAACATGGCAGAAGGTAAGGAGAGGCTCCTGGTCTACTGCCAGACTCTGTTAGCTGGTCTCAAAATGGCAGCTCGAAAACCTGCCAATATGTCTAAGGTCTATGATGTCAGACAGGGGCCCGAAGAGAGCCCAGCCTCATACTTAGAAAGGTTACAAGATGCCTTCCGGCAGTTGACTCCATATGACCCGGAAGTGGAGGAATCAGCTCAAACTGTGATGTTTGCTTTCGTTAACCAGGCAGCCCCTGACATCAAGTAAAGTTACAGTCTTTAGACAGACTAGGAGAAAAGAACCTTAGGGACTTAATAGCAGTGGCGGAAAAGGTTTATAATAGAAGGGAGACAGCAGAACAAAGAGAGGAAAGAAAAGAAAAAAGACAGGAAGCAAGCCTGACCAGGGTCCTGGAGATACAACAGGCTCGCCACAAGAAGGACCTCAGAGAGATATTTTTGGCAACCAAACCCCAGTACGGAAGGAGCTCATTGGTGGGATCCAGACCACGAAATAAGGTAGGGAAAAACCAGTGTGCATACTGCAAGGAGGAAGGGAACTGAGTGAAGGACTGCCCCAGAAGAATAAGCAATCAGCTAAGGTATTACTGGCTCTAATCAGGGGTGAAGACAGAGACTAGGGGAGACGGGGCTCAGGTCCCCTCCCTGAGTCCAGGGTAACCCTGAAAACAGAGGGGAAAACAATTGAGTTTATGGAGGATACTGGTGCCCAGAATTCGGTTTTATTGGAGCCAAGAGGGCCAGTGTCCTCCAGAACTACATGGGTACAGGAGGCAACAGGAACAAAGCCCTATTCATGGACTACCCGAAGAACAGTAGATTTAGGGAAGGGCCTGGTATCACACTTATTTCTACTAATCCCAGAATGTCCCTACCCACTTCTGGGCAGAGATTTATTGCCAAAAATGAGGGCACAGATCCACTTCACAGCTAAAGGAGCCACCCTGCTTCACAACGGGGCACCGGTTCAGGTCCTAGTCACCAACGACCTGACTGAGGAATATAGACTCCATCAGGAGTTGATCCAACCAAACCCTGATATCTCAGATTGGCTCCAAAAATTTCCCCAAGCCTGGGCAGAAACAGGGGGTATGGGTCTGGCAGGATACAGGCCTCCTGTATATGTTGAACTCAAAGCAGGGTCGGACCCCGTTAAAGTGCCCCAGTATCCTATGCCCCTAGAGGCAAAACGTGGAATTACTCCACATATCAGAAGATTAATGGAACTGGGGGTGCTGAGAACGACCCAGTCCGCCTGAACCAAACCCTGATATATCAGATTGGCTCCAAAAATTTCCCCAAGCCTGGGCAGAAACAGGGGGTATTGGTCTGGCAGGACACAGGCCTCCTGTATATGTTGAACTCAAAGCAGGGGCAGACCCTGTTAAAGTGCGCCGTATCCTATGCCCCTAGAGGCAAAACGTGGAATTATTCCACATATCAGAAGAATAATGGAACTGGGGGTGCTGAGAACGACCCAGTCTGCCTGGAACACCCCACTCCTGCATGTCAAAAAGCCCCAATCCTGGGACTATAGACCGGTACAAGATTTAAGGGAGGTGAACAAGAGAGTCATTGACATTCATCCCACTGTCCCCAACCCTTATACGTTACCAGTACCCTGCCACCAGATCGACAATGGTATACAGTTCTGGACCTCAAGGATGCCTTCTTCAGCCTGCCACTAGCTCCCAGCAGTGAGCCCTACTTTGCCTTCGAATGGCATGATCTGGAGGCAGGAATTAGTGGCTAGCTGACCTGGATCGACTGCCTCAAGGGTTTAAAAATTCTCCAACTACATTCGATGAGGCCCTGCATGAAGATCTGGGTGAGTACAGAGCCCAACACCCCAACATAAGCCTGTTAAAATATGTAGATGACTTATTGATCGCAGCACCGGACCAGAAGTCCTGCCTGGAGGGGACAGAGGACTTACTCCACATATTTGGGGACTTTGGATACCGGGCCTCAGCAAAAAACGCTCAGATACGTCTGCAAGAAGTGACTTACCTAGGGTACATCCTTAAGGAGGGGCAATGGTGGTTGACTAAGGCCCGCAAAGAGACTGTGCTAAAGATACCTGCACCAACCTCCAGAAAACAGGTGAGGGAATTCCTGGGTACTGCGGGGTTCTGCCACCTCTGGATTTTGGGGTTCACTGAAATTGCAAAACCCCTATATGAGGCTACCAAAGAAGGACAGGACTTCAACTGGATGCAGGAAAGGCAAGAGGCCTTTGAAACCCTAAAATGCAAGCTCTTAGAGGTCCCTGCCCTAGGACTACCAGACATAAGTAAACCTTTCTGTCTATATGTGGATGAACGTAAAGGTATTGTGAAAGGGGTCCTCACCCAGAGAGTAAGCCCCTGGAAGAGACCTATTGGTGACCCACTCCACGACTGTACTGAAATTCTGGCACAGGTGCATTGCATCTAACCTGACCTGAAGGATGTTCCCTTGCCTGACGCTGAAGAAACCTTGTAGACGGATGGAAGCAGCTTCATCAGAAATGGTAAAAGGCATGCTGGGGGAGCGGTCACAACCACCTCGAGAGTCATTTGGGCCGAGCCACTGCCAATAGGTACATCAGCCCCAAAAGCTGAACTGATCGTGCTTACCAAAGCCCTAAAGATGGGTAAAGGAAAGAGACTCAATGTCTACACAGATAGCAGATATGCATTTGCCACTGCTCATATTCATGGGGCCATCTATCAAGAGAGGGGCCTCCTTATTACAGAGGGAAAGACTATTATAAACAAGAGATCTTAGACCTCCTGCAAGCCCTCTGGGGCCCAACAAAACTAGCCATAATCCACTGCCCGGGTCACCAAAAAGGAAACAACCCCACCCAGAAGGGAAATAATCTGGCTGACAGGACAGCTAAAGAAATAGTCCTGACCTCCAGGATCCTGCCCATTCTTGTTGATCCCAGAGCAAGGGAACTGCCTAAAACTCCCCACTATAGCCCTGAGGACTTAGCCTGGATACACTCTCTCCCTATGACTCAATGCCTAGGGGGCTGTTGAAGGACAATGGATGGAAAAGCTTTATCCTACCTCAGAATTTAGACTTAAGATTGCTCAAGAAAATACATCAAGCATCACACATGGGCACCCAAAGGATGCAAGACTTACTAAGAAGGGCCAAAGTTAAAATTCAGGAAGGAAATCAAGCCATTGAAAAAATTGTTATGCATTTTCATGCCTGCCAATTAACCAACTCAGCTCCGTCCCATGCTAACCCAGGATCC
>NW_008333218.1:89035-100902 GCF_000622305.1 Nannospalax galili | reverse complement strand
TCAAATGGTGGCAAAGAAACTGTTGGAAGACATCCTCCCCAGATATGGCTTTCCACAGATGATAGGGTCAGATAATGGACCAGCTTTTGTGTCCAAGGTAAGTCAGAGTCTGGCCACAGTTCTGGGGATTGATTGGAAACTACATTGTGCTTATAGACCCCAGAGTTCAGGACAAGTAGAAAGAATGAATAGAACTCTAAAAGAGATCTTAACCAAATTAGCTTTAGAGACTGGTACAGACTGGGTGGCTCTCCTCCCCTTTGCCCTTTTTAGAGTAAGAAACACTCCATACCAGATGGGTTTGACCCCCTTTGAAATCATGTATGGAAACCCCCCTCCTATGATACCTAGCCTCCAAGCTGACCTAGTATTGACCTTGGGAGACCAGGACCTACTGGACTCACTCCAATGGTTGCAGCTAACCCACCAACGGGTCTGGCCGCAACTCAGAGCCATATATGAAGCTGCTGTCCCCCCGCAACCCCACAGGTTTAAACCGGGTGACTGGGTCTTCATCTGCAGACACCAACAGAAAAATCTCAAGCCAAGATGGAAGGGCCCCTTCGTGATCCTCTTGACGACTCCCAAAGCACTCAAAGTGGATGGTGTCGCGGCTTGGGTCTACTACTCCCACGCAAAACCTGCGACCCATTTGCAGTCCCAGAGGATTACAAGGGAGACACCTAGAAGGCATCCCCATACCCTTTGAATCCATTCAAGCTCCGCATCCAATGAGACCCTTCCTGCTAACCTGTCTGTTGTTGACATTGAACTGCTTATCAGCTGATGGCACCTTTCCTGCAAGTAACATAAATTCCCATATACCCCTTAGCACGAGCCCCCCAGATACCTGTGAGCTGGCCGGCCAGAACCCATGATTGGGTTCCCCAGTTACAAGACAAGGGTGGAATGTAGGACCCTGAGACCCTCTTCATTCACCCGCTACCTCACAATCCCTCCAGACCCCCACTAATTGCTCTTTTAGCTTCTGTAAAATGCTTGGCCGCTGTTTAGACATGCCTAGACATGCCCTGGCATGCCCTGACCCCCTCCTGCCATTCCCACCCCCCTTCCAGGAAACTATAGATTAAGCAAGGCCGGGCATGAAAACTGCCCTATAAGGTAAAAACGGAGACTCCTGGCCCCACAGGTAACAGTCAGCACATTCCACAGCCCTGAGAATAGCACCTACCAATAAGAAACTTCCAGGGCTGCATCTTACACATCCAGTCGGTTTAAAATTATGTTGGCGCACGCGGGCTCCTTGAACCAACCAAAATATATCTTCGGTATCCCCCCCCCACTTTGTCTAAAACCTATAAAAGGCTCCACCGTCCCTTACTCTGGGCTCTCAGCATGGATCCCTTGAGTTGGTGAGGTCTGAGAGCCCAAGCTTAAGCCCGAATAAACCATAAACCTTTGCTTTTGCATTTTGGTATGTTGGGTACTCGGTGGTCTTTTTGGGGTCCAGTGGATGGGGTACAACTAGATTTCAGTGGTAATGTTCTTCACCTCTACTAATTAACATGAAGCAAATTTTTATGGTTCTTCCTCAAATATAACTCGTTTTTTTAATTTGTTGATTTTTTTGTATATATTTCATAAGAACATCCCACACAATCTTAATCATCTATATACCCACTTCCCAGATGGCACCTTCCCAGCCACTCTTACAGTGATGACCGAGGATCACTGCTGAAAAAAACATTCCAAGGAAGTTACTTTAAACTCTGTCTGATTCCAGAATTGAAGAAATAGAGAGTCCCCAACTCAGCCTTCCTACAAGATATTCTCAGCTTAACTCTCTGTTCTTCTTAAATGGGAAGATTTGAAGTCTTGATTTTACCCCTAACTAGGCCAGTAACTCCCTGTCTTGTCCCAGTGGGCAATAGCCGTCCTGTGGATAAAAGCTATTTAGCCTGGATTTTTTTTTCTCTGCAACTGGGGGAGCTCCTGCTCAGTGCACAGCTGTGGTGCAGTGTCCTCTTGTTAATAAGGCGTGGCCTCTCTTTGTTAGGCCAGGCCGCTGGCTTCCCAGCAGTGGCCTCAGCAGATTCTTACTAATATATTTGCAAATGAGAAGAGAATTGGAGAGTAGGGATCCAATTTTCTCTGTCAGTTACCCTGGATTTCTCTCTCTGCATTGCCCACAGAGACAGGTGGATTTTCAATGCTTGAATGACTTTCTGTGCTGGCTCAGGACACAGCAGTGTCAACTGGAGCCACATCATCCCACCTCCTCCTCGAAGGACAGAAAAGTTGTGCAGAGCATATCTTGGGGCCCAGGTCCCTGAAGGCTGCCTCCAGGGCTGGAGTCTATCTCACAAAATCCAACAGGCCCCAGTGGAATAACACTTGGTGCCCTGTCCTTGCACTCTGAGGTCTGCATTAGGGCTCTTGAACCCAAAGAGCAGCTGATATCACAGCAAAGCACAAGCACCAAAGCAGAGGTTTACATGGTGGAGGCTGGAGGAGTTGAGCTGCCACCGGTGTGAGCCAGCCCACGGCCCCAGCATTGTGGGGTGTGTGTGTGTGTGCATGTGATCTGTGTGTGTGTGTGTGCCATCTGTGTGTGTGTGATCTGTGTGTGTGCCATCTGTGTGTGTGTGATCTGTGTGTGTGTGATCTATGTGTGTGTGAGATCTGTATGTGTGTGTGATCTGTGTGGGTGCCATCTGTGCATCCCACCTCCTCCTCGAAGGACAGAAAAGTTGTGCAGAGCATATCTTGGGGCCCAGGTCCCTGAAGGCTGCCTCCAGGGCTGGAGTCTATCTCACAAAATCCAACAGGCCCCAGTGGAATAACACTTGGTGCCCTGTCCTTGCACTCTGAGGTCTGCATTAGGGCTCTTGAACCCAAAGAGCAGCTGATATCACAGCAAAGCACAAGCACCAAAGCAGAGGTTTACATGGTGGAGGCTGGAGGAGTTGAGCTGCCACCGGTGTGAGCCAGCCCACGGCCCCAGCATTGTGGGGTGTGTGTGTGTGTGCATGTGATCTGTGTGTGTGTGTGTGCCATCTGTGTGTGTGTGTGTGATCTGTGTGTGTGATCTGTGTGTGTGCCATCTGTGTGTGTGTGTGATCTGTGTGTGCCATCTGTGTGTGTGCCATCTGTGTGTGTGTGATCTGTGTGTGTGTGCCATCTGTGTGTGTGCCATCTGTGTGTGTGATCTGTGTGTGTGTGATCTGTGTGTGTGATCTGTGTGTGTGCCATCTGTGTGTGTGTGATCTGTGTGTGTGTGATCTGTGTGTGTGTGCCATCTGTCTGTGTCTGTGTGCCATCTGTGTGTGAATGTGTATCTGTGTGCCATCTGGGTGTGTCTGTGTGTCTGTGTGCCATCTGTGTGGGACCACAGGCAATGGACACTGGCTCTCTGAGTATCTTTCTTCTGTAAAATGAGAGTTGTAGTAATGCAGTCTCTCAAAAATCAAGCAGGAGCTGACTTTTAAAGTAAAACCCCCAAATATGAAAAAGCTGAAGACTGATGCATTTGATGATAATTTTGATATTTTAAATTCTTTTGATAAATTTTTGGCCATGTGTGGTGACGCACACCTTTAATCTCAGCAATTGGGAGGCGGCCACAGCAGGATCTCTGTGAGTTCGAGATCAGTCTGGTCTACATAGAGTGTTCTAGGCCAGCCAAGACTAGGTAGTGAGACCCTATCTCAAAATAAAATACATATATACACACACATTCCCTATACTGTACACACACACACACACACACACACACACACACACACACACAGAGCCCAAATCTATGACTGACCTCCACTGGCAAGCTGGCACCTAAGTGATGCTCTGCAGCCTACAGGTGAGGCCCAGAGGAGCCTGTGGCTGCCGCCACCAGATGCTCAGAATGCTCTCTCATTTGCAGAAGCAAGCTGTGGGAGAGCCAGTCCATGGAGACTGGAGGCGCTGACCTCCTACCAGCAGGCAGTGCAGCAGTCCAGTGTGCCACCTTGAGTTTTGCACCAGCCTGAATGCAGGCCCGCAGCTGCAGCTGAAGAGGATCAGTCACAGAAATCAGCCCAGTACCTGGGATGCTCTGCAATTCAGCAAGACATAGCAGCAGCTCTCCTTCCTCCACAGCTGTGCGAAATCACCTTTCTAGTGGAGTGGGGTCTCTCCAGAGAGCTCCTCTAACTGGGATGGCAAGAACCCAGGTCCATGCTGGGAAGTTTAGGCTGGGGCTTCAGGCTTCAGGATAAACGAGGCGTGCTTTATAAAAAAACAAAACAGGACATTCAAATTTAAATTTCACATGAAAAATTACTTTTAACCCAAGTATGTCTCCTTTCCTTTGGGACTGGAATTGAGTTGGGCCACCTTGTGTTTCCTTGTTTGTTGATTGCATTCTGTAAACATCCTCCTTGGATAGTCCTACTACCCCCCTACCCCCAACGGAGGAGGCCTCTTGCTTTGTGGGATCGCTGCTGGCTGAGTACAGGGGTGTGGGTGTGCCTCTCTGAACTGAACCCAGGCCACTGCATTATGTTGTGTGGTCCCCAGCACATAGCTGTGATGGGGGATTTGGCCAAACTCCACAGGCAGCACAGAGCACTGCATTCTGTGGGAATGAGCTCTTTGTGTTGGCTAGACGGAGCTACAGGCTCTCCCACAGAAACCCCCGGGCCCCCTGGTCTAGCGGACCAGGGTCTAGCTGCAGGGGTCTGCGTATCTTTGGCCCTTTCCTGGGGCTCAAAGTGAATTCTTCTGCGGCATCTTTTCTGCGTTGTTACTCTGCCTCGGGCCTGGATGAGGAGAGGAGAGCCCAAGAATGAGGATGGCCATTCAGAGGAGGTGGAGGAAGAACTGGAAGGTCTGCCGCAAAAGTCATCGTTACTTCAACCCTGGAAATCGATGCAACCACCATGAGTAATAAAGATAGTGAAAGCCATGCAGTGGGCAGTGTCGGGAGGAGTTAGCCAGCTCGTACCTGGTTCAGATCAGACAGAAAAGAACAAAGTCAACAGTCGTTAACAGTTTTATGCCTTTCCAAGAAAATCGCACCCAGTGCTGTTCCTCAGAGAAAGCCTGGTGATGGTTGTAGGCCTGTGACTCCTGGTCCTGTGACTTCTGACAGAGCTGCTGTGGGGATGTGGACAAGGCCACTGGGTGTCATTTATCTGTGGACTGGACCCTCACCCTGCTGTTTTCCTGCAGGGCAGAGGGGTGACCTCTCTCATCCCAGAACAGGTCTTGGGACTCAATTTCCCTCCTCTGAGCACGGCACTGTGACCTCACAGACAGAAATAGGAGGGTTGGCTGGCCCAGGACTTGCCACCCAAAAATGAATCCTATTGCCGGCTCAGTCATGAGTCCTGTTGTTTTACTTGCCCGGGTTCAGATCCTATGGTAAGACAGGAATAATCCATCACACAGGTGGTTAGTAAATAACAAATAATCATGGAACTCAGGGGTAAATTATTTAGCCCCAAATTTAAGTTCTGGAGGCACTGAGAGACGGGGACATTAACATCTTGCTAAAGAGCCAGCATCCACATCCACTGGATCCCTCAGGTCATCAGAACCTGTTATACCTCATCCACAGGACCCCAAGAAGACCACTGAGGACCTAACACACCAAAATGCAAAAGCAAGGGTTTATGGTTTATTCGGGCTTAAGCTCGGGCTCTCAGACCTCACCAACGCAACGGATCCATGCTGAGAGACCAGAGTAAGGGAGGGTAGAGACTTTTATAGATTTTAGACGAAGAGAGGAGGGGTAACCAAATGTAACCGAAGTTACATTTTGGTTGGCTCAAGGAGCCCGCACGCGCGCCAACATAATTTTAAACTGATTGGATGTATAGGATGCAGCCCTGGAGGTTCCTTATTGGTGGGTGCTATTCTTAGGGCTGTGGAATGTGCTGACTGATATCTGTGGGGCCAGGAGTCTCCATTTTTACCTTATAGGGCAGTTTCTTGCCCGTGCTTGCTTAATCTATAGTTTCCTGGAGTGGGGGGGTAGTAGGTGGGGGTCAGGGCATGCCAGGGCATGTCTAGGCATGCCTAAAGCAGCAACCAAGCATCTTACAGAAGCTAAAAGAGCAATTAGTGGGGGTCTGGAGGGATTGGGGGGTAGCGGGTGAATGAAGAGGGTCTCAGGGTCCCACAAACCCACATAACACACTTCCCACCTAAGTGTTTACTTATCTCCTATGTAATATACACCTGCAAGTCCTGAAGCCTGACACCCTCTGCCCCAAGGACACAGGCCCTTTCTACCTTCTAGCTCCAGAGTCACTGGAATATGGTTTCTGGCCTTTATGTTTCCTCATGGTTGCAAAATGGCTGCTGCAGCCCAGCCACTCAAACTTTGTATCAACATTCCATGTGCCTCCTCTAAAGGGTTTTCCTGGAAGTCTCACCCACAGTGTACGACAGACAGCTCAGCCATCTCCACCAGTAACGGCTGCTTCTGCTCTAACATACTCGAGTTTTGTGATTAGCAGGGAAAAGAGGGTGGGTAGAACATGGGGATGAAGGATTAGTATGACATGGGGATGAAGGATTAGGATAACACAGGGATGAAGGATTAGTAAGACATGGGGATGAAGGATTAGTATGACATGGGGATGAAGGATTAGTATACATGGGGATGAAGGATTAGTATGACATGAGGATGAAGGATTAGAATGACATGGGGATGAAGGATTAGTATACATGGGGAGGAAGGATTAGTATGACATGAGGATGAAGGATTAGTATAACATGGGAGTGCGGACTAGTATAACATGGGAGGAATGAGGATTAGTATATCATGGGGGTGAGGATTAGTATATCATGGGGGTGAGAATGAGTATATGATAGGGGTGAAAGATCAGTATAGCATGGGGAATCAGGATTAGTATAACATACTGGTGAAGATTAGTATAACATGGGGATGAAGGATTAGTATACCATTTGTTTTCTGATCCAGCCAAGTTCGAGGAGGTCATGGCAGACAGGAAGCCAGGTCAGGGCTGGGAGGATCAGGGCTGTGTTACCTCTTCCCCACATCCTTTTCAAATTTAGCTAGGCCTCATTTTCCTGATTAAAATAGTTTGTCACAATGGCCAGTTTTTCCTAACCCTAACCCTAACCCTAACCCTAACAATCCCTCCCTCCCTCCTTCTCTCTCCCTCCCTCTCTTCCTCTCGCTCTCCCTCCTTCCCTTCCTTCCTCCTTCCCTCCCGCCCTCCCTCCTCTCTCTGCCTTGCTCCCTTCCTTTCCTTCTTTCTTAGTTTCGAGACAGGATCTCACTATATGGCCTGGGACTCACTGTGTAGACCTGGCTGGCCTCAGTCTTGCAGAGATCCTCCTGCTTCTGCGTCCCGACTGCTGGGATAGCAGGTGTGTGTGCACCAGTGTGCCCACTGTTGACAGGGACGCTTCTCAGACAATTTCCGTGGCTGGAGATGATGAGGTCCTGTGTTAGGGTGGAGAGGAAGGAGGAAGGAAGAGCGTCTGCCCTCATAAGGGAGAGCAAACATGGCCTGGGGGGTGCCAGGGTGGGGTGCAGATGGGCAGTACAACAGAAAGTAAGAAAGAGTGAAGGCGTGTCGTGTTCTTCTCACTGCCTAAGAGTCTCCACTGCTCAGGTTTGGGGAAGTTCTCTTCCAAGACTTCCCCTGAAAGAGCAGATAGAAAACATCACCAAAATGAACCCAACTCTGACCTGTCCCCTGTGGCAAAGGACGGCCGGACCCAAAGGCAGGGAATGGCTACGTCAGGTCACAAGCGGTATTAGTGATTTTTTTTCTAAAGCTGCTAAAATATTTTAAAGTTAGGCTAATATTTGGGTTGAGTCAACATTTTTATGTAATTTTTAAAAATGGGGCTGGAGAGATGGCTCAGTGGTTAAGAGTGCTGGCTGCTCTTGCAGAGGACCTGGGTTCAGTTCCCAGCACCCACACGGTGGTTAACAACAGTCTGTAGCTCCAGGGGAGTTCCTGGGAAATCCAACACCATCTTCTGACCTCTGCGGGCATTGCATGACACCAGTGCACTTACATACATGCAGGCAATACTCTCACACACATAAAATAAAAATAATAAATGAAATATTTAAAAACTGAGCTTCAGTGGATTCTTGGAGCAGTGCTGTCCACACCCCGGTCTCTTTCTGTCTCCCCACTGCTCTGAGTGTTACTTTTGAAGAATTCTTTGAGGCAGGAAGACTGTGGAAGTCTCAGACCTTTCCCTCAGGAAGGGCCAAAGCTCTCAGGAGTGGGTGGGGCTCTGGGGGAGAGAGGCCAAGGCTCCCGGTAATGTAGACTCCCACACACTGAGTTCATTCTCACCTTGACATCAAGGGGATGAGACTGGTTTTTCTCTACACACTTGTTTTTTTTCATTACAGAAGTCTTTTCCATTGTGTGTTGTGTATTTGGGGGCTCTATTTCTCTTTTTCAAATGCACCAATTACCCCTGTGTTTAGCTATTCTCTGTCTCATGAGGTGGAACCCTATGGCCATTTTGACCATTTTTAATCTTTTCCCTGTGTTTTGCTTGGCCACTGCAGGGTCCCAGGCTGGTGGATCTATGTTTTCTGGAGCAGGTATCACTCCTCCGCTCAAGAAATATATCCTCAACATGTTTTTATTTTGATCTACTCAAAAAACACAGCTCTTCCTTCAAGGGGGGCAAGAAATAGTTCACCTTGGAGTCAAACGTGAGTGAGCATGGCCTGGAAACTCAGGCCCAGATCACCCAAATGTGCCCTAAATACTGAGTTTCATGGCGTTTTTATAGCTACAGAAGAAAAGAAAATCATAAATCAAGACACTTGATAAACAGTGGGTGGGAAGTCAGGCAGGTGGGTTCCAGTGAAGCCAGGAAGTCTGAGGGGTGAGGGGCTCAGATGCTGTTGATGACTGCTTACTTAGCTTTGTGTTGGTGGAAGCTAAGGGTCTGTTGTACATTCTAAAGTGACTTACCTAAAACTCACACCGATGTTAGGTCAAACTCAACGGTGGGCAACGAATGCTCTTAAGGGGACAAAATAGCACAAGATAATTTTTTGCTCTAGACCTGTAACCTTCCGGCTTTCCAGTCAGTCAGCCTTAAAGTGCTTAACATGGGTGTGGCTCTTCCCTTCGAACCTTAGTTCGTGTAGCTCTCGAATATTTCTTCTCATTTTATTCTGTTCTCTCATTTCATTTTTTCTCAGAACTTTATTTTATTTGGAGTGAAATTTCCTTCCTTCCTTTTATTTTTTAATTAATTAACAAAATGTTTTTGAGACAGTATCTGCCTATGTAGCAGGCTGACTTTGAACCCTGGCTCTTCCTGAGTTACAGATGTGCGCCGCCCCGTCCAGGTAGCACTGTTTTTAAACTGGTTCCACGGGCAGCTTCTCCTGCAGCCTCACTGGACTCACAGGATGATGCTGTGTCTGTCTTATTTGGAAGAAGCTCCCTGGTGCACTTTGAATATATATAAAGTAGATGCACTGGCCACTGTGGCTAGTGCCAGGGTGTCCTGTTTTGTCTCTCCATTGCTGTGACAAATCACTCTGACCACTACCAACTTGGGGAGGAAAGGGTTTATTTGTCTTATATCTCCTGGGTCAAAGTTCATCAGGGAGCCCAAGGCAGGAACTCAGGGCAGGAACCTGGAGGCAGGAGCTGGAGCACAGGCCATGGAGGAACTCTGCTTACTGGCTTGCTCCCCTGGCCCCTGCTCAGCCTGCTTTCTTATGTAACACAGGCCCACCTGCCCAGGAGTGGCACCACCCACAGTGGGCTGGGCCCTCCCACATCGCTCATCAAGAAGATGCCCTTCAGACATGGCCACAGGCCAGTCCAATAGAGGCAATTCCCCAACTGAGGCTCCCTCAACCCAGGTGTGTCAGGTTGACAGCACGCAGGGCCTCTTGTCTGATGCCTAGTGGCTTGTGGCACTCAGCACTCAGCACACCGGCAGCCTCAACTCTCCCCACTCCCACAAGGTCTTCTCAAGAGCAGTGTCAAGTGTGTAGGGTGTTCCTCTGACAAGGACGAGGTGGGCTGCTGTTCCAGGTCTAGACCCTTGGTAGCTTTCCTTGCCCTGGGACCCGGCTCATGCTAAGACAGGCACGGGTATCTGAAAAGCATGGGTAACACGGGGACCACTCGGCACCTGCTTTGCCCCTTGCTCCTGTCCCCACCACACTCTCCCCACCCATCTGCCAGTGCCTGGACTCTCCTGTTTTGGACCTGGGTCCTGTTCCCGCCTGCTTCAGACCTTGATCCTTTCCGTTTTTCTCCTTCCTCCATGTATCTTCTCCAGGCTTGTGGGGCCAACCCCTCTGGACAGGGAGGACCCATTCCTACCCCTCCTCAGTGGCTTGTGGGTAACCCCTGCCCCATCCATCTGAGCCTCCCATCAGGGCCCCCACATCCCAGCCCTGACCAGGAGGCACCTCCCACCTTGAAGCCACACTGACCCTCTTGCACCCACACTCAGACTGTGAGATGTTCGGTGAACCCCGCTTTCACAAGACACATTCCCATCTGGGCACTTCTCCCCTCGTTGGCCGCATCTCTTCACGTCCATTGTGGTCAGCCTGTCCCCTCCATTAGGCCTCCCTGGGCTGAGGCTCTTCCTACAGGATCTGCCTTCCACCTGTCCGGTCATCTCCCACCTCACCGCCTGGCTCTCTCACTGTACTGGTGAGATTCCTCTGGCCATCCCACATGCTGGACACGTCCATCAGAACCCAGTGCTCCCTGACTCCCACAGCTCTGCTTCCCCCTGAGCTTGTTCTGTCCACAGCCTCTCTTGCTGTTTGTTTCTAAACTGTGAAGGAAGGGCTCCCACTGCACCTGGCTAATGGTAGACAATAAATACACACCGATGAATGCATTAATGTAGAGTCAGTCAAATGAGGGAAAAGACTAGAACCCAACCTCAAGTACCTTTGGGAAGCCTGCTCTGTGCCTTGGGTCCCTCATTCCTAACCGTGGGGGCCCACCCTCACCTGGTTGGGTCTCATGCCTCAGCTATGCTGAAAGGAACTTTCATCTCCTATCCACTCCATCAGGAAAAGCTCTACTTTACCGGAGGAGGGGGCGGACAGGGTCGAAGTAGAGTGTGAAAAATAAAGGTTTTTACTGCATCTCCCCCTCCAGCCTAGTCTGAGAAGGCAAACCCTTTGTCCCTACACTGCCTCCTTCCCTGGGTGCACCCAGCATCAACTCATCCTGGCATGGGTGGGTCAGTGGGTGCAGCACCCACATGAATCCGAACCAAACCTGTCCCACAAAGGCTGGTCCTGCTCTCTGGGCCCCAGTACCCTCCACACACAGCAGAGTAAAGAGGTCAGAGGCTTTCTCTCCAGCCCCTACACACCCTCCCTTTTCCTGGCAGCTCTTCCTAAGCTGTGCTGGGTAAACAGACACCAATACGTCCACAATTGAAAATGCACAATGAAAAAATTCAGTTACCAAAATCTCATGCATGTGTTTCATTTGAAACATAACGTTTCTGCGCTGGGCTCTGACACACTTAAGTGTAATAAGAACACAGAACTGAACGGCATCCGAATCCTCTGAGACCCACCATGTAAAGCCACAGCCAGCTTTCTAGAATTCTTTTCCTTTGGTCTCCTCCTTGTGCTGGTCCTGCACGTTGAGGCCTTGTTTATTTGATGGTGTCTCTTTAAGAGGGCCCGCCCAAAATGCAGGAACAAAAGCAGCCTGGAATGCCCCCAGCTCTGCTCTGTTGGGTGCAACTGGCAGGAAGCCACTGAAAAGACCTGATGTGTCGACCTCCAGAGCTTCCAGATGCCAAGGAGAGACGGAGGGAGGCAACCGAAGCCAGCGTGCCAGCTTGTGAGCTGCGGAGGCAGACTGAAAGTTGTGTGGAACATATGGAGATAGTGTTGAAACTAGGAA
>NW_008333218.1:82842-88268 GCF_000622305.1 Nannospalax galili | reverse complement strand
CCCCCTCCCTCCCTCTCTCCGTCTCTCTCCCTCTCTCCCTATCTCTCCCTCTCTCCCCATCTCTCCCTCTCTCTCCTCTCTCCCTCTCTCCTCTCTCTCTCCTCTCTCTCTCCCTCTCTCCCTTCTCTCTCTCTCCTCTCTCTCCCTCTCTCTCTCTCCTCTCTCTCCCTCTTCTCTCTGCACAGATATGGGAAAGGAGGACAGCATCTCTTGCACATTCTTTGTTTTGATAATTGCAATAAATAATTTTGTATTTATATACTCAATACAATTAATACTCCTATTTCACTCTTCTCCCATGTCCTTAGGGCAACATGTCCCCTTCTCAGTCATGACACTTTGTAGGCATTTTATCGAGTTCAACAGTCCCTACCAAGAGGTTAGTTAGGTAGACCATGAAGTTCATGCCTGTCCGCATACCTCTGCCAGCACTCCCATGAGACATCACCTATTTCGGATACTTTAAAGGTGCTTTGTATGGCCCATTCATGAGCGAATGCTTTGGCCTCACCATGTAACTCTTGCTGGCCTAAAATTCACTATGTAGACCAGGCTGGCCTTGAACTTGTAGAGATTTGTTTGCCTCTGTCTTCTAAGTGCTGGAATTAAAAGCATATGCTACCACGCTTGGCCGCATTCCAGCTCTAACAGTGCTTTAGAGATGAGGAAAAGCTGAGAAAACTGATGCCCACAGTAAGAAATAAGGAGTACAAACTGGGTATGGTAGTGTACACTTGAGATCAGAGCACTAAGGCAGGAAGATTACAAGTTGGGGGCCAGCCTGTCTGAAGGGAGGGAGGGAGAGAGAGAGAGAGAGAGAGAGAGACTGGGGACAAGCTATATCTAGATCTTTCCAGGTTATCTTTCCCCCATGACCTACTTCCTCCAACTAGGCCCCCCTCCCAATAACTTGATCATATGAAGACTCTGTCAAGGGGGACTGGAGAGATGGCTCAGTGGTTAAGAGCACCAGCTGCTCTTCCAGAGGACCCAGGTTCGGTTCACGGCACCCACATGGTGGCTAACAACCATCCGTAACTCTAGTTCCAGGAGATCTGACACCTTCTTCTGTCTTCTGTAAGCACTGCACAACACAGGTGCACTTACATACATGCAGACAAAACATTCATAAATGTAAAAGAAAAATTAAAAAATTTTTAAAAAGAAAAAACTTTAAAAAACAAAAAGAACTCATCAAGGATTTGATTTATTGATTAGAATCCAGTCCATTAACATGTGAGCCTTGGGGGGGGCATGCCAATTTTAAACTGTAACAAACAGGCCACCGTGCACACTTGATTTTCAAATCTGTGGTGCCTGTGGATAGGTCCCAGCTCTCACTGTGGAGTTTCCCTTTTTTTAAAAAAGTTATTTTAAAAAAGCTACAGCACACGTGTGGAACTCAAAGGATAACTTGTGGAGGTCTATTCCCTCCTTCCACCATGGGTGTCAGGGGACCCAACTCAGGTCATCCAGCTTGGTGGCAAGCACCTTTACCTACAGAGCCATCTCCCTGGCCCTGGAGTCTCGTGCATCCCTTCCAAGGCCTCCCATGGGTGTCCTGGCCCCAACTGTGTTTCTGATGAAAGGACACAAAGGGGGTGATTTCATGTTTTGAAAGACTTTCATGTTAACCAGAAAAAGGAGTCTCGGTGAGGCCTGTGACTCACTTCTAGAATGGGTCAAATTGACAGAGCAGCACCACCCGTGCCCAGCTTAGTGCTTACTGTGGTTTCCACAGATGGAGGGGATGGAGGAGATGTGTGCACCATTGGGGGTTTAGAAAACCTGGGTTCTGAATATTAATGACTCCATTCTCTTGCATACTTGTCCCTGTCATTTAAGAGCTCTGGCTGTGGAGTCAAACACCTGTGCAAAGAGAATTACGAGGCGTTTATTACAAAGAATACTCGGGCTCGCTGCTGTCCGTGCTCCTTCCCAAGTCTCGGCACAAAGACTGGAACGTTTGGAGGACATCTGCACGTGTGGACGAGGGCCGCTCTCTGTGTGTCTGTTACCCTCTCCCTCTCCTGACCTCCAACCTGTGGCAGGCATCCTACAGGGAGTCAAGGACGTTCCCATGGGACAGTGGAAGGCATGAAGGCCGTTCACACGCCCCACTGGGCAGGTGCCAGCTGCCCCTCTTGTTTAATCCAGTCCTGGACCTGAGCCAAGGAAAAGTGCAGGCATTGCTGTCCCAGAAGGAGAGAAATGCCGAGCTACTCTAGCACATGCTGCCTGAGGTCCTGGCCCAAGAAGGCCCCACTGGGACTAGCTACTGGCATTGCAGGGGCCGACTTCTATGCTCTGCAAATCCCCAGGGCCATTCCACTGGGGCAGACTATGAAGCTGAGGGAGGGAACGGGGCGGGGGGGGGGGGTTCTATTTTTCTTACAGCCACCTGGGTGACGCCTTCTAGGCTGACACCCTCAAGCACCTGATAACGCCTGACCTGCTGTCCTTTCCCATGTGATCTTGATGGGACACCAGCAAACTCTCCTAAGGTGACAGTCCAGAGCCTGCTTCTGAGCTGTGGTCATGGTTCTGGCTGGTTCTGACTGGCAACACCATCACTCCAGTGACTTAGACGTCTGTGCTTGGCCCCTTTGCTGTTCTTTCTCTGGACAGGATGCAGCATGTCCTGGATGGCTGGGGACAAATGTGGCATGAGCCACTCAGCTTCTATTCCATGAGACTATAGAAGGTGTTGCCAGGCAATGCTCTCTCTGACTTCCCCAGCTACACCCCACGAGGGGACATAGGACCTCAGGATTATGGCAGTGGAGGGAGGGGACTGGGTCAGGGCAGCAGCTGTCATGTCACCTTAGGGAAGAATACCCAGTTTCCAGGGTCGTCCCTTCTCCATGGGCTTGTTACCCAGGCTTGGTCCACAGGCCTATCCTCAAAGTCATGAGAGCTAGGGCATGTGACTCCAGGCTGTCCTCCTGTCCTTATGATGTGACTTCAGCTTTGTGTATCATAGGGCTCTTTCCCACTTCCTGGGGTCCCAGTGTCCTGACTTGCTTGGGTACCTTTTCCCAGCTGAGGCCTAAGAGGTCTTATGCTTTTGAACTTTCCCACAGGGCCAGGCATAGCCGTAGAGCATAGTTACAGAGCCTGCTGACAGGGCACAGCCACGGAGCCCAGCCACAGAGCATGCTTGCTAAGTGTGTTCATGGAACCCACGGAGGTACATCAAGCCGGTGGCTTGCTTCAGAACCGGAGGGCTCTGCAGAGTCCCTTGGCACAGCTGACTGATAGAGACCCAAGAGTCTCGCAGAGTTCTATCACAGACCTGCCAGACAGCACTCATCCCAGAAAAAAGCCCCACATTCTGTTCACGCCATTGAGATTTTGTGGCCATGTCATAGTTATCACCTTGGCAACAGATAACCATTGGAAAACAGTAGGGTCTGCAGACATGCTTTTTGCAGAGTATGTAGACAGTATGAACGTTTGCAAAGGGGGCGTGCACCCCCAAGCCTGCCACACAGAGGAAAGGTCTGTTCTGAGCATTGTGGCAGCAGGTGATTTCCTATGCACTCCCTTTTAAGTCATAGATACGTATTGTAGATGTGGTTTCTCCACCTAAGAGTGTATCACAAAACTCTCACCTTTCTGAACACAATAGGCATCAATTTACTAACACATTAGTACTGGGTTATTGCATAGTCCAACATTTGTATAAGCTTTTGTCTAATTTGTGCTTGGTTTAATTTCTGACTGATCTGAACCTATCTGTCGTTCAGGCCCTTTCTGTCTCCTTTGTTGTTCCGAGTCAGGACCCCAGGCTTCGTAGTCACGTTTCCCAGTACCTCACACTGGCTTGCCTTCTGAGTCTGTGCCACACATGGCTCCCCGCCAGCATCGGAGAGTTTGCTCTCACTTGTGTCTCAGCTTGAGCACTGGGGTCCCCTCTCCAGCACCAGCAGCAAGGGCTGTCCCCATCGTTGTGGTGGATGACAGCTACCTGCTGTAGAGATACTGGGCAGAGCCTCCACTCGTGGTACAGCTCTTACCAGTCTCACGGCCGCTTAGATTCTGACACGGGCTGTTCTGGGCCCAGGTCTGCTGTGAGTGTAGGGCATCTGCTGGAAGGAGCCTGGGAAAGGTGGCTGGTCTGTAGGAAAGCCACGCAAAGTGGGAGGGGGCGGTGGAGAAGGGCTCTCTTCCTCCAGACATTGTCCTCTCTAGATGTGACGATGTCTCATGGTGGAGAAGCCGGAACTCCCGAGGACCCCTTGGAGCCTCTGAACCACCCACCTTGGGGCTCACCCTGCCTGATTCTGGTTACTTGTAGATTATGGTTTCTTACTGTTTAAGTCAGTTTGAGGCAAGCTCTGCTGTGACCAGAGCTTACTGTTGACCCACAACCCGCGCTGGGGCTGGAGCCCCCCCTCCTGCCTCGCTAATCAAGGTTCTGCCTCCCACTGTCCTGGACACAGCCTGTGGGAAGGCTGGACCCATAGCTCACTGAACCCACAGCTCACTGAACCCACAGCTCACTGAACCCACAGCTCACGGGACAGTGCGCTCTGCCTCTGCCGGGAGCAGTGCTCAGCGCCCACAGGTTTGACATGGAATCCTAAACAAACCAGGAAGAGGTATATGCTGATGGCTGGTTTGATGGTTCCTGGGCCTGCTCATCTCCTGGCTTTGGGGAAGCTGTGGTGAGGGGAGCTGCTGGTCCCTATTCCAGCGAAAGAAACGCGAGCAGTTTCTGCAGAGGGACCCAGATGGTAAGAGAGGTGGGGCTCAAAAAGGGCCCTAGGAGACCTGGAAGGAGAGGAGGAGGGGGAGGAGCTCACACTGTGGGTGTGGCCTTGATTGACACTCACTGTGGGTGTGGCCTTGGCATCATACCATAGGCACTAGCAGACAACAGGGAGATACTTGGTGAGATTCTTGTTTTCTGTTTATTGAGTTTGTGTGTATCTCTGTTTGTGTGTACATGTGTATACAAGTGTGTGGAGGTCAGAGGTCAATGTCAGGCGTCTTCTTCAATCACTCTTTGCCTAGTTTTTTGAGACAGGGGCTATCTCTGAACTTGGAGTTCACCAATCCAGCTAGACTGGCTGGCCAGAGAGTTCCAGAGAGCCTCCTGTCTCTGCCTCCGGAACACTGGGGTTATAGGCATGCGATGCCATGTCCACCTTTTACGTGGGTGCCACTGAGGGTCAGACTCAAGTTCTCTTGTCTGGGCGGCAAAGTATCTCCTCAACCCCTTATTCTTTGGTTACATGATAGTCTCTGTGTCTTTTCGGTGACTATAGGTTCTGATTTTAAAACTTTAAATTTCAAAAACCACAAGAATGTTAGAACCATTTATACTTTTTTTGACTTACTATAAATACAAGGAAAATAAGTTAAACTCATCAAATCTTCTTTACTAAATGCAGGTTTTGTTTTTTTTTTAGTGTTGAGTA
>NW_008333218.1:74947-82635 GCF_000622305.1 Nannospalax galili | reverse complement strand
TTTTTTTTTTAATGTGTTGAGTATACACCAAAAGTGTGCTAAGAAATAACTTTAGGCAGAACGTTAATTTCATGTTTATAAAAAAGAAGAAAGTACTGCATACCCATGTTTTGGAAATTCTTTGTACTTAAGACAAAGGATATACCATTTTTTAAAGTTAAAAAAGTGAGTCAGCTGGGGGCTGGAGAGATGCTTGGTGGTTGAGAGGGCGCACTGTTCTGGCAGAGGACCCAGGTTCAGTTCCCTACACTCACATCAGGCCGTTCACCACCACCTATAACTCAAGTTCCAGGAGATCCGGGGTTCTCTGACCGCTTCGGGCACTTGCTTGCACATGATGCGCATAAACTCACGCAGACACACATATATACATATAATAAACATTTTTAAAAGAGTCAGGGAAAACATACGGTTACCGCTAAAGCTCTGGCGAAGGAAAAGACTGACCAGGCTTTGGGAACGGTGGAGCACAACGAAGCTCCCCAGCGTGGTGCCACGTGACATGATTTGATTTTTCACTTTAGAATTTTTGCGAACCTCTACGTCAGACTCTCTGGTATCTTACGGTATCACATATCTTATTTAAAAGTATGCTCCAGCATACACTTAAGCTTTTCAAAGTAATTATTTTCACTCATTTTGAAGTAGCCAACAAGAGCGTGTTCCGTTTCCGTTTGTCGGAAGGAAGGCTAGGTGCTCTCATCTTCTTGCGTCCCAGCTCTTCTGGACTTGGCTGTTTTTACATCCTGTTCCTATTCTGGATGGGTCTTTTCCCTCACATTTGTATTTAAGATCACTACAACTCAGCATCATAACTAGATTTGGAAGCTCATTTCACCTGTTTCAGCTGGTCCTGTTGTTCCTGGCCCGCATCTCCACACCAGGACTTTTAGCTTAGAGGACGTTTACTTTTTATCTCAGCTGAATGGGAGTCAAGTAAATTCCCACAGGAAGCGCACACTCTGTGAGTTCTTCCATATTTAACACAACTGCTTTGAACTAAGTTTTCTTTGTTGACAGAGTGAGCGCATTAAGTTTTCAGGCACAGCCTGTCTCCTAGTGACAGGATCTGATATTGAGGATCATCGTTTTCTCTGTCTTAAATCTTGTGCTGCAACCTGTACTCTAGCAGGCCTGTGGGAGTAGGAATTAGAGACTCTCAGTTTCTATTTCTTTGTGTTTTTTTTCCTGAATGTTTAAGTTTGACTTTACCTGGCCTATTCAAATGGGATATTTGAAGGCTAAGTAGGATGTGTTTTTCACGAATCCCTATTTTCAGTAGAGATTTCAACCTCCTAAGCTCAATATCCGAGGGAGACATAAAATCACAGACTTAAAATATAAAAAGCTGTAGAAACGTATATAAAATATAAATACGTTTCTACGTGCCAATGGCTCACAAGCAGAACCCTCCAATACAGAGGCACCAGACTATGGAGAGGCCCTCTAGGGGTCTATCCCTTGAAGATGCAGACCTCTTGGCCTGGTGAGGTTCCTGTGGCCCCAGGCTTTGTCTGGCTGCAGCAGGCTTGATGTTGTGGCTGTAGGCCTGGGCTGAATGGGAGGAAATAGGTGGTACTCTCAACTGGAGAGACAGAAACTCTGACTCAAGCTATTTACACAGAGAGGAAGCAGATCACCTCACTCTCCAGGGAAAAGGAAGTGCAGGCAGGTGTGGCCAGTGAGCGGGATGAATCAGACTTAACAATGGCATCAGGCTTGGGCTTTCTCTTCCTCCACAGGCCACCCCAGTGGTGAGCCTGGGCCCAAGTCTGCCTTCACTTCTGTCAGATGCTGAAAGCAGACACGGGGTGGGGTCCGTGGTCTTTCCAGGTGCTGAGATGGACCGGACCTGGTCATGGGCTATGATCCTTTCCCAGGGCAGAGGTCCTGTAAGGGGACAACTTGTTAGAAATGGAGGTACCAGGGTTTGACCAGGCCCAACCTGGGGTGGGCCTGCCTGTGTGATTCACAACTCCTCTGGGTGCCTGAACTCATCAAGGTTGTCGAGCACTCAACTGAGGCCAATTAGTTCCACCCCTACAAGCCTGGGAAGGAAAGCCCAGGAAGAGAGAATTCTAAACAAAACTGTGGTTCTACCAGGGGGAAAGAATAGGGTTGGGGAAGATTCTCACTTCTAATTGGAAAAGAGAGAAAAGCATCTCCAAAAGACCAGACAGAGGCTCAGTCAATGGACAAAGCACTTCCCAGGTCCTGGAGTGCAGGAAGGACCTGGGGCCTGAGTTGGCTTTGAGAATGGAGACGGCTCGGGCCTTGCAGGGTCCCCTGGGTCTCCCAGCACTGGGACTCAAGGTTGCTTGGGAAATGCCAGTTCTAGGCAGCAGGCTCCCTGTAGCTTTGTCTAGAACCCATAGTATCTCCAAGGACAGAGTCTGGATCTTGATCACAGGCAAGACAAAGGGACAGGGAGGAGGAGGGCATGAGGAGGAGGACATGCGACAGGCTCGCTGGGACAGGGCTTCAGGCAGCATGCCTGCCCCGTACTTGAGGGCAGGGTACCTACTAGCATGACTATCAGAGGCCATCAGAGGCTATCAGGGCACCTACTGGCATGACTGTGGCCATCAGAGGCTATCAGGGCACCTACTGGCATGACTGTGGCCATCAGAGGCTAGCTGCGCAGCAAGTGGCATGACACTGGCATGACTGTGGCCATCAGAGGCTATCAGGGCACCTACTGGCATGACTGTGGCCATCAGAGGCTATCAGGGCACCTACTGGCATGACTGTGGCCATCAGAGGCTATCAGGGCACCTACTGGCATGACTGTGGCCATCAGAGGCTATCAGGGCACCTACTGGCATGACTGTGGCCATCAGAGGCTATCAGGGCACCTACTGGCATGACCGTGGCCATCAGAGGCTATCAGGGCACCTACTGGCATGACCGTGGCCATCAGAGGCTATCAGGGCACCTACTGGCATGACCGTGGCCATCAGAGGCTATCAGGGCACCTACTGGCATGACCGTGGCCATCAGAGGCTATCAGGGCACCTACTGGCATGACCGTGGCCATCAGAGGCTATCAGGGCACCTACTGGCATGACCGTGGCCATCAGAGGCTATCAGGGCACCTACTGGCATGACCGTGGCCATCAGAGGCTATCAGGGCACCTACTGGCATGACCGTGGCCATCAGAGGCTATCAGGGCACCTACTGGCATGACCGTGGCCATCAGAGGCCAGGTGCTCAGCAGGCCTCCCTCATAGCAGCAGAGGGTCGTGGTTGCCATGGATGCTATAGCAGGAGTCAGGATGGTGACTGTCTCAGCCCCACACACTGGATTTCCCACTGGGTGCGATCTCCGATCTCCGCCTGCCACCCCATCTCCCTACTTTGGCTTAGGTTACACAGCCTTTGGTTCACAGACTTCCTCCTTTCCTGCTCCTGTGGCTTTGCCTGGGGATCTCCTTTCATGTCATTGCCTGGAGGCACTGGGGTCATTTTGTAACAGCCTTGGGGGAGTGCCTGGCCGGTGGTAGCTCATCTGTGGAATGTCCCTGGCTGGAAGCTGTGTTTTCACTTGTCCCTGAAGGCTGATCAACCTGTGATCTACTCTCTGGAATGGCCCAGGGTCCTTGATATAAATCTCAGTCAGAATTCTCTTCTGGTTTTGTGGTCAGCCTCAGATTAAATTGTGACTGCCTGGCAGCTAAGACTGTAAGAGAGCTGCATTTTTAGGGGCAGTCATGAGCTGACACAGGCCAAGGAGCCCTAGAAGACCCTGGGCCCTGACAGCACGTGGAGAGCTGTGTCCTTGACCCACATGGTAGTTCGTTCAAAACTGACTAAAAATATATTGATCAGCTCCTAGCCTCTAAGCCCCATTTTTGTGTGTGTTAGTGGATAGTGGTGTGTGTGTGTGTATGTGTGTGTGTGTGTTGGCCAGTGAGAGATGTTGGGCGTCTTCATCCATCACTCCACTTTTTTTCTTTTCTTTCTTTTTGAGACAGGGTCTCCCTGTAGTCCCAGCTGGCCTAGAACTCACTATGTAGACCAGGCTGGCCTCAAACTCAAAGAGATCCGTCTGCCTCTGCCTCCTGAGTGCTGGAACTAAAGGTGTGCACCACCACACCAGGCTCTTCTCACTTAGTCAATTTAGCTGCTAGGCTGGCTGGCCAGAGAGCTCCAGGGAGGCCCCTGTCATCCTCCCCGGCAATGTATAGGCAAGAATGAATGGCAATACCCAGATTTTTACATGGGTGCTGGGGATGTGAACACAGGTCCACATGCTTCATCTGCATGCTCGTTAGGCAAGCCCTTTACTGACTGAGCCATCTCCCAGGTCTTCTGAGCCTTGTTTTAAATTTTTTTCTAAGGGCTGGAGAGGTGGTCCAAGTTAGATTTCCAACACCCATGTCAGGTGGCTTACCACTGCCTATAACCCCAGCTCCAGGAGACTGATGTGGTGTCAGGACTCTTTGAACCCCTGCACTTATGTGCACATATCCACAAAAGGCACATATGTACATGTGTATTTAAATATAAAACAAATTCTTTTCTTATGTATATGTTATTTATTATTTTGTGTGTATGAATGAATGTACTGCATACTTGTATGTAAGTGCACCTGTGTCGTGCAGTGCCTGCGGAGGTCAGAAGAGGGTGTTGGATCCTCTGGAACTGGAATTATAAAAGGTTGTTAACCATCATGTGGGTCCTCTGCAAGAGCAGCTTGTGCTCTTAACTATTGAGTCATCTCTCCAGTCCCCAATAAAGTAAATTCTTAAAATATTTTTCTGTCCTTTCTGGCTAGCCCATTGCTCAGGAAAGAAGGAAAGCAGAGTTATTTTTCTGCTGGAAACTGAGAAGGTGCATGTCACTCTCCTGGGTGAGGCTTTGGGGCTGTCGGGGGTCAGAGCAGGTGCTCCCCCTGAAGCAGATGGCTTTGCTAAGAGAGGTACAGGCCAGAAGCCAGTAACTCTGCCACCGAACCACAGGCTGCCAGACCCTCCATGTCATCAGATACAACCAATGAACATCTCACATCATTCATTCATTAATCACGTGTTTTTCAAGGACATGAATATTGTATAAGGGTCATGGAGATTGCAGGAAGCTTATTTACATCATCTCATTAGTTTATTCTATTATGGTTAAAAATAACTCATACACAAATGCTACGGTGAATGAAATCTGTGCTATTCTGTGAATAAAAATATGACGGCATGATTTCCCAAAGCAATGCGTTGCCTAAATAAAAGGAATCCTCCTTTGTCAAATGTTTTCATAGTCCACACACTCCAGAGAGAGAGACACACACAGAGAAAAAGAGAGGGAGAGTGAAAGAGAATGAGAGAGTGAGAGGGAGAGAGAGAGAAAGAGAAAGAAAGACATGCAGCTGTGAAGCAGGTTAAATAATCCTAAAGATGGAGACTGAGTAGGTCAATAGGCCAGTGTTGGACAAGCATCCAGGGAAATCTCATCTTATTGTAAGAACAATATCAACTTTAAAAACTTCTATAAACACAACTTTACATTAAAACTCCCTTTATTGCCTTTTTTCTGTGAAGTGAATGTAGTCTAAAATAATTAAAAACTAAATAGAGCTGGGCACGGCAGTGCACGCCTTTAGTCCCAGCACCACTTAGGAGGCAGAGGCAGGCAGATCTGAGTTCAAGGCCAGCCTGGTCTACACAGCGGGTTCCAGGTCAGCTGGGGCTACAGGGAGACCCTGTCTCAAAAAGACAAAAAAAATCCCCCATGCTCCCCGCCCCCAAAAAAACCCCAAAACTAAACAGCAGGGAAGTGGGGGAAATCAGATAAACGAAAAGCTTCCATAATTTCCACTGTCTGGCCATTTCAGGCAGAGACCCAGCGCTGACTGTGAGCGCTCTGTGCGTGCTTTCCTCTGTCTGTACGTCAGTGAGCTGAGTCATCACACATGTGGCTCTGCTAAGATTTTCTTAATAACATCTTTGTTTCTCACACCTGAGCACCTGTGGATCTGTTTCATTTCATTCTTCTCTGTGTGTGTGTGCGTGTGTGTATTTGATGTATGTGTGTGGTATGTGTGTGTGAGTGGTATATATGTGTTTGGTTATATGTGTGTCTGATGTATGTGTGTGTAATATATATGTGTTTGGTTATATGTGTGTCTGATGTATGTGTGTGTAATATATATGTGTTTGGTTATATGTGTGTCTGATGTATGTGTGTGTAATATATATGTGTTTGGTTATATGTGTGTCTGATGTATGTGTGTGTAATATGTATGTGTGGTGTGTGCCGTATGTGATGTATGATATATGTGTGTGAGGTATACACATGTGTGATGTATGTGTGTGGTTATATGTGTGGTGGATACATGTCATGAATGTGTGTTGTGTGTGGTATATGTGTGTGGTGCATGTGGTACGGTAGATACATATGTGTGTGATGTATGTGGTGTGTGTGGCATATGTGTGTATGATGTGTGTGGTATATGTGTGTGGTGTATGTGTGTGGCGTATGTGCGATGCATGTGTGATGTATCTGTGTGGTATATGTATGTGTGTGGTGTGTGATATATGTGTGTGACATGCATATGTGTGTGTGGTAGATATGTATGTGTGTGTGAGGTATATGTGTTTGTGATGTTTGCAGTATGTGTGGTGTATGTGTGTGGTATTTATGTGTGTGATGTATGTGTGGTATATGTGTGGTGATGTATGTGTGTGGCTGTGTGGGCATCTACACATGAAGGTCAGAGGAGGGTGTTGGTGTTCTTTCTAATTCCTGCCTTGTTCCCTAGAGACGGGGCTCTCACCAAACCTGGAAGTGGGGTGGCGGTAGGTTGGCAGTCAGTAAAGCCCTGGGATTCTCCTGTGTCTGTCTCCCACAGCACTGGGCTTACAGGAACACGTGTAGCATTCTCTCTTTTTTCTCTTATTTTCTTTTTAAGCTTTTACAATTTTATTAGAATCTTAAAGAAAAATCCTCAGGGCAGGCGGGCTGGTCATCTTGGCAGCTGCCTTGAGGAGATGAATGGTGGGAAGAAGGAAAGAAAGCCATGGAGCCAGGCAGGTTTAGAGCCTGCGTGGAGATCAGACACATGGCTGACTCACAGCCACATGGATGTGATATGGAAGCTTTATATGAAAAGTGAAGAACTACAAGATGCTGGGGCAGCCCAAAGCCTTAGAGGAAGCATGTTCAGTAAGAAAGGCATGGAGAAGAAAAGGAGAAATGACACCTTCCTGAAGAGTTCAGGAAAGCGGACAGCCTTAAGGAGACCTAGATGGCTGTGGCTGGTCTGGAAGGTCTGTGGGGATCTGAGCTAGTTCCAGGCAGGAAATATTCGCTACCTAATTAACACACCAGGTATTCCGCCCATCTATTTAGCATAACTTAAGGTGACCCTGCCTTCCTGGGAGTGGTTCATCACCAGGTAATTGGCCAGTGAGACTGGAAAAGTGGGTCTTTCAACAGATAGACTAAACATTTTTATAGCCTGGACCAGTTAAATTTATGGGGCTTATTGATACTCTAACATTCCCCCTTCTGAAGAGGTAACCCTAAAACCTTTTAGGAATAAGAGCTCTAAAACACTTTTTTTTTGACATTTTTGGCCTTTGGAACAGAGCATGTTGCTAAGAGGCCCAAGAAACTGGCTACATTTCTTTGGGGTCTTTTTACCCTAACTGCCTAGCCAGTTCCTACCTCCTATTCTTATCACGCCATCCTC
>NW_008333218.1:33991-74845 GCF_000622305.1 Nannospalax galili | reverse complement strand
TTGGGGTACCCCTTCAGTGGGTTTATCTAAGACTTTTATCTAAAAGACTCCCAAATTGCATAACTCTTAACTATAGGGAGAAAAGAAAGTCCTTGACTGGTGCCTAGGAGATGTGAAGGAGAAGTAAAGGCAAGAGTAGTTAAGTTCAAGACAGGGAACCAGAAAAAAGTCAGCACAGGGCAAATTTCAAATGTCCAAATTAAAGTCCATTGGAATGTCTTGACGAGGGCTTCCAAAAGCATCCCTCTACTGGGTTCCTCCTCAATTTTTTTTTTTGGTTGCCAAGGCAGAACTGATGAGTGATAAACTCAGGATTTGTTGTCAGGTACTTTGATAACTGTTGGAGTGGTTAGAATCAGTGTCAGTTTCCTCTCAAAGGCTTCTAGATGGGGGAAGAAAACTAATTTAGCCATTATTTTAGAACAATAGCGGGTTGTCTCCCTCAGCAGCAGGTGGGCACTACAGTATTGCAGACCAAGATTTGAAGTCTTACATCTGAGTAGGAACAGTCAGGAAGTCTTACATCTGTCTTATTAGGAACAAAATCATCAATGAAAGATAATTGTCTAAATAACATAAGAACTTAAGTCTAATGTGTCTTAAGTCTGGGATGTGTAATCCCTTGAACTCTTAAAGAAATGTACTGATGACTTTAATCTTTAGTTATACTTTCCTTTTGGGTGTTTAAGCCCATACTGTTGGCCCAAATAAACTAATTTATTTATTTATTTATTATTTATTTATTTTTGGTCTTTTTGAGACAGGGTCTCCCTGTAAGCCCCAACTGTCCTGGAACTCACTATGTAGACCAGGCTGGCCTTGAACTCACAGAGATCCACCTGCCTCTGCCTCCCAAGAGCTGAGATTAAAGGCATGTGCCACTATGCCTGGCAAACCAATTTATTTTTACTCTTAAGGTCGTTTGAGGATTTGTTCCCCAGGGGTCATATGGGCTCGGGAGGAGTCCCTGGCTCCTTTCTTTTACCAGTTCCATCTATGTGAAGATAAGTCAAAGGTCCTGCTTGACTGGGGATGGCTTCATGTGGAAGCATGGAGGAAATGTTCCTCTGTTGATCCTCCTCTTTGTAGACGGGACACTGGTTCAAGTCCATGTGGTGGGGTCTCCATGGCCTCCCTGAACAAGAGGACAGATGATTCACCACAGTTACAGGAAATTTTGAGCGACGATCCACAGTCCCCTGGAACTTACTTGACCTTGGAGGGTAAGGAGCAAAACCTGTCCTTTAAGTCCCTCTGATCAGATTAGTATAGGCCTCAAAGTATGGCTGTTAAACATCCAATAAGGTTAGTTCCACCAGTCTGGTACTTTTAATTACTATACGCTATTTGGATAAAGCTTGGGCAACATTCTTAAATAAACCTTTACTGGACATCCTTAAACTAGTTGACCGAGGGGCTGGAGAGATGGCTCAGAGGTTAAGAGCACTGACTGCTCTTGCAGAGGACCCAGGTTTGATTCCCAGCACCCACATGGCAGCTATGAACCATCCTTAACTCCAGTTCCAGGGGAATCCGAAGCCCTCTTCTGACCTCTGCGGCATTGCAAGACACAGGTGCACTCACATACATGCAGGCAACACACTCATACACATAAAAAAAAATAAATTAAATATTTTTAAAAAGTAGTTGACTAAACTATGACATTAGAAATTAGAGGTTTGTCTCGTCCTTGGTAAATCATAACAAACCTACACAGACCTCCATTACTTGCTTAGGCATGCGGTCTCATTTTTCTGTCTATTCTGGAAATGTACAGCCATCATAATTTTCATCTTTCTAACATCTTTTAACTTTGCGTTTTCTTTCTTAATAACCATGAGACATAATAACAAATTTTCCATCTGTTGCATGATACTAAGTAAAGCTTACCCCTTCTAAGGTTTTAGTGTCAAAACAATGTTTGATTACATTAAAGTTTTCCTGGGGAACCAATGAATTTACTGAGCTTGCTTACAGAGATGACTGAGGGTTGCTGAGGTGTGTGAGTGACCTGAGGGTGTGCACACTGGAAAGCCTTTACCCAGCATGGACCAAGCCTTCTCTTCCTAGCCTTCCCCAGATTGTATACTTTAGTATATAATCCCCAAATCCAGGCGACCATGTGTGATTAGGTCCAAATTACATACAGTTGGCTGGGAAGAGTGGCTGGATACTCAGGTGAGGGTCCAATGACCCTGCTTCCCCCCTTCAATGAAAGAATAAGATGGTTCTGGAATCTGAACTCAGGTCCTCTGGGAAGAACGTGAGGCTGTGCATGGAGAAAGGGGGTCAGCAGTGGGGACAGCTTTGTGGGCTCCACTCCCTCCCGCTGACATGCTCCCACCCCTGGTGGTCTTTCTCTTGGGTTAAGGGAATGGTCCTGGAGGCTCATGGTCTTGGTTTTGTCTTTGTAGTAGATACGTCACCAATGTAATAGTAGTTGTAGAACCAATGGAGCCAGAGCTCCTGGAACTTAAAGAGCAGCTGCAACAGAAATGCCTGCACCTTGGTGAGCAGCCCAGCTGAGGTCTAGAGTCTCAGGGACTCTGTTCCATGTAGGCGCAGAGGACAGGTGACTATGCTCCAGTGACCAGGGAGGGCGCACATGCCAGCCTATATGCTTTGCCCAGGCCTTGAGGACAGGCTACACATGGTGTCCTGTATATCACAGCAAGAACCTGGTCTGTGGTCACCACTGGCAGCCAAAGGCTGGGAAATGCAGCCTTAACCCTGGGTCCTCATCCCCTCCCCGCCATATAGCCGTCCACTCCAAAGAAGAGGATGTAGATTTGGCAGCAGTCGTGGACCCCCTGCAGTGGAGCACCTTTCCAATGCTGGTCATACAGGTAGGGCTGGTAAGCGCAGGGCCTTCTCCTTCTGGCCTTGACTGTCCCACGAAAGAAAAAGGAAAGGAGGATATAGTTTTTAAACGGAAAATTACAGAGAAAGAGAAGGAAGAGGAGGAAGGGACAAGTGTAAGTTCCGTGCTGTTATTTGAGTTTATTATTGAAAGTAAGTAGACTTTAGAGGGAAGTGCCATAATTCAGTCTGTGTATAACTGACAAAGCTATTATTTTGCTCAGCATGTGAATGATATCGGGCAAGCTATGCTATTTTAGGTGCACTATGTTCCTCACTTCTCCTGTAGTGTTTCCTTGCCCAAGGCGTTGTCATCACTGAGGTTAAATTCCAGACTAGGTGGATCCTGGCTATGCCTGTTTATTTGCAGACATCTTCTCCTCCTTAGAACCTACTTTTTCCTTGTTGTGCTTGTGAGAAACAAACAATGATGTTTCCTTTTTAGTCTGAGGTGCATTTAGCGTTCCTCAGATAATGACAGGTGAATAGGAAGCACGGGGCTCCTGTCGTCCACAGCTGGCACCTGTTCATCCTAGCATTGAAAAGCTAGAGGCAGTGTGCTACCTGACTGAGCAGGAGTTATCAGAAAAGGAGGGAATCTCAAGTCCCGGGTTATATATTCGATAAGCTTTGCATTCCGGACCAATAGGGTGGGACTCTGGAAAGGGGTGATGCTGGACTTCAGGAAGACTGAACATCCCTGAAGAACTCAGCCAATGAGGAATCAGGGGACAGAGCGCTGTGGTTAGGAACTTAAAACCCGTTTGGGCTAAATTGGCACGCCACCATTCTGCTGGCTCCCTCAGCCGATGCCTGGCTTTGAGTCTATGGTCTCCACACTCTATGAAGACAGCACTATTGTCTCAACGTTCCTTCCCGACCGCAGTCTCCTCTGTTCCTCCTCCTCCCCATCTCTCTTCCTCCTTTTCTTTGCTCTGTCTCTCTCTCTTCCTCTCCCCTGCCTTCTTCTCTCTCTTCTTTTTATCCTTGTGATGTGGTACTGGGGATTGAACCCAGGAACTCACACCTAGGTCATGCTGAGCCGCACCCCCAGCCCCTCTTTTTCCAAGTAAGAACCTGTCCCGTGTTCCATGCCGTGCTGTTTTTATTTTGTTTTTCCTTGTTTTTTGTTAAGAAGGCTATTGCTGAGCTCCATGTGATAGCTTCTGTTTTCCTGGATCACATACAAATTGTCACTTTAAATCATGGTCCATGGCCTCTCTTCATAACCTGTGAGCTGTTTGGAGTCACTCGCAGGTCTGGGCAACAGCAGGCTGGGAACCACAGCTCTGGGCTTTTCTCCCCAGAGGTGTCAGTGGTGCCTCCAGAACTCACTCTCAGAAGCAAAGCAGCAGGTGCTCCTGGGTGTGAGTCTCCATCCTGGAGACTGGGCTGCCAGAAACCTGACTGACTCTCAGGTTTTCGCTGAGTTACCACTGCTGGCTCCTGCTCGCTCCACACTCAGCAGCTTCTGCAGATGAACTCTGGGTCATTCTTCCCTGGACCTCTGGGGTTCAGCGCATTCAGTATTTCAAAATGGGCTTAGCTGGGCTTTGTGGAACAAGCTCACCATCCCAGCTACTTGGGGTGCTGAGACGTGAGGATTTGAGACCAGCCCGGGTAACTACCTCCAAATAAAAAATGAAAACCCTGAGAGCACTTGGCTGTAGTGAAGTGACAGCACGTGCCTGGGTTAGTTAGATTTTCTCTGTTGCTGTGACAAAACACTCAGACAAATACCAACTTGGGGAGCAAAGGTTTTATTTGGCTAACAGCTCACAGCCGATTATCAAAGGAAGCCAAAGCAGGGACTCAGGACAGGAAGCTGGAGGCACAGATGACAGAATGCTGCCTACTGGCTTCCTCCCCTGGCCTGTGCTCAGCCTGCTTTCTTATATAACCCAGGAAAACTGATGTTCCCTCTACCCAGGTGTCAAATGGGCAGGAGCTATCCAGCACATCTGACATGTGTGAGGCCCTAGGCTCAGTCCCCAGTACCACAAATAAATAAAAATAAACAAATAGACTTGTGGTAGATAGTTTTGCCCCGGCCAGCAGGGTGGGAGACGGAGACTCGAACTCCCAGGGACCTGGAATGATGGGACAAGAGACACAAAGAATGACAGCAAGACAAAGAACTCTGATCAAGCTGCCAAAGTTTATTTTTCCACGGGGATTCTTATATGGGCTGAAGCGGGAAGTTAGCTGGGGAAGGGGAAGGGAAGGCGTTGTCTCAATGGGTTAATGAATGTCCCTAGGATGAGGGGACCTGGCGCCATGGTCTGGTTGCAGGCTAAGGAAATTGGTGGTTGTTCAAACTTATCTTAACTCATCGGAAGGGTTGCTTATCTTAGGGGACAGGGAGAACTGATCAGCAAATTCTCCAGAGGATGCTTGCCCTGGGGGGCGGGGAGGGCTGCCAGGCAGCATGGTCTCCGACATAGTTTGGTGGCTGGAGTTTGGAAGGCCGTTCCAAAGGCCGAATGAAGCTCAGAAAACCAACTCCGACCTGTAGGTGAGGTGAGAAGTTGGAGTGAGGCGGGTCTTCTCTCCTCTATCTAAACTTCCTGTCAGGAATAATCCAGTGTCATCCTCGTAAGATGAGCATATGAGTGACCCCTACACAACGGCTACAGACCTGGCATGCAGTGTGCTGTTTAGGACTAAACTTTGGCCACTGGGGATGCTGGTAGGAAACCCAGTAAGATCAGACTCTCCGCCCCTATGCGTGGTGTTTCCTCTAAGCTGAGCCTGGCTGAGTGTACATAGCGGCTCCAGCTAGTGCAGTCTTTAAATCGGTTCCCCAGCTCCTGAGGTGCGATCCTGCGGTTACACTAGCTCCCTCGCAGGCAGTGCCCAAGCTGTCCTCCTGCAGCTCCCAGCTTAGAAGGAACCGGAAGCAGTGCTGTAGGCCGGGCGTCAACCCTCTCCTCAGCTAAGTACAGGGGGGGCCGGGGGGGGGGCAGGAGGCAGTGGGCCAGGGGCACAGGGCCCCAGGGCACTGCACAGCTCTGCCACTCTCTGATGACTGAGATGTCAAAAGAGCTATTTTAACTTGGAACAAAATCGATTTGTCAACCATGCAGGAAACAGTTTTCTATTTAAAGTCACTTATTCACGATTGACCCAGAGTAAGTCAATCTGATGAGCCCTAAGTGATCAATGAAAGACAAGTTTACAAAATCCTCCCCCTGTGATGACAGCAGCAGGTGATGGCCACACCTGAAAGGCAGGCACCCTGCATCAGGCCGGGGAGGACTGTTCTGCTGCAGTCTGACCCTCAGGGCAAAGGGCAAGCACTAGGCTGCCAGTTGTCTGCCTATGAGTTTGGCCTCCTCGGCATTGAGCTTCTATGACTGACAGCAGGAGCTACAGGAACCAAAGCTCCAGGGAATTAAAATAAATACATAAATAAATATATATATGTATTTATACATTTATATATATCACGTAATGCATGTGAGTCCCAGAGAAGCAGAAAGTAACAACATGAAGCGACTAGCACGGAGACACGTGTGTGTGAGCAGCAGACACACAAGTCGTTCCATTCCACGGCAGCAGTTCCCATCCCCCCACCCACCCAAGACAGAAAAGAAAAATTCCCAAGAAACTCTCCCCTTGAACACGACTACAAAACTGGGTTTGGTGGCGCAGGAACACTTGTAAATCCCAGCACCTGAGAGGTGGAGGCAGGAGGCTCAGGAGTTCAAGGCCAGCCTCAGCTACGTAACAAATTCAAGGCTAGCCTGAGCTACATGAGAGCATGTCTCAAAGCCACTTAAGGAAAAAAAAAAAAAGAATAGATCAACTTAGTCATTTTTACCTTCATGCTCAGGAAAAAGAAAAAAAAGGAAAGAAAAAAAGACTTATGATAATGCCTCTAAGGCCAGCAAGAGGCCATTTTCTCTCAAACCTGTTAAAGCAGGCCATGTTATTTTTAACACTGAGACAGGAGGGACACCATCACTGCCCCTCAGAAGTTGTTTTCATGACCATGTGGGTTTTGCCTGGCTTTTTCTTTTTTACTAGCTCAGAACAAAACGGGGAGAAAGGCACCATATCTTGCTTCAGTTAGGCTAGCCTCTAGGCAGTGGGTTTTTTGTAAGCTTGGCAAAAATTCTGGAGCCAATCTTGGGTATAAGCCAGGCAGTGGCACAGGGACCCAGGGTCTGTGCTTAAAGTCTCCTGCCCACTGGGAATGATTGACCTCCTGGAGTTGTTTGTTCAAGACTTAAAGGGAGGCGTACCATACACTGCCCCCGCCCCAAGTCCCTTCAACACACACACACACTCATATGTACTGACTGAGGCACAGCCAGGCCAGGGAGGCTCTGGCAATGTGGTCCCTAGGGAGGCTCACGGAGAAGAACTGCAAAGGAGTAAGGGACGTGTGGCAGCCCCCAATCTTTTAAAAAATATTATTCATTTTGAAATTTTATGTTTATGTGTGAGTGCCTATCTATGTAGGTGCACCATATGCATGCCTGGTCCCTGCAGAGGTCAGAAGCGGGCATTGGGTCCTGGAACTGGAGTTACAGGTGGCTGTGAGCAATCTGATGTGGGTGCTGGGAACCGAACTCAGGTCCTCTGCAAGAGCAGCAAGTGCTTTTAACCACTGAGCCATCTCTCCAGCCCTTCAAGGGAATCTCTTAACTGTGAGACCTTGTAAAATCAAAACCAAGCAATAATCTTCCAATATGTAATTGTAGAGTAAATATTCCCATTCCAGAGGGAGGAACAGGAGGGTGGAAAGGAAATAAGAGACCAGAGCAAGGCCAAACCCAGCAGGGCAAACACAAACCCTACCTACAGCCCATTCCTGGCTGCCGGGGCTTGTGATGAAATAATCTGAGCTCCCATGAGCTTAGGTAGTCTTACCACTGTGGTCCTGTCGACCTAGCGCACATGGACCCTCTCTCTCTCTTAGGCTGGCTCCACTTGGCACCTACAGTTTCCCCCAGCAGGAGTCATAAGATTCTGGCATCTCTAACGTCCTGGGACCTTCACAGCTTTACATGTTGGCTTCTCGGGAAACTTGATCCTGCTACACTTGTCTGGTCTCACTGGCTTTCTGTAACCTTGGTTGGTGCCATCCTCCACAACCCTAGAACACTTCCATTCTGCATGCCTGCAAAATCAGCACAACATGGACAATGGTAAATCCTATGTCAGCACAAGATGTAGCTAGTTTCCCACCTCAAGTGCCTGCAAGTCTCAACCTGGGGAGACACTTCCCTAGGACATTCTGTTTGGGGTGGCTCTCTTTTCAAATGAAAGTCTTAAAAATGGAGTTTCGGTTTTGGAGCCTTTGATGGTGGGGTCTTAGTCTCAAGGTGGCTTTTATATTGTAGCAGTGCAAGGCCCTGGTTTCTCTTAAATGATACTAATCTTTAACAATTACAGCTGCTTTGTCCAGACTTATGTGGTGGGCACCTGTCTTCTCCATGACATCACACACAGCCACGTTCCTTTTCCTCCTCAGATCACAGGTCTTTCTCATCTTTTCTGCTCTACCGTTTGCTCGGGCTTCTTAAGGTAAACCAGGACAGAAAGGTCAAGCAGCAATTGTAGCACACCCTGGATGCTCTGCTCCTTTGAAATTTCATTTTTTGAAATTTCCTCTGCCAACTAAATTAGTGCACTGCTTTTGAATCTAGCTTGACTGAAAATCTCAGGACATGCACAGAACATAGCCAGATTCTTCAACCGAATGTAACACACACGGCTGCTCCCTCAGTTCCCAATAGAGTGCATGCTCCCACCTGGAACCTGTGGTCACAACCTTGAGTTCCTGCCAGAATGCCCAGTAATCTCTGCTTACAGCACCCCAGGGCTTCTCTAACCAGCTCTCCCAGCTCTTCTACTCTCCTCCCACAAACCAGTTGCAAAGCCCAATAACCCACCGCACGGTCAGGTTTAGCACAGCCGTGGCTCTACTCCTCAGCAACAATTTTCTGTATTGGCCACTTTTCTCCTTGCTGTGACAAAAGCGCTTACAAACAGCTTAGATGTGGTAGGCTCATGGTTTCAGTCCGCCGCAGCCAGGAAGGCATCATGTAACTCGTGGCAGTTGGGGAGTCCGGTAGAAAGTCCTTAGGTCCTGATGGAGCCAGAAGCAGGCAGAGGGACCTGAAGTGGGGATGAGAGAAAACTCTCAAAGCTGGCCTCAGTTAACGCACCTCTGCCAGCCTGGTACTGCAGTCTCCCAAAACAGTGCCAGCGGCTGTGGACCAAGCATTCAAACAGGTGAATCTGTGGTGAACACTTCACACTCAGCACATAACAAATGCCATTCCCATTTTTTCCCATATTCTGAGGCAGGAGCTAGGATGGATGCCTTCACCAAAAGCCTGAGTCAGAGCCCTCAGGAGGCTCAGCTGCAGAAAGGTGTTCATTAGGGAATGGAGTCAGTGCTGAGGGCCAGTGACCTCTCACCAGTGGACAGTGTGGTTCATGGGAGCCACAGGGACTCTCTTGGCCCCCATAATGTAGGAGAGACACCCCCCCACTTACAACAGTTATAGGTGATGGAGGACTGGTGCCCAGGTCTGCCCAGGGGAGAAACACTTAGGGCAAAGTTGCCCCCCATAGAAAACCCACAGGCAAGTCACAGTGGACCTTGACCTGTGAACAGAACAGGAAACAAAGCTCCCTCGTCCTCCAGCCTGAGGCAGTGGCTGTGCAGTCAGCTGGAGGGAGTGTGGGTGAAGCCACTTCCGGTTCTGGATTCCAGGGGAAGAAGGCTTTCCTCCTGTCTGCATTTGTCACGTTCTCTCCAGTGCTGATGGGCGTGGGGGGGGGGGAGCACTGCAGCGCCACCCCTCCTGCAGCGTTTTAGAACACTGGTCCATTGCGCTCTGAGAGCATGGTGTTCAGTTAGCACGTCTGCCCGGCTGTCATTTGATACCGCTGTGCCCTTGCCCGTGTTAGCTTTGTCCAAAGCATTGTTTGGCTTTCCGCCATTAACCTGGGGCAGAACAATACACATTCCCCCCAAAACACACACACACACAAGGACTCTGGCTGCTGTCCTGAGCTGACCCCCACGATGGCCAGCCTCACCCTACAGTAGCTTGCTTGGCCTTCATCAGCGCTGCTTCTGCTGTTCAAATATGTTCTGGTTGTGTGTGTGACAGATCGGTGTGGGGGAGGGGAGGCCAGCTGGCATATCTTTAGCTGGGATGGAAGCTTCTTTCTCTGCTGAGGGTCCCTTCCAGAGAGCAGAGGGGCATGTGGACCCTCAGCTGTATAGACCTGCCTGGCTCTCATGAGGAAAGAGGGCTGGAGGTCTACAAAGCACCCTTTGGGCTCCTGATGCAGGGGAGGCCATTAGGGTGATCAGAATCTTGTATTGTTTACTCAGTGTCTTTGAGTACCACTAGGGCTTCTGAGAACAAAAGGCTCAGGCTGAGTGAGATGCTGGTGGCTTTTATGCAGGAAAACAAGGCCAGTGAGTGGGACAGACCAAGGGCTCAGCTTAGACTCTGGTCACTGCCCTCTAAAAAGTCTTCCTGGCTCATAAAGATACATGAATGTCAAATAAGACTGGGGAGATGGCTCTTTGGCCATTGGACACCACTTCCAACCCCCAGCACCTCCACAAAAAGCTGGTCGTGGCTGCGTGTACCTGTTACCCCATTTTTTGGGGACAGGACAGTAGATCTTGGGAGCTTGCTGGCCAGCCAGCCTCACCAAAATGGAAAGCTTCCAGTTCAGTGAGAGACCATGTCTTGGGGGCAAGGGATGGAGCACAGTAGAGGGAGACATGTTCTGTTCTGGCCTCTGTGGGCGCATGCACCTGCACACCCACACGTACAGTACACAGACACACAGACACACACACACACACACACACACACACACACACACACAAGCACAGAACATTCAACAAAGACTGTGACTTGCTGCTGTGATTGCCTGGTGGCTTTCTAAACACCAATGGATTGCAGAGCTCAGATAACAGCCTCTGGTCCTTCCTCAGTCACAGAGCTGCTAACCGGGAGGCAAACCCTGTGTCAGAGCCTTTCTGGACAGCAGAGTTATCTTGTAACATCCTCTCTCTGTCTTCAACCGCTAATTCCCATGGATTGATCAGTATCAAAGGTCCGGGCTTTCTGCCAGCCTGGATGCGATGCGTTCTCTGGGAGCAACGTTGCAGCATTTCAGAACACATCCAGCCCCTCACAATCACCCCTAGCATCCTTACAAACAACGCTGAAAGGAATTTTCCTTAGCCTCCCTAAGTCATGACAGGAGGTGTCAGCCTGGGGATATTTTTTTTTTTAACAGGAAATGAGAAACTCAGGGGTTACTGAATTCTGTAGAAAAATTCCTCACGCTTGCTGACCCGCATAAGTCTCAAAATTCCTTCAAAGGCTTTTCAGTTTAGAATTCAAATTCGAGGGTGCCAGCCAGTCAGCTGAGTCCTTGCATTCCTGATTCTGTTTGATAATCCATCAAGAATACCCTTCTTCCAAGGGTACAGATCCCAGGTGCCCTGGGGCCACGAACAGGATCTTGTTTGGCTCAGGGGAAAGGGATGGTTTCTGTAACCCAGGCTTGCTGGACCTAGGGGACAAGCCATAGAGCTGCTTCCAGCTGCAGGTGAGATGGGCTGACCGCAGCCTGGGGGAGGTGGCTGGGGGAGGGGAGGAGGAGGCTTGGGGAATCAGAGCAGGAGGAGCTGGGAAGGTTTGAACAAGCAATAAAAATTCTGCCTGGTGCCTTGATTCATATGCTAAGGAGCTTCAAATTCAGCTTTAATTGGTGTGAGAGGGAAGCTTGCAGCTGCCTCAGGCCCACACTGTGCACTGTGGGATGCAAGCCTGAATTGTGTTTAAAAATAAGCCCCACAGGGAAACGCCGGGCAAATGCGGAGAGCAGCGGGTGACTGGGGGAGGGCTGGTGGCAGGACTGCAGGGTTTCAAGGTTAGACCTGAGCGAGCCCCAGACCCCGATGCTCAGTCCCCAGTTCCAGCCTACTGCCCCAGGAGGCTTGGAGATTGCTTCTGTGCCCTAGAAATAAATACCAGCCTCACCTTTTGTGGGCAAGTCTTCAAGCTTAGCCCCTGGTGATTGTCACTGCACTGTGAACTCTTGTGGAAAGGGACCACAGGGGACTAACTGATGGGAAGTAGGGAGATGGCCCTGCCTCAGGAAGACGTGACGGACATTCCTTGGGCGGTCTCCTTTGACTTATCAGCAGGGCAACTTCCTCTAGCCCAGGCCGCCCACCAAGCTCTACTGAGCCTCACTTGGGCTCTGCGGAGGGACCCTCAATGTGGGTAGAAAACTCTACCTAGAGCTGAGACTTTTCTGTTAGAGTTGACAAAGCAGCAAAGAAGGGACTTTAGCAGGACCACTTCCCAGGCCAGCCATGTTTGGGTTCCCAGGCCAGCCATGTTTGGGTTCTGGCCAAGCCAAGTCAAATTAATTCAGCCTCTTCCAGCTGGAGTACAAGATGACCATGTGTGCAGCCAATTCCTGGCCAAGAGGCTCATGGAACAGGATCTGGATGGGGTAGCTACTCTGGGTGAGTGTGTGAGTCTAGGTCATAGAAGTCAGTGCTTATGCACAGGTCTCATAATCTAGTTTATAAACCAGCAAAGAAGAGGCTTTCTTAAAAATATTTTATTTATTACTATTATTTTTATTTCGTGTATGAGTGTATTGCCTGCATGTATGTACATGCACCCAAGTCGTGCATTGCCCTCAGAGGTCAGAAGGTGTCCAGAGTCCCCTGGAACTGGAGTTACAGATGGTTATTAGCTGCCAAGTGGGTGCTGGGAATTGAACCCAGGTCCTCTGCAAAAGCAGCTAGTGCTCTTAACCTCTGAGCCATCTCTTCTGCCTGGAAGAGACTGCCTTACCAGAATTAGAATGTGTGAATTCCATGTGCTGGGTCTCAGTGGGAAGGATAGAAAACCTAAGCTTGGAGGTCTGTAATCAGGAGGTCCTGCCAGGGGGCTGAAGGTAGGTGGAAGTTTGTAATTCCATTTCTGGAGCAGGATGGTTGAGAGGCCTGTCTGCAGTCTGGGTTTGCAGCAGCCTGGTTTACACACTTAGAAGGCGTCTCTCAGCTCCTGGAGCTGCGTCCCACCACTGTGACAAACTATCTAAATGCATCTTTAAAGTGTCAGCTTCCAGTTAGGCTCTGTGTCCTCATCACCAGCCCTAGACCTCTCCTTGTCCTCCTGGGCAGCAGAAGTGTTTCTTATGCATGAAAATCAAGGCTGATGTAACCCTGACCTCAGGTTTCTGGGGGAGGGGGAGGGGGAGGGGGAGGGGGAGGAGGAGATCTCCTGGAGGGTGACTGCTTCCTGGAGACTTACAGTGCATACATGTATGCGGTGGGGAGGCAGCTCCTGGTTTGTGTGCACTCACATGAGTGCTGTGCCAGGAGGCTTTGTTTGTATATGGAACTTGTATACAGAGCATTGGAGATGCCGTCTGTCAAAGCCCCAGGCTCCAGCCCTGCAGTCCCCTGCCCTGTGGATTCATCTGTGGCTATTCTGGCAGAGCTGATATTTCTGTGACAGTCCCAGGGGATGGAGCCCATCCTTTGTGTTTCCACCTTACTGAGCATGCTGGCCCTTTGTCCTGGGGCTGTTCCAACAGCTAGTGCATTCAGGGACAGAGGCTCAGGCAATAATCCCACCAGCCCATAGGCAAAAGCACAGAATGAACTGTGTGGGGTGGGAGTGGCAGCGTGGACACCAGGCAGGGTCCTGTGGGGAGGGGCAGCATGGACACCAGGCAGGGTCCTGTGGGGAGGGGCAGCGTGGGGGAGGCCTTGTGCTCCACATCTACAGGAATGTAAGGGACCAGACTCTCTGGGCTTTGGGACATGAGGAATGGCAACGTGGCCTGTAGCCCCTTTTAAATACTCTATGCGGATGTTCTCCAGAGCAGTGGGAGAGTCCATCGGGAAGCTGTGACAGGGCTGTGACTGTTCATAGGGCTGTGGAATGAAAGTTCCGAGCCTGAAGGGTCCTGGACTGTCTCTTTGTTACTGCGCTCCACCATTTGCACACATGAACGCCAGTTCTGTGACACTCTAAAGCCCTTCTTCACTGGGAAGTGCTGTCAGATTAGCCCCCAGGGGTCCACGTCCTCCAGCACCCAGGCTGCTACTTTTGGCAGAGTGAGGACAAGCTTCGCAGGTTGCATGCACATGACTGGAGCTCAGGCAGCAGAGGCATTGTGCGTATAGGCTGGGTTGGTAGGTGACAGCCACATGGATCTGCCCAACTGGCTTTCTTCCCTCAGAAGAGGGGAAGCAGTGAATCACACAGGTGCCCTCTCCTGTGGTCAAGCTCTAAGAAGAGGGAAGCTGAAGGTCACCACACGCTCTAGCTGACGGCCTTAGATGCATCTGACCCCGGAACCACCAGGGGCCCTGTAAGCCCCGAATTCACATGTACGCAGAAACTCAAAGGAGATGCACCAGTATGTTTTACTGTTGGCCGACATACAGCAGCTGGGTGTGGCCAAGTCCCACTGTCCTCCCCACACTATTACTGTTCACACCTTCCCAACCACACCATTCCATCAGATGTAAGGTGTACCCTGACTTAATAACTGCTTTTCAGGGAAACAAAAACAAAAGCCCTACCACATTGTGTGTGAGATGTTCCCGTCCCCCAGAAACGTGAAAATGTGATGGAGGACATTCAAGAGTCAAGGAGGTGTGACACTGAATAAAGAATAAAAACACAGGGGCCTGGGGTTAGAGCTCAGTCTATAAAGTGTTTATTGTACAGGTATGAGCTGACTCTGACCCCCTGTGCTCACATAAAAAGCTGGGTGTAATAGTTCAGCCCCCCTTTCGCTCAAATTCTCCCAGCCAGGCTGTAGAGGATTTGACACCTTTCACAAGGCGGGGTGGGGGTGGGGGGGTGGGAAGACGTACCTGGGAAACCACAGACTGACTTCCACAGAGTTCCAGCATCGTAGGAAAGATGCTGGTATCTTCCGGGAGGGCCTGAGGATAGACCTGGCAAAGACCAAGAAGGAGTGCCGGGAAAGTCCAGGAAACTGCACCCTCACCTCAAGGAGCAACTGTTTGCACTTGGGGTTGTTCAGGTAAATAGCTCTACTGGAGGGACGGGAAGTCTCTTCCCGACCTGTGTGTAGAGTCTGCCAGAGCTGGGTGGAAACAAACAGGTGCTTGACCGTTTGAGGGGAGGCAGTGGTGCTGGGGAAGGGAAGGCTGGCACCTTCTCCAGAATGCTTCAGTTCTGGGAACTTTTTAATCACAATCAGTAAGCCAAAAACAGGTGGAATAAGTGTGTGCTGTAGATTGTGGTGTGAAATGAGGGCACCACAGCTGGACCCATCTATCTAAGGACATGGTCTCAGCCCACAGACTGGTAGATATGAGGTCCTGGGCCAGCGATGCACCTCCTGCAGCCTTCATCCCCTGCTGAACAGTGGGTGCTGACATCACTCACCTTTCCAGAAATATCTAGGGTACTCTGTGTGAAGTGCTTAGGGCAGGGCTGCACCAAAACGAGCTTCAGCTCTTGCAGCCCCCAGTCCTGGCCTTCCAGAAAGCATGTCTTCCATCTATGCACTTTGATTCCTGTCCTGGTACGAGTAATGTCTTCCCAGAGGGCTTAATGAAGGCATATGTGAAAGAAGGAAAAGCTGGATGGGTAAAGAAAAGACTGTTTTCCAAGTTATTTTCTGGAATCCAGTCTCAGAAATTCTTTTGTTCGTCCCCAAATCTTGACACAGCTGAGCCTCATCTCATTTTATTGCGTGCTCTCCGCTGGCTTGTAGTTTGCTTCAGTGGAACTTTCACGCTAAAGAAACTAATCTCACTGGTATCTTGTCCGGCAATACTTAAACACGTCATCAAAAATGTGCCCCAGGAGGCCCAGGGAGCTGTTCAGTAGATGCTGCAGGCACAGGCCAATTCTCCTACCTGCTTGTTCACAGTTAACAAGTCTTAACCAGCTTTCCCTCTGAGCTGTGCTGGATGTTGGGTTCCTGATGTGGGACAGTGGCAGCCAGAGCCGATCCTCCCATGTCCTGCTTTACTGCCCAGTGCTTAAAGCTTGGGCTGGGGTGATACTCCTTTGTACTGAGGAAAGCTGCTTTTTTCCCCGTCCGTCCGTTCGTCCATCCGCCCGTCGCTCCCTCCCTCCTTCCTCCCTTCCTCCTTCTCTCCCTTCCTCCCTCCCTCCCTTCCTCCCTCTCTCCTTCCCTCTCTTTCTTTCTTCCGTTTTTTGTTTTTGTTTTTGAGACTGCATCGCCCTGTAGTGCCAGCTGGCCTGGAACTTGCTATATAAACCAGGCTGGCCTTGATCTCACAAAGATCTGCCTGACTGTCTCCTGAATGTTGGAATTAAAGGCATGTGTGACTACACCTGGCTGTTTTTCTGTTTCTTTTCTCTTTTTTTATTTTGAATCATTTATTTTTATTTTATGTGTTTGAGTGTTTTGCTCACATGTATGTAAGTGCACCAAGTGCTTGCAATGCCCATGGAGGTCAGAGGAGGGTGTTGGATTCCCCTGGAACTCTTGTTACAGATAGTTGTTTGCCACCAAGTGGGTGCTGGGAACAGAACCTGGGTCCTTTTCAAGAGCAGCCAGTGCTCTTAAGTGCTGAACCATCTCTCTAACCCCATTTTTCTGTTTCTGAAAGAGACACAGTATGGAAACTTCAGAAGGGGCTGGTAAAGAGGGAAAGAACAGGGTGATGATGGCCTGCTGACCGGCTGAGGGTGCTTTGATCTAAACCACACACGCAGTCTTCACACTGAGCAGAAGCACTGAATTCCGTGCCAATGCAATGGTGAAAGTGAAGGACAGCCCTGTGCCCTCTGGCCTCTGCCCTGTCCATTTGGAGGTGTCCAAATGGCCTGCTGTCCAAGCATAATCGCTTACTGTGGCTGAGCCTCTGGGTCTCAGAACCACTTGAGTAGCCGCTTGGGTTCCATCAGTATTTATTTCAGAACAGAAAGGCATCCCGATGCTGCTCAGCCCACACACTCTAGCCTGGGCAGTGCAGGTGCCGCTCCTCAGCTGCACGGCGCAGGAGTGCACCTGCCTCTGGGGATCTGCCTGCTGATCCTCTCTGTGGACTGGCGGGCCTCTGGCTCCCTGAGGGGAGACCCCGGAGGCCAGCAAACACCACGTCCCAGCTGTGCAGGACCTGGAAGTCATGTCATGTCTGTGTGAAGTTACTGTGTCCAGGGTGAGTTGGTCACCCTGATGCCTGTCTGGGATCATCCTTGACCTCTCTCCTCTTCGGTCACCACAGGGGCCAGCACTGAACTGAGAGTAAGAACCATGAGCTCCTAGGGTGAAGACACCAGTCCAGGCACTCATGTATTCTGGGGTACGCCTCTGTGGGGGAGGGGTACAGCCCCTGGGCATCCTGAGCTGCTGAGCACAGAACAGGGAGACTGAGCCAAGAGGCCAGGGTGGAGTGGGGGCTCTGGGCAGTGATAGAGTATCAATAAGCCCCATAAATTGAACTGCTCCAGACTATAAAATTGTCTAGTCTATCTGTTGAAAGACCCACTTTTCCAGTCTCACTGGCCAATTACCTGGTGATAAACCACTCCCAGGAAGGCAGGGTCACCTTAAGTTATGCTAAATAGATGGGCGGAATACCTGGTGTGTTAATTAGGTAGCGAATATTTCCTGCCTGGAACTAGCTCAGATCCCCACAGACCTTCCAGACCAGCCACAGCCATCTAGGTCTCCTTAAGGCTGTCCGCTTTCCTGAACTCTTCAGGAAGGTGTCATTTCTCCTTTTCTTCTCCATGCCTTTCTTACTGAACATGCTTCCTCTAAGGCTTTGGGCTGCCCCAGCATCTTGTAGTTCTTCACTTTTCCTCTAAAGCTTCCATCTCCCATCCATGTGGCTGTGAGTCAGCCATGTGTCTGACCTCCACGCAGGCTCTAAACCTGCCTGGCTCCATGGCTTTCTTTCCTTCTTCCCACCATTCATCTCCTCAAGGCAGCTGCCAAGATGACCAGCCCGCCTGCCCTGAGGACTTTTCTTTAAGATTCTAATAAAATTATAAAAGCTTCCGTTTGGGCCCATTCTTAACTTCTTTTCTGAATGAGACTAAGACCCTCTAGGGGCCCCTTTCTCCCTGTTTCAGCAGTCCTGTGTGGGCCTTTTGAGGCGAGGTGGGTATACAAGGCAGTAAGGGGTAGAAACTCACATCTGGTCTCTCCCGGAGGGTCTGGCCCTGCTCCTCCCTCTGCCTCCCTCTGTGAGTCCCTCAGCCAGGAGATATGTCCTCTGGGAGTACAGAAGTTGAGACATGTCCTAATGTCCTAAGCAAATGTTGGACTCAATCTGGGGCAGCACCTAGATTTGTATTGTTCTCAGGGGACAGCGCTTGAGGGCCTAGAGGTCACTGCGACCACATGTCCTTCCAAGGAGAGAGGTTCACGGCCAGCCTCCTCAGCCTTTGACCCAGGTTCACCTTGCTTCCTCAGCCTTTGACCCAGGTTCACCTTGCTTCCTCCGCGCTCCTCACAATCTGAGTGAAAGGCCCGTGTACTGGCTGGCGATTGATTAGAACAGCTGGCCGTGTTTTGTGACGGGCAGTGCTCTCAGGGCGGCCTCCTGCCTTCACATCCCAGTCAGGGAGACACACAGCTCAGAGAGGTCTCCGCAGCCGCACCAGCACAGGACCTGGACTGACGGGGCCCGCGTATGGCTCATGTGTCCTTCACTGCCATTGCAGGGCTAGTACTTTGGCTTTGTGGAGTGAGGCTAAGCTTGGTGAGGAGCAGTATCCAAAGCTCGGCTGGCTCTGCCTCCCTCAACCCGCACCTCTCCCAGCCCTCCCTGTACACCAGGAGCTGAGGCCCAGGGCGAGGGCAGGGTGAAGAATGAGCACCTTCTCTGCAGCCATGTGCTGTCCCCTTCCTGCCCCACCTTGGCTGGAGGGGCCCAGGCCAGGCTCACCTGCAGGAGAGTTATGGGCTGATCCTGGGGGCTGGCAGGTGGCATCACTCAGAGCCCCTGCTCAGGTATAAGGTAAGGGTTTGTTTTTGTTTGTTTGTTTTTTTTTTTTTAGTCTTTTTGAGTCTCCCTGTACCAGCTGGCCTGGAAACTTACTATGTAGACCAGGCTGGCCTCACAGAGATCTGCCTGCCTCTGCCTCCCAAATGCTGGGATCAAAGACCTGCTCCACTGAGCCTGTTCTTTTTTTTTTTCATCTTTTTGAGACAGGGTCTCCTTGTAGCCCCAGCTGTCCTGGAACTCACTATGTAGACCAGGCTGGCCTCGAACTCACAAAGATCTGCCTGCCTCTGCCTCCCAAGCGCTAGGATTAAAGGCCTGCGCCACCATGCCGGGCTCTGAACCTGTTCTTGACAGGAGCCCAGTCCTCAATCTTCCAGGCTGACCTCTATCATCTCCCCTTCAGGATTGCCATGGCAACACACTGCCTTAAACACATCTCGTAAACCAGTCGTTTTTGTAAACTGCGCCCTATGATGGCAGTGTGCTGCTCTTAGACTTTGGGCCATTTGACCCCATTGATGAGGGCCTGCAGGGGTGGCACTGTGGGACTCCGGTTGCACAGGGCTCCTCCAGGCTCTGTTGTGTTTGGGTCAGCTCCTGGGGAGGATTGTACTCCCCCTGGTGGCTTTGCTGCACCCTGGGGGCTTGAGGACTGGGCTCCCCAGTTGCAGTTATAGGTCTGTCTGCCCTTTGCCCCCTGAACTCCTTGGGGTCAATGCCAACCTCTGTCAAATGTCAAAAGCATGCAGGATGCTTTTTCCTAGCTCTCTGAGACTATTATAGCCAGGCGTTTCACTGAGTGACCCAGGAATGCTACCATGGAGACAGAGTGGCCCCCTGTCAAATGTTCGTCTTTCACAGTGCCATGGGTCTTGCCAGTGCTTAGAAATCACTGCTGAATGGATGAGGAAATCACACCAGTGAGACAGAAGGGACTCAGGCTAAGTCATTTCTCCAGCCAGGCCTCTCAGGGCAGGGAGGGAAATCAGGAGAGAGCCAAAACTACCACAGAACTGACAGAAAAATGCAACATTCTGGGAAAAGCCAGGAACGTGTGAGAGACGAAGTCACTGCCTGCCTTGCCTGGTGGCCAAGTCTTGCCACCTCTGGTTATCAGCTCTGAAGCGACCAAGCTGGCTCGACCCAGAAATGCAGTGAAAGGAAAATGCGATCTACCGTGGCCTGGTGGAGTTCTGGGCATGAGGGCAGAGGTGGCTGGTTGCGGACAAAACACACTGAGGGTGACAGGACAGCCGAGCAGGCTCTGATGCCACCAAGGCTTAGGTGAACAACTGCCTTTAAAGCAAACAAGCAGCCCAGGCAGGGACAATCAAGCCTCTGGGCTCCTAGTTGGACAAGAGTGCTCGGCGGCTGGACTGAGCAGATGTCCCAATGCCAATCAAACCCTTGGATGGAGACTCATATACCTGACCTCCCAGTGAGAGCAAAGAGGCTCATGGGAGAGGGCAGAGACACCAGGTGGGGAGCCAGATGCTATGATTCTTCCACTGTACTTGTTTATGGAGCACCATGAGAGATTTTGGTGCATGTAGCCTCTGTGAAGTGTTTAAATCAGGGCAGACCTGTCTGTCCCCTCAAATCCATTAACAGTGACCTCCAGGGTGCTTTCTCCAGCTCTCTGAAGCATGCAGCACACTACTGTTATAGCCAGGCATCTCAATGAGTGTCCTTGGTATGCTGCTGTGGAGACAGGGTGGCCCCATAGGATACAGGATGAGCGGCCACTCCTAGGGGCCCCAGAGGTCATCAGGACAAATGAGAAGGAAACGCCACTTCATACAGATGTGACTCATGAGGCTGGAGGCCTGCAGATGGAACTGTCTGGAACAAGGTTCTGTGAGGAGCCTCACTTCTAATGGCCTAGGGCCGTTGGAGGCCCTACACTGTGCTAAGCCAGAACCCATCCTGGATGGACAGAGAATGGGGGCAGAGTTATTGTGGTCAAATCCAATAATACAGCATTTGAAGTACGTGGACCCCGAGGCATGAAGCAGAGCCACTGGGCAGTCATCACCACCAATGCCCGTCTCCGGGACTTATCCATCTCCTTAAAGCAGGACTCTCTCCATGAAACAGTAGCTGTCCATCCTCTGACCCAGCCTACCTCCCACACCCTGGCTGGCATCCACCGTCCTCTTTCTGCCTCAGGAAACCTGATTGATATTGGAGGACTCACTCGGTATCTGCCCCGCTGTGAGTGGCTTACTTCACTCCCAGCCCACCCTCAAGATTCCTCGGTGTTGTCTTGGCACTTCCTCTGTTCTTCAGGCTGAACAAAGCTCCACTTGTATAGACAGACAAGTGGGATGAGGTTATGGTACCCCAGCCCAACTTCAAAGCTGTTGCTGTGATTCAGTGTCTGAACCTGGCAGGGTGTTTGAAAACAGTAGTCTGTACCTACCGTGCCAGAAGAAACGCAGCATAGTAGATGATCATTCTCCCCTGTGGAGTCTTTCTGAGCCATCCTGTTACGTATGAGGGGTTGTCCCAGATGCCAGGGCACCTGAAGTCAGTGCTCATACAAACTGTTTCCCCGGAGAAGGAGAATGCTCTCCTGAGTGTGGTTTGGAGCAGATAGTCAGGAGAGAGAAACCACTGACACTCCTGACCCAACTCTCCAGTGGACACCAGCCCAGGTGTCCTGTAAATTCAGTTTTGACACTCTCTACCTGAGGGTGGAGGCCGATGCCACAGGTCAAAGGCTCAGGCCCCAAGGCGGCCCCCATCTCAGACAGCAATCCCTGTCCCAAGCCGTGGCCTGTTCTGACCATCTGGCTGTAAGAGGGTCCCACCACCTCTTCCTCCGGCTCTGTTAACTTGCTGGAACTGCTCAGAGGACTCAGGAAGACACTCACTTTACCAGATGATTACTGAGGGTGTGACAAAGGCTGCAGGGGAGGAGGGGGCGGAGCTCATGCCTCTTCCTGCCCACTACCCACCAGGCCCCTCTGTGAATTCAGCTCCCCAGAACGCCCTGACTTCGTTCCTGTGGGGTGCTGTGGAGGCTTCACTGTGGGGAGGGCACCACTGTGCCTGTTCCTACCGTAATTGTCCCACCCTCTAACCCTAACTCCATCCTTTTTTTTTTTTTTGAGACAGGGTCTCCCTGTAGCTCCAGCTGAAATTTGCTATGTAGCCCAAGTTGGCCTTGAACTTACAGAGATCTGCCTCCCGTGTGCCACCACACCTGGCCCCTAACACCACCTTTTTGACGACCAGCCGCATCTAATAGCTTATGAGTGATGCCAGCCACACTCTCCTTCTTGTACGGAAGGGATGTAACCTCTGCTCTGGAGGCCCAGGGGTTTAAGGAGCTGCGAGTGAGGAGCAGGGACAAAGCACCGCATTCTTCTTTCTATTACAATATCACAATATTCTCTAATGCAAGGTGCTGTATTAGTTCTGATTCGTGCCCTGGGGCGTGCATCACCAGGGTTGTTTTTGCTCCACCCTAGAAAACCAACAAAATTCAGCAGTGACACCATATCATCTTTGTGACTCAACTGTTGGGGTGCAGAGAACAATACCCTTCAATATGGCCTGATTTTTTATTTTATTTTTAAAATTTTTATTCATTATTTTTTGTGTATGAGTGTATTGCCTGCATGTATCTAAGTACACCTGAGTCATGCGATATCGGTGGAGGTCAGAAGAAGAGGGTGTTGGATCCCCTGGGTGGTTGTTAGCCACCATTTGGATGCTAGGAATTGAACCTGGGTCCTCTGTAAGAGCAGTCAGTACTCTTAACCACTGAGCCATTTCTCCAGCACCCCATTTTAGCACACTAAAGCAGGTAGCTCAAGTAGGAAAGAACGAACATGAAAGCACTTCCGGCCAGCCTCACCTTCCTGCTGGAGCCTGACTACCCAGGAGTCACATCTGAGCCCTTCCTGTGTGATGCATAGCAAAACACCTACCAGGGAGGAAGACTGTCTGTTAGCACACTTGGACAGATCTGTCTTATACCATTCTCTCCTACAGACCCACCCAGGACTCTAGAGAGGATCATCTGTGGGGACCTAAAGGCCCCGCCTTGCAGAGGTGCGAGAGGAAGTTACTGGGATGTGGCCTGACTTGTTTTAAAAGTCTGAAGGATACTTCTGCACTGCTGAGGAGTGCATGATCAGCGCGTGACCATCCTTAAGATACATGCTGGTTACTTTTGTCAACTTGACACAAACTAGAGTCACCTGGGAAGAGGGAAACTATGAGGAATTTCCTCCATCAGATTGGCCTGTGGCCATGCCTTTGAAGGATTTTCTAATTGCTGACAGACTTGGGAACCCACTATGGACCCAGGTCATCCACTCTCTGCTTCAGTTCCTGACTCCAGGTTCCTGCCTCGAGTTCCTGCCTGGCTCCCCTCATGAAGGACTGTATTGTAAGATGAAATAAACCCTTTCTTCCCCAAGTTGCTTTTGGTCAGGGTTTTATCACAGCAACATAAAAGTACCTAGAACACTGTGCCACCCCCACCACCCACAAGATCCACATGCAGTTTGTCTTCCTACAGGTACAGGAACTCAGCCTTTCTATGGAGGTGTACAGGGTCCCCAGAGGATTCCTGGGCATCCACTGTGGGCAGGAAGTAACTTTTGACTGTGTCCCCCACAGTTACCTTGCAGTACATTCTTTTCTGGGAGAGAGAGACAGAGACAGGGACACACATAGAGACAGAGATAGAGAGACCATAGAGGATTTCCAAAGCCTGCTGAGACCAAGCTAAGGCCTGAGGGATGCCCAGGCCAAAAGGCTCCCAGGTCCACAGAGAGTTCCAAGTGTTCTGCATGATGCTGCATGTGGGCTGAGGCAGAGCCACGGTGACATGTGTGGCCCTGGACTCAATGGACTTAGATTCAGGAATGCATCCTGATGCACGTAGCTTGTAGCAACCTGAGAATCCCCTGTGCTGGTGTCCGGGAAGGTTCCCTGGTGTCTTGTTTACCCTTTCATGCTCGAGTCAGGTCTGGTCTAAGACAGGCTGGGCAGAGGAGGGTCTTTACCTCCATGTATCCATGTCCATGTTGGCCATGTCCCAGCCCACCTGGTGCTGAGGCGGAGAGCGATCAGGATCCAGGGGAGCATGTGGAGACCAAGCAGCAAGTGCAGCTGTGGTTATCAAAGTCTTAAGAACCATCATCCTGCAGACTCCTCATCCTACTTTCGGGGGGAAACAAGGAGGTTTGGAGGAACCATGGAAACCTGCCTTGGGTCAACACCCTGAGTCTCCTCTGAGATGCGAAGCCACACTGTGGAAATGAGATAGTCCGTTAAAGAACTCAGTTCTCATGGTGGATATGTTAATTTACCCTTCTGTGTACTGAAGTAGCAAGAACCATTTTTTTGTATTCTAACATAATCCAACATGTATTGTCCCTTTGCGGCAGTGAAAGTTGGGCTTTCTTTTCAAGTCCATTGACCTAAATTAGTGCCATAGGAATTAGACATGACCAGTCACTGAGTACATTTATCAAACTGACCCATTTAGAAAAACTGATTTAGAAAAATTTGCTCTGAGGGGAAGGAGTTTTACAATCTGAAAAATTTCCCTTTTTCCTTCTGTTTGCAACTATATCAAATCATTCTGTTATAGCATTATTTAATATGCAAATTGCATTGATGTACATAAAGTATGGTTTTAAAAATAAAAATTTGAGGGGCTGGAGAGCTGGCTTAGAGGTTAAGGACACTGGCTGTTCTTCCAGAGGGTTTGATTCCCAGCACCCACATGGCAGCTAATGATTGTCTATAACTCCAGTTTCAGAGGATCCGACACCCTCTTCTGACCTCCCCAGGCATTGCATGACAAGAGTGTATTTATATACTTGCAACATACTTGTACCCATAAAAATAATAAATGAAATATTTAAAAAATGAAATTTAGAAAGAACTTGGTTCTGCCAGCAGCAATTCTGTACAGGACTGCCCCAAGTGAACGCCCTGGGAGAGGCTTAAGACTTGGCTCGAAGTGCTTGGTCGGGCTTCTGGTTTTCCCTTTGGAGCTCATTATTTGGGGCACGATATCTGGACAAAACATCTTACTTCAAGCCTTGATTCTCTATGGTGTCAGCTCTGTAATGGATTTCCTTCTATAAACAGGCAAGGTTTGGAATCTGGAAGGTCAATACAGTGAAAGGTAACGGTGGGTAATATAAGCTCTGCTGGAAACCCAGAAATAAGGCTGGCTCTCAGGCAACTCACAAACTGGCCCTGGGGGATTCCAAAGATGCTTTAAGCCCTGGGCCGGCTATGAGGAGCGGCTTCCTGTGGCATCCACTTCAAAAGATAGCCTGGCTGGCTAGCTACAGGGCGGACTGCTGATGAGAGAAACTCACTGTCCTCCTCCTGCTCCTGCTCCGCATGGGGTCATCTTCTGAAATGTCCATGTTACTGCACTGTGATCTCCCTAGCTTAGGCACAGGGAGGCAGAGTGGAGTGAGACAGGCCTGTTTCCCTTTGGAAGATTTCCAGGGCCAGACAATGGTTCCTTTACCCCATCCTCGAAACTAGGTTGGGTTACTCCCTGCCCTGATACCAGGAAATTTATTTTTAGATCAGGAAGAGAGTGTGGGGGAGGAGATGGGAGTGTGGAGCCGCTCTGTTGGCAAACATTTAGCAACTGGCTCTGAGGGGGGGCAGAAAAGCACGCATGCATGTATGTATGTATGTGTGTGTTTATTTATGAGTAGCCTTTCTGACAGAAAGGGGTCAAATACACAATTGACAAACACACAGTTGTCACGGTTCTGTGCCCCGTGATTCCCACAGAAGCGATGAGGGGTGTCAGTCAGACTTCCTTGCTTTCAGGCAGCTCTGGGGTCCACCTGGCGCTTCGGTCCAACCTGCTTCTGCTTCCCCAAAATTTTTTTCAATGTATATTTTTATTGAATTTTTGTGTATTTCACACAATACATCTTAATTGTGTTTAGAGCCACTCTCCTCTTTACATCCCCATAGCCTGCTAAGGATTTCGTGCATTCGGTCAATATGTTAAGGCCTATCGAGTTGCCTCACCTCTCACCCATCGCAGAGACGAAAGGAACTCTCCTTCACCTCCAGGCAGCACTGCCCTCTCTGACTTCTCACAGCTCCCGGGTGGAGCAGAGGTGGGTTCTCCAGTTTCACAGCTGAGATCATGAAGTAGTTTGAAAATCAAGTCTCCTCATCAAGTTAACAACTGGCTCTTGAGAGCTGGTGGGGGCCCGCTGCAGCCCACAGGGAGTGGAGTGGCCCCCTGTGCGCAGCGCTGGGATGAGTGATGTACTTGTCCATTCGGGCCTGGCCCATGGGAAGTAACCATCAGGATTTTCTGGGGTCCTGTCAACTTGCCCAGTGTATCACGCTAGGGCAGTGTGCCTCTCTGACGTGTCCTGGTGGCTCCCAAATCTGTTGGATGTATTTGGGACAATCGGAAATAAGATTGACCTCTATTCATTCCCTGTGTGGTTTAACTCCTAATTATGGACCAAAGAGCTGCCTTGAAATTCAGAGGGGCCATCTTGGGAGCCCCTTGGACCCAAAGCACATGGTCCAGCTCACTTAGTAAATATTCATCTGAAAGGAAACTCCACTGCCTTTCTTCTCTGAGCTGAGAGGGATCCCACACTCCCAGAGAACAAGAGCTCTTAGCATTTCCTCTTCCACGGCAATTCACTGAGCAAGCCGCTTCTCCATGCTGTGTAGCCGTGAGCCCACACACAGCTATTTTAAGATTCTGACTTCTTGCTGTGTAAACAATTGTCTTGGTCCACAATTAGCCTCCTAGCCAGGCCTAACCCAGAAGGCCTCGGGTGCCAGACTGCCTTTGACTCTTCCTTAGTCAGTTCGAAGTGCTGTTCGATGAAAAATTTCATATGCGATGTGCTTGCATATATATGATATATAAATATAAACATATGTATCCTCAGGTCAAGTCACTCTGCCATCCTGGACCTCCTAGCACTTGAGAGCCAGGAGAGGCCTTGCCCTGCACAGGGCACTGAGCTGTTCTCAGGCCAACAGTGTAGTGACTGAGATGCACCGAGAGGAGGTGAGCTTCTTAGGAGGCCTGGCCCACACTGGACTGGATGGGGATTGGCACAAGGGGCTAGCAAGTGTCCTCTCTCTCTCTCGCTCTCTCGTTCTCTTGCTCTCATTCCCATGGCCCTGTTCAGGGTGTCTCCTCTTCGGAGGGGCTCTCCTCTCCACACTGGCCTTGTGGACCTTGGGGGACTCTGCTCAGTAGAGTGCTTCCCACAGGTGCTCTGTCTTCCTGCCCAGCTGCAGGGGCTGCACTTACAGACACACTCTCCTGGAAGGTAGGTGCTAAGGTCTCCTGCTCCCAGAATGACCTTCCACATGCTGACTCATTTATTTAATTTGGAACAGACCCCACTGTTTTCACAGTAATGGAAGCAGTGGCCTCTGCCTCCTCCCTTTTTCCCTACTCTCTCCTTCCCTCTCTCTCCCTTCTTTTTAAAAAATATTTTATCATTTTTATGTGTATGAATATCCATAAGTAAGTGCATGTGTGTTTATTTTGTGTATGAGTGTATTGCCTGCATGTATGTAAGTGAACCCGAGTCACGCAATGTCCATGGGGGACAGAAGAGGACGTCGGATCCCTTGAAACTAGAGTTACAGACAGTTGTTTGTTAGCTGCCATGTGGTTGCTGGAAACCAAACCCAAGTCCTCTGCAAGAGCAGCCAGTGCTCTTAACCACTGAGCCATCTCTCCAGCGCCCCCTCCCTTCTTTTTCGGGGGGTCATTTTGAGACAGGGTCTCCCTGTAGCCCCAGCTGTCCTGGAACTCACTATGTAGGCCAGGCTGGCCTTGAACTCACAGAGATCTGCCTGTGTCTGCCTCCTGAGTGCTGGGACTAAAGGCATGCGCTCCGTCTCCCTTCTTAATTCCCTGAAAGACCTTATCTTTCTCCCACCTCCCCTCCCTCCCTCCCACCCTCCCTCCCTCCGTCCCACCTCCCCTCCCTTCCCTTTCCCTCCTCTTGTCTTCCTTTCTTGCCCAGTTCTCTGCGGCAGCTCTTCTAACAGCTCCTGTGCCCCACAGTGTGCAGATGGCTGGGAAGACGTGTCTTTTACAGCTCTGTGAACCTCTGAGCTCATGTCTTACCCCAGCTGCACAGGACCTGCTTCAGTAAAATTAATTTTAAAAGTAAAATTGCTTTGGTGCCAATTAATTTTGCATAAACAACATGTGCTGTGCACTGTCCTCTGTCTCCTATGGAACATGGAGCTTATGGCTGAAAATCAGGCAAAGGTATCACTGAAAATACATAGGCAGCTTCGGTTTAATACTTTTACCTAGTTGGTTGCACTGGCTTTACTACAATTATCTATCTTAACATAATACACAAAAGAGAATTAGTGAAATTTCCAGAATGGTCTAACGGTCTTGGTCATAACAGGGGTCATGTCCGAGGTGCTAATACATCTTGAGGGCTACATTGGCTTTAAATATAGGATCTCATTTAATCCCTACAATGAGGTGTGGAGGAGGAGAGCCACAAAGAGGGCACAAGGTTTACCAAAATTCATCTAGCCGGAGACTGAAACATCTTCTTCCACTCTGACCCGTGAACTTCTGTTCAGACCTTCACTGAGGTGGCTCAGCAGGTAAAGGCACTTGCCACCAAGCTTGACCACCTGACTTTGACCTCCTGCATCTGGCAGGTGGAAGGAGAGGACTTACCCTTGTCCTCTATGACTTCCATACCATTGCCATGACACGTGCACACACACACAAAAACAAAATTTACTAAAAGACCTTCATTGGCCACTTGCAGTGAATTTGCTTAATGTGGACACCAACATTCAGAATAAACAGGAATAAACAGTTCTGTTTGGGACATTTCTTTTTTTTTCATATTTTATTTATCATTATTATTATTATTATTATTTTTGTCTTTTTGAGACAGGGTCTCCCTGTAGTCCCAGCTGACCTGAACTCTTTATGTAGACCAGGCTGGCCTTGAACTCCCAGAGATCCGCCTACCTCTGCCTCCCGAGTGCTGGGACTAAAGGAGTGTGCCACCACGCCCGGCTTTATCTATTATTTTTATGTGTATGCACATTTCTGGAAAAATGAAATTTTGGTTTTGGTGTGCACGTGTACAGGTGCACATGCAAGTCTGTGAAGGTGGAGTGCAGAGGTCAAAGGTCAGCCTCCGGCGTTGTTCTCAAGAGCCACCTACCCTGTTTTTTGAGATAGGGCATTTCATTGTCCTGAAGCTTCTGTAGCCTTCGGGCCAAAAATCCGGGGGACCTGTCTCAGCCTCCCCAGAGCTGGGACTACACGGAGGCACCACTACACCTGCTTTTTACCGGGGTTCATGAGAACTCACATCCTCATGCCTGCACCAAAGGCATTTACTAACTGTGCCATCTCCCCAGCCCCAGAAGTTTCTGTTTCCTGAGGCCTCTTTCGTGTCCAGAGGATCCTTTGCTGCAGGTGTAGGTGTGGGTTTGATGATCTGCTGTTCCATTTCAAAAGCCTCCTGAAGCTGGACCTCGGAAGTAAGATATTATTGATCGGAGTGTGTTTATAACCCATTCGTGGGATGCCGCTGTCTTCAAGGTCTGTAATTTTCTTTGGCCCTCGGTATGTTCAGCCTTTATCAACCATTACAGTAACAGACCTGCTGTAGCAATCAGCAGGCTCTTCCTCCTTCCCTGCCCTACAGGCTTTGGGTTTACTCATGTGAGTTGCTGTGGCCAGTGGAGTACGGTGAGCTGTTCATGATCTCAGGCTCCCTCCACTGACCTTCAGAAGAGCCCTGGTCCTAGGAGGAGAGGCATCTGACGGCTCACATCCAACACCAGGCCCATCTAAGCTCAGAGCCACCAGCCCAGCTTGACCAATCCAGACAGTATACCTAGGTAACAATGAGCCATGTACCCAGTCTGCGGCAGCGACGGTCAAGAGGTGTACTGGCCAGCAAAGGTGTGGTCATAGCAGGCAGGAACAGGTGAGCTTTTAGTGAGGAGAGTGTTTGAGCTTTACTACGGGTTTCTTCACTTTGTGGGCCTCCCAAGACTACAGAAGTAGACCTCCAGGGTGAGCTCCGCCCAGTCATGATGGCTGGAGTTATCTGGAAGTTAGAGTTTGAGTTGGCCCAGTCTCTGAGCTGGAAACACTGCTGGCTGCTGGCCTCCTGCATCTGGGGTGGACTTTGTATCTGGTCAGTTTCCAAAGCAAACAGAACTTAAGCAGGGAGGAGACAAAGTTCTCAGGGGAGAGAGGGACTGATGATGCTCCACCAAGGTCCAGCAGGGACTCTGGGACTCAGCAGGTGGTTTTAAAGCCTCAAAGTAGGGTGGTGCTGCTCCTTATCAGAATAAATCATTCAGGTTTGAGGAACCATCCCAGAGGAGTGGGGCTGGCTGTGGTTTAACCACTTCTTCCAAGAAGGTCAGTTCTCCAATCTGAGAGCTAAAAAAGGAGACCAAAGCATGGGAGGAGGGGTCAGGTTCAGATGGAGATTTCCATATTTGGAGTTCTGAAATGCATGCTGTTTACTCTCTGGCCCCAGGTTAACAGGAGTGCCCAGGTGTCCCAGCTCCCTGACAGAGGCAGTTTTGGTGGGACCCTCCCCCGATAGCAGGACAGGGAGCCTTTCCCATAGGGCAGTTACATGAAAGCAGCTACAGAAGGGAGCTGGCTTACCTCTGGGGTAAGTCACTGTGCAGGAGCCATGAGCAGACACACTGGGCATGCCCCAATGGTCCCTGGGCTTCAGAATGCATTACAGGCCCTGGTCTGTGTGGGACCGGGGAGAAGAGTGATGAGCAGCCCGTGCAGACTTTGGAAAGCCATGTTGTTAAAAAATGCTTTATGTGGCTTGGGAGGAAAGACCAGGTGTTTTGCTGCAGTCCTGTTTTTTCATGCTTTGAGGGTTTGAGACAATACGTGCTGTTGTCACGGTGTGGGGTTTGGGACAGTGGGTGTTGGCCTATGCTTTCCCAGACAGCACAGTCACTGGGTTGGGGCTGGAGGTTTCTTACCTTAGCCGGGCTTTCTAAGCTGAGACATTTAGCCTTCACATGCTCCAGCCAGGGAGGGTCACTTAAGAGGACAAAGACACTGTTTTCTTTCTCCCGTTTTCCCTGGGCTCATCACAGAATGCAGACACGACTGCAGATTTGTGTCATAGATTAGCAAATATGATCACATTTTTACTCTGTGTGTGTGTGTGTGTTGTGTGTGCAGGCCCGAATATACCTGTGTGCGCATGTGTGCGGAGACCAGAGGCCAGATGACTTCCTTTATCGCTTTCCTCCTTATTTTTCTGAGACAGGGTCTCTAGCTGACCCTGTTGCTGAACAGGCTAGATGAGCTGGTCAGTGAGTTCCAAGGATCCCCCAGCCTCTGCCCTCACCCACTTAGCCCTGGGCTTGCAGGTGCGGGGCTGTGCGCTTAGCTTTTCTCTGTGCTCTTAGAATTGTTCTCACGTCCTTATGCTTGCAAGGCAAGCACTTGACCAGCCAAGCATCTCCCCAGCCCTGTGCATTCTATCCATTTTGTTTCCACATCTACTATTTCTTGAAGTGCCAGTTGCATTTTTCTGAGAAATTAAAAACCTCTGAGCCCAGGACAGGAATGTGTGTGTGGGTAGGGTGGGGTCTGTGAAATTTGTAAGGGAGAGCTGGCGAGGCTGGTTCTGAATGGAGGAGGGGGCTGATGTGTAGGGAACGGAGAGCTACACCTGTGTATGAGGCCCCAGGTCACAGAGACCTAACACTGAACTATGGCCGGGAGGCCAAGATGCAAACAATAAGTGCTGGGAGAGTTTTGTGCCTTCAGGCAGCTGTGATGTGTAATGGTTTTCTATTATTTAAGGCTGTGACTAAAATCCATAAACAACTTGAGGTGTGAAGATGGATCAACCTTGTACCCAGCCACACAGTGGTGAGGCCAGAAGTGCAGTGGGTGACCCGAGGAACCAGGGAGAGCTGGAAGCCTGGAGGCCTGGGGTGGGGCACACTGCCTTCAATTTGGCTGAATGTTGGGGACCAAGGAACCCTGTTTGGCTCAAGAGGTTTGCTGACAGAGTAGGACCATGGGCTCTCTTCAGGGAGTTCAGGAGCAGGGAGGCTCCTCAGGAAAGACTGTGGACCTGGCCTGGGAGCTGCAGGGACCCTGACCCTGGTCTGTCACCTAAGTGGTGAGGACTGTCACAAGCTACAGTCCTCGAGAGACTTAGACCTTGCTGGTCTGAGAGCTGCCTGTTCCTGATGACAGAACATGTACTGCTGTGGCTTTCTTCTAGATGGAACCAGTCGGCCCCAAGGAGTAGTCCAGAATAGGCCAAAGACTGTTAGTATCCCAACTTGAATTTTAAAATGTCTGTACTTACTGTGTACATAGTCTAAGTGTCTATGCATGTATATAGACTATGTTCCATCTTTAACACAGAAGATGCAAATGCCACTTTAATATGGACATACACATATTTGGTACATGACACACCTGACCCACATAAGCCTGCATGTGAACAAGTAGGACATGAGAGTGAGGCTCCCGGTGGGTGAGCTGGTATTTGCAAGGTTTAGTTCTGATCTTCAGGTTGGAGTTGAAGGGGAGAGTTCTCGGAGAGCCACCACTTATCAAGTCAGGCTAAGGGCTGACATTGTAATTTTTTCCCTAGATTTTTATGATTCGGGAAATTTCCTCTAAGAGCCGGTAATTCTGAAATCTGCTGGTGTTTGAGAAAGAGGGTAGGAAGCACCCTATCTGGTCAGGCAGGGATGGGTCCTGGTATCTCTGTGGCCTTTCTAGGGTGTAGGAAACCAGGATGCCAGGCCCTAGGTTGAGGTGAGCCTAAAACTTATAGGTCCAGGCTGCATTCTCTGCTAAAGGGAGGGGCACTGAAAACAGTGGCTCTGATAATCCTTGCCTTGCAGAACACTGCTAGACTGGCAGGAGGAAGCGGCCTGGTCATAAAAGTGCAGGGTTCTGTGTAAAAGTGTCTTGGTCAACAACCCTTAGCTTCTCTCCCTGAACAAATCACTCAGCTATCCCTGGCTAAGAGATTAGGCCAGGTTAAAGGTTTACTCCTGAGCTAAAAGCTAAAAGTTCATCATGCTTTTAGCTCTAAGAAAGAAAACGTTGTGGCCAATAAATTACCAGATGGGCATTGATAACCTTGAGAAAAAGTTTAAGAACGCTTCCGGCGCCAACTAGCAGACTAAATGTCCTGTTTCTTTGTACCCTAAATCTTTGTATGTGACTGTCATATCCCATGTGACTGCTAGTTCCTTGGAATGTATAAAAACCATCTGAATTCTAAAATAAATCATCCTGTTGGGAAGACACAGGTCCCAGAGTTTATGACTCTGTCGCCGATCAGACCCTCTGCCCCGAAGCCAGCAGGTCCCTCACTAAGCAAAGCAAACCTGAGTCCAGCCTGGATCAGAGCTTCCCTGGTCAGGGAAAGGTACCACCTGACACCTTGGGGTGTCTCTCCTGGGTCACTTAGATCCTCACACCCTTGTAAAAAGCCAGGAGTGTGTGCTTGTAATCTCAGTGCTGGGGAGGCAGAGACAGACATCCCTGGAGCTCACTGGTTAGCCAGCTAGCCTAATCAGGCACCCCCAAACAAGGCAGACCACACCTGGAGAACAACAACCCAGCTTGACCTATGGCCTGATCACACATGTGTTTTCCCAAGAACATGCATACCCCCATGAGAACATGCACATATACACCCCGCACCCCCCCCCACACACAGACAAAAGAAAGCTGCTTGAGTCTCACTGCCTTTGAAGGAAAGGGACATGAAGCCCCAGCCAAGAATGACGTGGACTGGAAGAGAAAAGGCTATTCTAGTTAAAGTGTCTGTCCATTAAAATAGAAACGTCCTTTCCCAACATCCACTGAGCATCATTGTATGGACACCATCTCAATCCAAACATGGTCTACACATGTACTATTTCACAGCCAAGCACAGGTCTGTCCAAGTTTCATTTAGCCTCTGAACCAAGATGTGGGCTGGGCTGGCCCCAGTCCTCCAGCTTCACCACATCTGGCACACTGCCCAAGATGGCCACTCCTCACACTGGCAACATCCCTTTCTGTTTCTTCCTCTGTAGGCATACTGACACAGGTGCACACACATGCACATGCACACATTTTTGGTGGTGCAAATGGATTCATACGTGTGCTGTTGTACAACCAACTTCTTTTACTAGAGCAGACCATGGAGACCTCATCATGCCCATTTCGCTACCTGGTTTGAGGATTGAAATGTGGGGACAGCTGTGAAGTTTAGCTTGCTCACCTGCAGAGAGGAAGTCTGGTTTCCAGGTACAATGCTCAGTCTTTGGGAATATCATAGCATTATGAAGCTTCTTACCACCAGCCATGTAAGTTCTACCATCTTCTTGGCTGGCCCATCCTCCTGGTTGATATGGCCATGTCTGGTGGGACAGTGGGAGGAACACCTGCTTTAGCACAAGGTAAAGCATTGTGCACCGACCAGGAAGGCAAGCACCCCTTTCTGAACCGTTATGTGGAAACCAGCCACGGATCGATCAGTCATCACCCTGTCTCTGACTACACGGCGCCAAGTGAGCTGGTAGAGCTTACCATGTAAGTGGCCATGACACAGTGAAGAAGGTGGGGGTCCTGGGTGACTCACACTTGTAACAGACCAGAAGTAGCCCCCTTCCAGGGAATTGTGTTGAGGCCTCTCCAAATCTGGCGTCTTGAACATTCTATACTGTTAAAGCATTCAGCCTCACAGGATCAGGCACTCTGTCCCACCAAAGATATGGTTTTTATTTTTGTTTATTTTTTGAAATATTTTATTATTTTTATTTTATGTGTATGAGTGTTATGCCCGCATGTAAGCAAGTGCACCTGTGTCATGCAATGCCCGTGGAGGACAGAAGAGGCTGTCGGACCCCCTGGAACTGGAGTTACAGACAGTTGTTAGCTGCCATGTGGGTGCTGGCATTTGAATCTGGGTCTTCTGCAAGAACATCCAGTGTTCTTAACTGTTGAGCCATCTCTCCAGCCCTATAGTTTTTATTTTTCAATTATGTGACTGTGTGTGGGTATGTGCACATGATTTCAGGTGTCCGTGGAGGATGGAAGAGGGTGTTGGGTCTCTTGGAGGTGTAGTTATAGGCAGTTGTGAACTGCCCAACATGGGTCCTGGGACCCAAACTGGGTCCTCTCACAGGTGGGCGCTGTGCTGTGAGCTGAACCCCTGAAGAGACCGGCGAGAGGGCAGTCGAGTGTGTGGCCTTGAGGATACTCCTGTTTCAGAACAGGTGTTTGCCGAGTTGTATCTGCTTGGTCTACCGTCACTGTTATCTGGAGGGAGGCGTGCACTCCCTGGTTCCTTGGTTGGCCTATCGGTGCTGCTGCTCCCTGAGTGGCAGGTTTTCTTCTGAAGTCCTCCTCTTCTGCTGTGTTTCTCAGTGCTCTAAAAGAGACCAAGTGCTGTGGGTGTTTCTGAGCTGTGTTAGCATTAACTGAGGAACGTGTATCTTCAACCCTCCCATCTTCATCCCCAGGCAGCTTCTGTTGTTTTAAGGATCTGATGTCTCTGCGAGTTAATTTCTCCTACATCCCTTACTTTGGGAAAAAAAAAATTCCCTTGTATTTTTTAACACTGACTTTGGAATGATAATGTGTGTGTCACCTGTAGGCCAAGGTTTCAGCAGGATCCCAAGAAAACCCTTGAGGCTAATGTGAATAGAGCATCTCTCCCCCTGAGAGACAGGCCCTTTATTGTTAATCAGAGCTGTCTTTGTTCCTTTCTCATAGAATGCACTCTCACTAGCATTACCAGGGAGTGCCTGCAAAGGCCTCGGGCACTGGAGCTGCACCGGCCGGAGCTTCCCGTCCACTGCTAATTCTTCAGACGCAGCCTGTGCATCTCCGCCTCTTCTAAGAAGGGCACAGGAAAGAGCAGCAAACTGAAGGCAGGAAGTGAGTCCCCATCTTCCGGGTGGATAAAGCAAACATCCTCCCTGCTTACACCTTGCTCCATGCCTGGGCTTCCTGTTCCCTAGCTTCCCAGTCCCTGGGGTGAGGGAGAACAGTAGTCACAGAGTCATAGGTGTGGGGGAACCCTGCTAAGGCCGCAGTGGAGCTCTGTGCTGGATGGAGGACTCCCTTTCTCAGCGGGGGCTTCCTGTTCTCTGCCTGACCTGATTTGGAAAGTGTCTCCAAGCACAGATGCCTGGCCTTATTTGGAACATGACCTTTGGCGTAGTTACCTGCAGGAGCTGCCCCTTAGGTTTTTTCCTGTAATGATAATCAGGCCTTGCACTAAGCCAGGCAACCCCCCTCCCCTCTCTGCCTGAGTGGGCCCTCCCGTCACATTCAAATAGAGCGGGCTATGAACACCTATTGGGGGAAGATTTGGCTGCCGTCTTCACTCTCTATTTTCCCCGACCCCCCTGAATAAACTGAGCCGTCTCACTGAAGCTGACTCCGGGAAGGCTTTTTCCATCGGAGGTTCTGACCCCGCCCGCCGCCCCTGCTCCCTTTGTTCTCGGGGATCAGTGGGCAAAGACCCACGAGGGGAGAGACCCACAATAGGTACAGCCATGGGTATTGTCATGAGTATGTATGCCCACCCTCATGGATGCCAACAGCTCACATGAGCTTCCAGTGTGGTCTTTGCGACTGTAAGAAGAGACCGGTCTGCTTAGGCGCCACAGCCACCCCAGCCGGTGCAACAGCAAACGTTCTTCATGGCTGAGGGCAGCCAGTCCCTACTCAGGGTGGGTGGGTGTGAAGGATGTGCAGTCACCCAGCACTGCTCACTCTGATGGCGCTCCCTCAGGAACCAGGCTCTGCCTCAGGAGCGAATATTCAAAGTAATCAGTAAGTTCGAGCAGACACAGTCCCAGGAGAAAAGGAGGCAGAGACTCGCCTATCCCGCCATCAAACAGTCAGGGTTGAATCAAAAAGACCAAAAAAATAAAAACAAAACAAAGCAAAAAACCCATCATCTTGAAATAACTCTTTGGTAAACATAAGACTTTACCATTTAGCAAACACAAAAGCAAATTTACATACTAAGGAGATGGGCGTGCCTGTTTATTTACATAAGAAATTAAATCTCAGTTGAATATTTGACATGAGCATTGTCATCTTCCAGAGATGACTGAGATTTTGATTTTATAATCATCAGTGCTGAGAACACCATTTTGCATAAATATGCAGTGCAAAATGGCAGAAGTATGTTTAGGGTCGTTTTGGAAACTTGGAAATTCTGTCCTAGACTCAAGCCAAAATGGATCAAGTGATTCTTTTTTTTTTTTTTTAGTGCAATGTAAGGCATCAACTTCAACAGCAGTTTTAAAACTCAAGCAGTTCGTGATACACAGCTGTCCTGGAGCTGAGCTGAGATACTTAAGACCCATTCCCTGGTGTTGGGCTGCACACGCCCCATGTTGTGTTCAGCACCAGGGCTGCTGGGAAGTCTCTGGAACAAAATGGGTGAACACGGCCACACACACCTTGGATCTACATGCTTTTGATTTTGAATTTGAACTGTATTCTGTTGCCGGATTATTTGTGATCCCAGAATTCAACTATGTGACTCAATATAAGGGCCAAGACCCATAGTTTCAGAAACTGTGTCTGGGGCTGGAAAGATGGCTAAGTGGTTAAGAGCATTGGCTATTCTTGCAGAGGACCCAGATTTGGTCCCTAGCACCCACATGGCAGCTAACAACCTTCTGTAGCTCCAGTTCCAGGGAATCTGATGCCCTCTTCTGACCTCCTGGGCCATTGCACAACACAAGTGGACTTATCTACATGCAGGCAGTACACTTATACACATAAAAATAATAAAATATTTTTAAAAAGCTGTGTCCTGGGGCTGGAGAGATGACTCAGAGGTTAAGAACACTGGCTGTTCTTGCAGAAGACCTGGGTTCAAATCCCAGCACCCACATGGCAGCTAACGACTGTCCATAACTCCAGTTCCAGGGGATCTGATAGCCCCTTCTGACCTCCACCGGCATTGCATGACATGGGTGTACTTTCCTACATGCAGGCAATACACACATACACATAAAATTAAAAAAAAAAAAAAAAAAAAAAAGCTGTGTCCCTAGGGTATGAGCCCAATAATTGAACAAGTTAGATGCCACATTGAAAAGGAATCTTCTGGAAGCTCAGCTCCAACCTCAGCTTCAGCAGTTTGGAGAGTGAGAAGACAGAGTGTGCCATATCCGAGGTGAGTGATCTTAGAGCTTGGGCCCCTCTGTACTGGGAATGTGGGGTCTCTGCAGATTGTCCTGCCCTCAGCAGGTGTACACCAGTACAGCTTGGTTCATCTGAACATCCTTGGGCGGTGCCTTCTTCAGCCCTTTGACTCCCCACCTCACTGGAAAGTCATTGGCCCTCTGTGTGCCCAGGCCTGGAGCCACTAGGCTTTAGGTGCTGATTTCACTCAGTGTGACCTTGACAGCACAAAGAGTGGTTTTTAACTCGCTGAGCTTTCTCTGTTCTCCTTCCTGTTTAGGGTTCTGCCATCCTTGCCAGGGCAGGGCTGTCCCCTGGATTCTCCTAACTTGGTCCTGAGCTCCTTGAGTCTCTAGAGGGATCACAGATATGCTGGTTTTCACAACAGTCCTGCCCCCTCTTTGCAGGATGGTCTCAGATGAGTGATCCACTCATTTGCTGCTGGTTTCCCAGTGGATACTGCTGTGAAATGGAAGCTCCATTCCATCCCCACCCTCCCTGACTGCTCCCTGCAGGCACCTGGGGATAAAGGAGGGCTCTGTGACCCACAGCTCTAGGGCTCAGGGAACAGGGGAACCTGATCCCCTTCCGCTGACCCCAGGGACAGCAGCTGCCCATGGCTGGATGGCACTGTCCACAGGTCCCTCTGTTGACAGTTTCTGTAGGGCTTCTCCCCTCTATCCTGTAACCAAGCACCAACGGCACAGACACAGCTTTGCTGCTGTTTTTCATTTAAAGTGCCTGAGACGCACTCTGAATGGGGGACTTCGAAAAGGGAAAAATAATGTTTTGAATAGCGCCACTCGCATCCTGGGGAAACGTCTCCAGATCTGACTCACTCCTGTCTAAAGTCCTAGACACTTTTTTTTTTTGGTCTTTTTGAGACAGGGTTTCCCTTGTAGCCCCAGCTGGCCTGGATTCACTATGGAGACCAGGCTGGCCTCCAACTCCCAGAGATCTGCCTGCCTCTGCCTCCGAGTGCTCGGATTAAAGGCGTGCGCCACCATGCCCGGCTAGTCCTAGACACTTTTATTAGGTGCCTGCTGCATGCCAGTGCTGTGCTAAGCACTGTTTTTGCATTTTTACTTATATGTATGGAAGTCCCACAAGGTTATTTTTACCATCATTCAACGGATGAAAGAAAAGGCAGATTCAGACAAGCGAAGTGAAGCCAAGCACCCGGGTGACACTTACCTTCTGGAGGACCAAGGCTGGGCTCAGTGTGTGGCCTCAGCACACCTTAAATGCTGGTGACACACGGACCCCACAGCACGTGTACACCCCTGCACATGGGACCCACAGCACGTGCACACACCTGCACAAGGGACCCACGGCATGTGCACACACCTGCACACATGGAGCCCGCAGCACACACAGAACCCACAGTACATACACAATACTAGCACATGGAATCCATGGTTCACACACACATACATTCACAGAACACAGAGCACATGCATGTACCTGTATGCACAGAACTCACAGGACACCACATTTACATACAGAACCCACAGCACATGCACATTTATGCACAGAATCCATAGTACACACACAGAGAATACTTATACAGGAACCCACAGCGCACACACACACACACATACACACACACACACACACACAGAACCCACAGCACACATACACTTGCATACTTACACATGGAACCCACAGCGCGCACACGCGCGCGCACACACACACACACACACACACACACACACACGGAACCCCTGCACACACATCCTCCTATGCACAGCAAGCTCGCCACCACCCCTCGGCAGGCAGCCGCCCTCCCTCTGTGCCAATAATGTCTCTTCTGTTGTTCTGTTAGGATGGGGCAGAGGCAGCCAGGGCATGTGATAGGAGGGACTCCAACTCTTCTTGGTTTTGTGGCTTGGCCTTGGCAGGGAAGTGAACAAACGTCCCAAGAGCGTGGGGGGGGGTGCAGGTGAACTGTGGGGGCGTTTCAGCTCTTGCCCCACCTTCCTTGCCCCACCATGTGCTACCTGGGGTACTTTCAGGGACCTGGCAGAGCTCCTCCAGGGCTGCAGGAGGCTTTAGGTCCTAGAGGGCGCTCATATAAACATGGCACTTGCATGTCTTGCTGCTGTGGAGGTCAGGCCTAAAGGGAATTACCTTAATTCCTGCTGCGTAAGTTCCAAACCTGTCTAGGAACATGTCCAACCTGCCTTGCTGTTTCTTCAGATAGAGATCTCAGTCTTCAGGGATTTGGAACTTGGCATCTCTGACCGACCTGTTTGGTCTGGGGCAGACTGCCAGAACTTTTTCAACGTGTGTGGGCAGAACTGTGTTCACAGGCTATTCAACCTCCCAATGCATGGCCTGCAATTCTCGGATTTGGGGATGAGGAAGGCAGAGGAAGGGTCAGGATGCTGCTGAGAGGGAGGGATGCTAGGGAAGTCAAGACGGTTTCCAGACCCTTCTCAGGTGGGACATCGTCTTCATAGCAGTGCAAACCTGGCTGGAATTTGGAGGTGGTTCTGAGTAGGTGAGGGCCGCCTCCAGGACCTCTGATGGCACATCTATAAACACTGCCCTTGTCTGGCCATGATATGGGAGTCACAGTCTAGGCCTGAGTCCCACTGTCCACTGCTTTCTGCCTGACATTAGGCCCAAATTTACGTTTTATTGTGCACCTCCCCAGAAACCAAGACTCCAATAATTCATTCTCTCTCTCTCTCTCTCTCTCTCTCTCTCTCTCTCTCTCTCTCTCTCTCTCTCTCTATGTAAAAACTTATATCATCAAATA
>NW_008333218.1:7242-33936 GCF_000622305.1 Nannospalax galili | reverse complement strand
TCTCTCTCTCTCTCTCTCACACACACACACACACACACACACACACAGTCAGTTTTCTCCAGGATGAAACACTCTATCATTCAGGGAAGCACCCGAAGCTCAGGAAGTAATTTAAAGGCTTCGGTGAACTGGCCAGATTCACTAGGCCCCTCCCTCTCCAAGCATAAGAAGTGGTAAGGATGGCTGACCAACTGAGACACATTGGCCACCTAGAAAACACCCTCCAGCCCACGAAGCACCCTGCAGTCTGTGCAGTGTGCGCTCCAAGTTTCCAGCTTTCCTGAGCTACCATCCATGTTGGGGTGGGCTTTGAGTCGTTTCTGCTCCTATAAGTAACCCCTCATCCATATTTCTGTAAGTAGCCCCATTAGAACTCAGTGGTTCACCAAGTTGGATTTTGGTGGTGTTCTTACTTTGGTCCGTCATTGGGTCCCTATCTTAGGTGAGTAGACTTACGACTTCCCAGGAATAATGTCATGCAGCACGCTTGTCTCTTGCTTTCTACCTAACAAGCCCATATCACATTAACACCCGGCCTGTGCCTCCCATGGGCTGTGCAGCCTATATTCATTAAGAAGTGACAGCCAGGGCTGGAGAGATGCCTCAGTGGTTAAGAGCACTGGCTGCTTTTGCAGAAGGACCCAGGTTCAGTTCCTAGAGCCCACGTGGTGGCTAACAGTCATCCGTAACTCCAATTCCACAGGATCTGAAGCTCTCTTCTGACCTTCACAGGCATTGCATGACATGGTGCACTTCCATACATGCAGACAATACACTCATACACATAAGATAAAATAAAACATAAAAAAGAAATGACAGCCAACCAACTTTTCTCTTTCTCTGTGTGTGTGTGTGTGTGTGTGCGCGCGCGCGCGCGCGCGCGCATTTGTGGAAGACCGAGGTTGATGTTGGGAATCCCCCTGGATTGCTTTTCCACTTTATTCAATGATGCAGAGTCTCAAGCAAACCCAGAGCTTGACAACATGGCTGGTCTCGCCGGTCAGCTTCCTCGGCTTCTGCTTTCTGAGGCTAGAATTACTACCATGCCCACCTGACATTTTAACATGTGTTTCAGGGATCTGAACTCTGGTCCTCCTGCTTGCTTGCACTTAACCACTGCACCTTCTCCCCACCCCCAGCCAGCCAACTTCTCCAAGAGGAGCTAGCATGGGCCCCACTCCCGAATGATGCACACGGAGATTGATACCTGATAGAGTGTGTAAACCTCAGGAAAGTCCTAAGCTTCATTAGATGAGGCCATAAAGGCATAAATTCCTTAGAGTGGCTAACTAGCCCTAAATTGGCAGTCTGGCTTTGCTCAGGCCTTATCAATTGGTCACTTCCCGGACTGAGAGAGAGTGTTTATGGAGCCCACCTGTCTCCTTTGGGGTCATAGATAACACGCCTGCCACGTCTGAGGAAAGTCTTAGGAGAAGACCCTCAGTCACTCCAAGGGCACCAGACCCGGGCACTAAGTCAACTCCCTGCAAAGTGCAGCTCTAACAACTTTCTTACAAAAACCCCCAGGTTTCTTTGTCACGTCGTAGATGCTTGATCCTGGGGAAGCCTCCACCTCTCACTGTGCCTTCTTTCAACAAAAGAAGACATAGTCCTTGCCTGTTGCAGGTCTGGCTCTGGTTCTTATTTAACTTTAAACTCCTTTCTTTTCTGTCCTTCAAAAATCGAACAATACCATGGGCCTTGAGTGGCACATTTGGCTGCTTTTGCAAAAGGCCGCAGACCAGTGCCTTGTAAGCAGACGTTGAATGCTCTTGGTTCTACAGGCTGAAGACCAAGATTCAGTGTGTGGCAAAGGCAGCTTTCCGGTTCGTGGTGGCAGCTTCCCAGTGCTCCACCAGGTGGAGGGCTGACGCAGCGCTGCGAGTTGCACAGAGGGTGCTGACCTCCCCATGGAGCCCCACCCTCATGACCTCATCACCTCCACAGTCCTGCCTCCTAACACTGGCTCCACAGATGACTTCGTTCATTTTGTTTTGAGACCGGCTCTCGATACGTGACTTGGGCCGGCTTTGAAGTTGAGGTCTCACTTTGGCTTTCCCGATGCTGGGATTACAGGAATTTGCCACTACCCCTGGTTTGTACCACCATGCCATACTTGTGCAAATGCATTCTAAACAGCTCCCTGTCCCCTCTGCGCTCTCTTGGTCAGATGCTCCCTGGCCTCCACCTCTCCTAGGCAGAAGGGCTAGAGTGGCCCCTGCACACACTACAGGGGGCAAAGAATTCAGTGCTTAGGACAAGAAATGCCCAATGTTGGTGCCTAGCACATGCCTGGACTCGGTGGTTCAGACCAACTCTAGGAAGGACAAGGGTCTTTCCCAGACGTGTACTTGCCCACCAGAGCCCCACAGAGCCAGTCTCCTGTCTGAAGCTCCCTGGCTCTGGGCCGAACACTGGTCCTAATTACTCTTCTCCATGTTCTCCATTACCTGGGTGTGAAGTGCACACTGCAGGTGCTTCGCCTGGCAGGCTGGGCCAGGGCTTAGACAGCTGGTTCTGACATCAGGCCATCCTCAGAGCGTGGCTGGTTGAAGGACTCCGCATGGAAGCTTGAAGCTTGTCTAAGCCAAGGCTCTCCAGTGGGTCCCACCCTCACCTGACTCCAGCCCAGTTCACAGGGGAAACAGAATCAACACAATAATGTTGACAACATAAAAGTTTCTTTTTTCTGCAGTCAGTACAGGAAATATCTGAAATTCTAGTCATTACCAGGTGCTTTGCTGGCAGATGTTATCCCCGCTTCCTCCTGCTGTGTCAGCTTTGAATGCTTATATTCTGTGTGGTTTTTCTACTTTTGAGTAGTTACATTTGGTGGATAGTTCTACTTCAACTTTCTCCATTTTACCTCATTTTATGTCCACAATTTTGTATTTTTTCCTAAACTTCATCCCTAACAATTGTGCATTCCCAGGGGACCCTGCAGCATGGGGAAGGAGGCCAAGTTCCACCTCGCGGGCCCCTCAGATGGGTAGGGGGCCACCGTACCCAGCGACTGCATGACTAGGCCTCAGGTCCAGGTACCCGTGGAGTGACAGGGAGGCGGAGACACCGAGATCTGAAGTTGGGGGGGCGGGGGTCCTTGGAGCTGAAAGGAAAAGCGGGGTCTTAGCTGCTGCTGTGAGTTTGGAATTCAGGGAGTGGCACAGACATCAAGCAGGAATTTTAGGGAGTGCTGTGGAGAACTCTACTTGCAATTCCTGCCTGATTCCTGTGTGTTTTGGCCGGAACAAGAGGGAGTAGAGGGAACAAAGACCGAAATCAAGAATTCAATTATTTTTAAGCCTTTTTGTCCCGTTTGGCAGCCAGATGTGGGTATTTGCTACAGCCAACAAGGAATGAGCCACAGGGGACCCGGGGTGCTCCACAGCCACCCTGTTTTCTATCTGCTGACTCCTGGGGTCTGAGCGCTGGTGGGCGAGGGCCTCTCCACTCCTGGGGGAGGATCAGCAGGGTGCAGGCTGTCCCCCAGACTTCCGTGCTGTCCTGCTCCTCCCCAGCCCTCCCTCTCTCACCACCCTGGCCAGGCCCACCACAAAGTTCTAAACGTTCCCTGCTCTCCCTGGTCCCTGCCTTTGTTTGCTAGGCTCATCTTTCTGGAAAGTTCTCCCTCTAGTGATGAGCTGTACTGGACTCGGTTCTGTTCCTGATGCCTGGCTGCTTTGAGGGATGGGCTCATTCTCTCAGAGGCCTTTTGTCCAGCAATTTCCTGCAGGATAAGATCTTCCATCTTGGAGGGAAGCTCTGTAAACAACAGGATGTTGGGGGAAGGGGGAGGTGATAAACATTCCATCCTGCCCTGAAGCTCAGTAAGTTCAGGAAGCAATTAACTCAAAAGCTTCAGGAAGTCCCTGAGACTGAACAGATTCACCAGGTTCCTCCTCCCGATCTTACAAAGCTCCTAAGGGCCACTGTCAAGACCTGCTGAGCTGCCTAGCAGAGGGTCAGACCAACAGCTGCCTGGAAATGATCCCCTTCAACCTGAGTTCATGCAGCTTGTACAGTACACTTCACGAACTGCCACCTGTGCTGCGGTGAGCTTTTGGTGATGCAGCTGAGTTATTTCTGCCCCCGTCAGTAACCCCTCACCCATGTTTCTGTAAGTAAACCCTAGTACAATGCATGGTTCACCGAGTTGGCCTTCGTTGGCATCCTGACTTCTGTTTCCCTCTCTAGAATGAGTACACCTTCTTTCACGTTGCCCCAGGAACAGTGCTGTTACAGAGTTTGAAACCACTGGGAAAAAGACCACCAGACTCAATTCAGATTTTCTTGGTCAAATTTATTAGGGCTAAAGACATCTGTGGCCCCTTAGATTTAGGACCCACGGCCCTGAGTGAAGGGTGAAGCAACCTTATAAAGGCAAAACCCACAAATACCATAGAAATTTTTTCACCCGTGAGTAATGCGGGTGGTCCTGAGTATGGTCAGGATGCCCAAGTTGGCAGATACGTGAACTATAGAAGCCCAAAACAAGTGTGTGTTAGTCCTTCTCTTAACGGAGGTACAGAGACCTTGACAGTGAGGCGCTTTCTGATTAAGTGGAGCTGCTGTGTCTGTGAGGACCAAGGTCAGCTACTCCAAAGAAAGCACTCTTCTAAGGGGAAGCAACTAAGTTCAGGTGCCAACCTTAAAGCTGGCGTTTTTTTCTAGCTTTTGAAGTTTAAAGTGGCTGCTTTACACAAAATGAAGTTACGTTAGCTATTACAATTGGGAGACTACATTTGGGGCCATGACAATGTCACATGCCAGAAGTATGTTCTGGTCTTGTGGTTTCTGCAGCCTTCCACTGCAGATTATAACAGAGTCCCTTCTTCCCCTGTGAGCACCACACCTGCTGTGTCCTCCCCTGTGAGCACCACGCCTGCTCTGTCCTCCCCTGTGAGCACCACACCTGCTCTGTCCTCCCATGAGCACCACACCTGCTCTTTGTGGTTTCTGCAGCCTTCCACTGCAGATTATAACAGAGTCCCTTCTTCCCCTCTGAGCACCACACCTGCTCTTTGTGGTTTCTGCAGCCTTCCACTGCAGATTATAACAGAGTCCCTTCTTCCCCTCTGAGCACCACACCTGCTCTTTGTGGTTTCTGCAGCCTTCCACTGCAGATTATAACAGAGTCCCTTCTTCCCCTCTGAGCACCACACCTGCTCTTTGTGGTTTCTGCAGCCTTCCACTGCAGATTATAACAGAGTCCCTTCTTCCCCTCTGAGCACCACACCTGCTCTTTGTGGTTTCTGCAGCCTTCCACTGCAGATTATAACAGAGTCCCTTCTTCCCCTCTGAGCACCACACCTGCTCTTTGTGGTTTCTGCAGCCTTCCACTGCAGATTATAACAGAGTCCCTTCTTCCCCTCTGAGCACCACACCTGCTCTTTGTGGTTTCTGCAGCCTTCCACTGCAGATTATAACAGAGTCCCTTCTTCCCCTCTGAGCACCACACCTGCTCTTTGTGGTTTCTGCAGCCTTCCACTGCAGATTATAACAGAGTCCCTTCTTCCCCTCTGAGCACCACACCTGCTCTTTGTGGTTTCTGCAGCCTTCCACTGCAGATTATAACAGAGTCCCTTCTTCCCCTCTGAGCACCACACCTGCTCTTTGTGGTTTCTGCAGCCTTCCACTGCAGATTATAACAGAGTCCCTTCTTCCCCTCTGAGCACCACACCTGCTCTTTGTGGTTTCTGCAGCCTTCCACTGCAGATTATAACAGAGTCCCTTCTTCCCCTCTGAGCACCACACCTGCTCTTTGTGGTTTCTGCAGCCTTCCACTGCAGATTATAACAGAGTCCCTTCTTCCCCTCTGAGCACCACACCTGCTCTTTGTGGTTTCTGCAGCCTTCCACTGCAGATTATAACAGAGTCCCTTCTTCCCCTCTGAGCACCACACCTGCTCTTTGTGGTTTCTGCAGCCTTCCACTGCAGATTATAACAGAGTCCCTTCTTCCCCTCTGAGCACCACACCTGCTCTTTGTGGTTTCTGCAGCCTTCCACTGCAGATTATAACAGAGTCCCTTCTTCCCCTCTGAGCACCACACCTGCTCTTTGTGGTTTCTGCAGCCTTCCACTGCAGATTATAACAGAGTCCCTTCTTCCCCTCTGAGCACCACACCTGCTCTTTGTGGTTTCTGCAGCCTTCCACTGCAGATTATAACAGAGTCCCTTCTTCCCCTCTGAGCACCACACCTGCTCTTTGTGGTTTCTGCAGCCTTCCACTGCAGATTATAACAGAGTCCCTTCTTCCCCTCTGAGCACCACACCTGCTCTTTGTGGTTTCTGCAGCCTTCCACTGCAGATTATAACAGAGTCCCTTCTTCCCCTCTGAGCACCACACCTGCTCTTTGTGGTTTCTGCAGCCTTCCACTGCAGATTATAACAGAGTCCCTTCTTCCCCTCTGAGCACCACACCTGCTCTTTGTGGTTTCTGCAGCCTTCCACTGCAGATTATAACAGAGTCCCTTCTTCCCCTCTGAGCACCACACCTGCTCTTTGTGGTTTCTGCAGCCTTCCACTGCAGATTATAACAGAGTCCCTTCTTCCCCTCTGAGCACCACACCTGCTCTTTGTGGTTTCTGCAGCCTTCCACTGCAGATTATAACAGAGTCCCTTCTTCCCCTCTGAGCACCACACCTGCTCTTTGTGGTTTCTGCAGCCTTCCACTGCAGATTATAACAGAGTCCCTTCTTCCCCTCTGAGCACCACACCTGCTCTTTGTGGTTTCTGCAGCCTTCCACTGCAGATTATAACAGAGTCCCTTCTTCCCCTCTGAGCACCACACCTGCTCTTTGTGGTTTCTGCAGCCTTCCACTGCAGATTATAACAGAGTCCCTTCTTCCCCTCTGAGCACCACACCTGCTCTGTCCTCCCCTGTGAGCACCACGCCTGCTCTGTCCTCCCATGTGAGCACCACACCTGCTCTGTCCTCCCGTGTGAGCACCATGTGAGCACCACACCTGCTCTGTCCTCCCCTGTGAGCACCACGCCTGCTCTGTCCTCCCATGTGAGCACCACGCCTGCTCTGTCCTCCCGTGTGAGCACCACGCCTGCTCTGTCCTCCCGTGTGAGCACCACGCCTGCTCTGTCCTCCTCTGTGAGCACCACGCCTGCTCTGTCCTCCCCTGTGAGCACCATACCTATGCTGTAACCAGCCTCGTTTCTTCTTGTATCCCCAGACCCTTGCCCAGGTGGAGCAGAATGGCAGTTACTGACCAGTGTTGTGTAAAGGCCCCTCAAGGCCCTCGCCAACCTAGCTTCTCTCTGAGGGCCGGATCCCAAATGAACAGCGTAGGTGTTCATAGGTGTTCAGAAATCCATTCCTGACGGGAGGGGGTAGTTCCTCCTCTGTCATAGATGATGCTTAGAGAAGGCTAGTCTCTTGGCCATGTGATGCTCAGTAGATGAACACTGAGCAGGACCCACACTGTGGCCTCCACAGCCTACCTGTGCTCTCTGCCCAGCTGTAGGCAGATTCCCCACCCCTGCAGAGGGGTAATGCAACATGGCAGTTTCAGGTATCCCTGAAGGAGTGTGCTGGAAGCTTCAGCTGTCAGTTTGACAGACCTGGGAAGAGGGACCCTCAGCTGTGGAACTGCTTTATTGGATTGGCCTTGTGGTCATGTCTGTGAGGGATGTTCTTAATTGTTGAGTGATGTGGGAGAGCCAAGCCCACTGTAGGTGGTGCCTCCCTTGAGTGGGTGGTTCTGTGTTGTATCCGAAAGAAGGCTGAGCTTAGACCAGGGAAGCAAGCAGCATTCCTCCATGGCCTGTGCTCCAGCTCCTGCCTCCAGGTTCCTGCCTTGAATTCCCTCAGGGATGAACTGTGACCTGGGAGATGTAAGATAAAATAAATCCTTCGTCCCCCAAGTTGGTTTTGGTTATGTTTTTATTTCACCAATAGAAATCTCAGACAAGGAGCTTCTCAGTAAGGTTTCTAAGGGAATCAAGTAGCTTCGGGAGGCTGCAAACATGGCAGGCAGCCCAGGGGTGTGTGTAATTTGGATCAACTTTTTGGGATGTCCATGCACTGGGACAGAAAGCTGTGGTTGAGGGGGAAAAACAGGAGCACAAACTGCAGTGATGGGATTGGGGTCCAGACTGCTGGCTGCAGTCAATTCTGTGCCACAGCGAGTTTGAATAGGACCATGGTGCTAGTGTTTAATGAGGTGACCTAGGTCTGGGTGGGACCCCATTGCCACCACATGGCTGCATCCTGAGTGTGGAGCTGCCCATGCCCTGGAGCACCTGCCTCCAGTGTACCACAGGCACAGTCATGCTTGCTTTGAAGGGTCACCAAGAGTGGCTCAGCTGTGTGACATCTGGACATGCACTTGGTACTCAGTGAGGATGTACACGTTGGGGCATCTGCCTCTTCCCGGCAGGTTCTTGCAAGTCATTGCTGAGAACCACAGCACCAGCACCCTGGATAGTTATTTACAGAAGAGTAGAAGTCTAGCATGGGACTTTTGTCCTCCCATGATGACCCCAGTAGCAGGGAGACCCAGAGCCCCTCCAGCCTTGACAGGGCTCCTGCAGGCAGTGGGGAGGCCATTCCTACACCAGGCATTTGCAGGGGCCTCTGCGTCCATCCACAGTTGGAGAGCTGGTTTTCCTGGGCCCAGAGGCAGGACTGGCCAGGCCAGGCTGTATTGTTCTCTGTACCCATTCAGCCATCTTGACTTGACTACCACTGTGACATCTTATCACAGTGGTGAGATTTGCCTAGTTATCAGCTGGGTGAGTATGTGAGGCTTTGTCTCCAGCCTCAGTGCCGCACAGTTGGGTCACAGAGGACTCTAGAACAGGGTTTGAAGGAAACGGGTTTCAGTAAAGAATAGCAATAGACATTTCAGGAAAGACCAGACCTGATCTCAACAGATGGAACTGTGTTTATTAGCACAAGGAGGAGCAGCAGCCTTCCCTCGGAAGGGAGTTTGTGCAAGGGAGTAGAGGCAGGCCCTGTCAGAGTTTTATAGGGGCCCCAGGGGGCAGCTGAAGGGGGGAGTTTGTTCTGGGCTGTTTTTCTGTTTTTTTCTTGGTAACTGAGTTGTGGGGGGAGGGGTTGGGGGGGTGAAGTTTCCATTAGAGAACCAGATGCTCTCAGGATAGGGGTTGGGGGATCAGATGTTTTATGGTCAGGGATCCTATGTTGTGCCAGTTCAGGGTTACCTTCCTGGTCTACCTCCCGAGCATAGGCAGGCACAGCAGCAGACACTGGCTGTATCACATAGGCCTCTGCTCTGGGCTGATTTACTTTAGTGAGTTTTGGATCCTGTCTTGGCTAGTGGCATCAGACCCTCACCTCTAGGCATCCAATGACAAGGCACCACTTCCCCTCCCATCACCCACATGCCACACTCCTTCCCTCCTCTCCTCTCAGGTCTTCATGAGCACACGGCCCGAATCCCTCGGCCCACTTCCAAAGTCACTTAGCTAATTCAACTTTAAGTTACAAGTTCCCACCATGTTTACGACTGTGTTGGTCCACAGATAGCCCCACCCCATCAAATGACATTTTCCCAGAAAGATGGCTACTGAGTGCTAATTGTGCAATTGGGTCACAGCTGTGGTGTGGCCAGAAGAAGGCGAAGAGAACTGAGTGGGCAAAGCAGCACTGCACTTGTGATGCTGGGCAGTGCATAGTGCGTGTGAGTGCAACCCAACAATGTCAGGCAAGAGACGGGGCGGGAAGTGCTGCATCTGTGTGCGCTCCTCAAGGACAGCAGGATGCTCCGAGCACTGGGGCAGCAGTGGATGTCAGGTGGGGTTGGGATGGGCTCCTGCATGAAGGGAGGAGAAATGAGAGCAGTGGAGGAGGTAGAGCCTAGGCAGGGGCGAGACCCACCAGAAGCCCAGGCCTGCGATAGACTTCACTTTATCTGGACACACATACACCACACACACACATTCTGAACCTGCACACTGTCACACATCGTCCTTAAAATTCCCCAGTCACTCCACATTCCCTCCAGTGCCACCCCCAAACATAGGTCAGGGCATTCAGGGTTCTGGGGAGACCCGACTCCCATCTCTTTCACAGCCTGCTGTATACCCCCCAAAGGGGCTTCTGTGTGCCTTTGCTGAGCCTTTGACCACCCCAACAAACCCTGCCTAGCATGTGCTTGCTCTGCTACACATCTAGAATGTTCTGTGCAGTACCATTTGGCCCAACACTCACTTCCCTCCAACCTAGACCTCCACATTGTAGTCACAGCTCTTTTTAGCACCACTGAGTCACAGTGGTGGCCTGTCTGCCTCCCTGCCCCACCCATCTGCCTCATGGCCTGGTCACAGTGGTACAGCTGCCCAGGCACTGCCCACACATTCCACCTAGTCTTTGCATCCAGTTACTCTCCATGGAGTCTTATTTTCCTTCCCATTTTTCGGTCTCTTCAAAGAGGCTGTGCCTTCCTTGCTGGCAGGAGTGACATCTTTCTGGTGTTTGGAATATGGGTCCGTTAGGGCAACTGCACTTCAGAGCCAAACCAGGATGTTATCAACTGTCAGTCTGAGAACTTTCCTAGCAGAAGGTTGGAGGGGAGACACAGATTAGAGTCCGAGGTTCTTCTCCCATCCATAGGAGCCATGGCCAGGGCTAGATGATGTCTCTGACTTATTTCGTGTCTTATGGGACTAATGTGCTCCATCCTCCATTCTCTACAGAGTCATTCACACATGGGTGCTGCCTCTGCTGAGAGCTACTGGAGTCTGCCTGCTGCTGGACAGCTTTTCTTTTTTAATATCAGTTTTCAAGCAATAAGAAAATACTAAGAGCCTAGTGCCATTCAATGACTCGCTCTCTGCATTTGTTACAGGGCCAGCAGCTCTGGGAGCGTTCCACAGCTCTGGGAGCGCTCCGTGGGCTCAGCAGGCTAACCATGGGCATTGCTGTAGGAATGACTTTTACTTAATCTTACAACCATAGAGTTAATCTTACCTTAGCTTGTTTGTGATGTAGGCGAGCTCACTGAGCCTTGGGCTCTTGTAACCTAAAACATATGGCCTTGGTCCCTGGTGACCCTTCCTTGCCCCAAAACAAGTGTGAATGTGTTTTATCTGTGTTTCGCTTACCAAGCTCCCTAAACAGCAGAGATTTGTTGGAAGCAACAGATTTTCCCATTAGTGTTGCAAATAATAGACGTGATTAAACTGATAATATATTTATGGTTGTGTGTGTTGTGCAGTCCTAGGTCAATGGGGTTCTGAAGGGACATAATCCTCTGATAAGACAGTCCATCTTTTCCTGTTTAAGGCCGGAATTACAGTTTCAATGAAAGAAGAAGCGAGCCCTTGCTTGAGCGTTCTCTTCCCAGAGAATTCTGAAATAACAGGTTCTCAGCAGTTTCGGGTCCCCTCTTGGCTGAAATGGATTCCAAGGGTCAGGCTGTTTTCATTTATGTGGTGTCACACAGTACCACCGCACATTGCTATTCACAGTCCTTCATGAGTCCACCTCTGCACGATGGCTGTTGAAGGTGAGCTGGCGTGCTGCCCTCTCTGAGAACTGGCCAGAAATCCAGTCTCCAGTATCAAAGGAGACTTGGATAGTTACTTTTTGGAGCACCTGGGCCATTGAGCTGACGACACTGGGGACAGGAGAGTGCTGTCTCTTTACTCAGTCCTCATCCAGGGACTGAGCCAACAGCCCAGGCTGTAGAATCAGTTTCTGTTTCTCTTTCCAGGAGCTGAAAGCATCACCATGGACTTGTCCACCCTCTCCTGTGCCACATGGTAAAAGACACCGCGGGAGGGTTCTCTGTGTGCCTCCGTTGGGCTCAAGGAAGAGCTGTTTGGATGAGAGAGGTGTCACACAGTTCTTGGGGGGATCCTTTGTGTGGTCTGTGTCTGCACTTGCACCTATGTATGTGGTTCTGTGTATGTTTCAAGAAACATGAGTCCAGTTAAGCAGTGTCACCTGACAGCTCTTACCCTAAACAGCATCCAACATGTAAAGGAGAAACCACATGATGTCCTTGATGTTGCTTCTAGAACAGCTCAGGCCACTGGGCCCACTCCAGTCTATTTTGTGAATAGTTTTATTGGCTCGGCTGCACGCATTTCTCCTACTGTCTGTGCTCTGTTCATGCTTCAGGGGCCTGCAAAGCTGAGCATGTTCATGACCTGTGCTGCCGCCCATGTGAGTGACATGACAGTCATTTACAGAGCTTTCTTTTCCATTTGGTCCCTCGTATCTCTATGTGACCGTGACCTTTCACATCGTGTCCTGGTAAGTCTCGTCTCTTTCCTGGGTGGGCTTGTGTTCCCTGGACTTGAGGCCCCAGCTGTCAAATGCCCTGTTGGCTCTCTGAACAGCCAGTGTCCACTGAAGGATCTTGCCTGCAGGGGCCTGACCTTGCACTCAGAATTTGTGCACATGCCTTAGTGAACACTGGTGTTCTGTGATACAGATGAATTCTGTGTATTGAAGTCAGGCTTATGGGGAAGTTCGGGGCCTGGTTCTACAGATCAGCATCCTTTAGGCTGGTGGTCTGTGGCACGGAGGCACAGCTACTTCTCTAGCTTTCTGGATAGTAGGTGGTGGCTATGGGATGAGCTGGCTGGGCAGGCCCATCTGGGGAAGAAGGTGTCTGCACTTGCTCAAGTACGACTCTGCAGTTTGTCCATCTGCACTACATGCTCTGCCTGAGGTGAGCTGCCTTGCCTGAGGCTACAGTCCTATTCCTGAACCAGCTCAGCTCTGAGGCCTCCACCTTGGCTTCCCTCTGCCCGTCTCCGTTCCTTCCTTCTCCCCCAGGCTGCTCGCTTTCTCGGGACATCCCCAGCTCTTCAGGTCACACTTCCAGGCCCTGACCACCTCTTTGTCTACCCACGTGAGCCCGACATGGAGCTCCCTCTCCCTTCTCAAGTAAAACAGGCTGAAGAAATGAGCTCGTGCTTCTAGATGACCACAGGTGTCTCAACCCACACTGTCACCTCAGAAATGACCACAGCTGCTTTAGTTGCATTTCCGAGCTTCCTTTGAACAGAAGAGCAGCTGTCACTGTGACCTGGAGTGGTTAGATTTGATTACCTGAGTAAGAAGACGTGGTCCTGGGAGGATGTCTACACCTGAAGGGGCCTGGTGAGGAGCTTCTAGAAGACTGGGTCAGCAAAAGGATGGGTGAGGGGACGGCTTAGTGAGTGAATGAATGAGGGAGAGGCTGAACAGGTGAATGGACTAGTAAGTTAATGAATGAGTGAGCTGCAAGTGGCTGGAAGAGAGAGAGAGAGAGAGAGAGAGAGAGAGAGAGAGAGAGAGATTCCAGAATGCTCTGGTGTCTGGAACAAAAGCAAAGGGTGGAAATGAACAGATTGTCTCTATGCTTTTAGAACAGCAGCTGTCACTTTCCACGGCCCTGGCACACTGATGCCACTCAGACATCAAATGCTAGCTTCAACTCTGCGCAGCCTTTGTATCCTGATGGAGACCGCTGCTGCCTAAACGCCCTCCTGCTGGAGCTTGTGCGGGATTTCTCTTCTGGGTATCAGCCCCTGCGGTTTGCTGCATGAGCTGCTTCAGGCAGGTATTATCAAGTATCTCCGACTGTAATTCATCTTAGTGTGCGTGCGTGCATGAAGGGCGGGTTCAGCGAACTCGTTTTAACTTCTAACCTCAGGCAGGAACTTCCCCAGACAAGCAGAAACCGAAATGTTTGAAGCCAGACAGTGGTGACAGGTTCTCACTGTGTGTGGGTGACTCTCTGTGCCATGACTCTGCCCGGCCGGCCCCGGCTCACATTGCTCTGTTCCTGGTAAGCCGTGTCTGTTCTGCTCCTCTGCAACAGCGTTGATGGTGAATCGGTTTCTTTGTTCTGGTGCTTGTATTGGGACCCTGAGAACACAAGCCCTGAACTCCAGAGGAGATGGTAACAAAAACCACCACGTCTGACATAATGGACAACTACAGGGTGGACGTTACTCTAAGCAGAGTTCATGCCAAGTTTATCCTCTCAACACGGGTAGGTGATGCCGATGCCATTTGTCAGGTGACAAAACATGAGGGAACTCAGCATGTGTGACTCTGCCAGTAAGTGATGGGGCCTGGGTACTGCCCACCAGCCTGATGCTGGAGTCTTCCAGTAGGCTTAGCATTTGTGTTCCTCAGCTGTTTGTACAGCTTTGCAGGCACCCATGATGGGTCCTGATGGGCTGATGCCTTACTGACTTCTGGCTGGGTGTCTGGAGATGATGAGGAGCCCTGTGGGCACTGTGTTCAGATCTCTTCTCAGCAGGATCTGCATATCCTCCCCTCCGCCCCCCAGCAGCCTCACAGTGAAATTGGGTCAGCTGTGGGAGTCTAAGCCTGAGGTGGCTGGGAAGCCTTTTTAGAATCATTTAATTGCTGGCCACAGGGTGGAAAATTTTTGAATTAAAAATTTAATTTCAAAACCATGTGGCAAACATTTTCTCAGAGCTCAACTTGAAGTGCTCTTGGCAAGAGGAGGGGTTGGATAAGTTTTCCAGGCTGTTTCTGGGTGTCATTTTGTGGACACACTGGGGTGCCCTGTTCAGTACTGTCTCTGAGTCAGTATCCTGCCCCTCGGAGCTTCCACACCCTGTCAGGGTCTGAGACCTGCAGACCACAGCAGACAGGACACACGTGGCTCAGCATGGTCCCAGGAAACGGAATGCACTGATGAGGAAGAGTTACTGCAAATACCAAGACCCCAGGGTGGGGGAAGAGAAGTGGAGGAGGAAGCAGAGCACAGACCCCGGAGGTTTAGTGGAGTGTCAGTGAAGACAATCAAAGTGGGAGGGGCTCACACACAGCAGCAGAGGGCCACAGGCTGCAGAGCCCAAAGCCAAAGCACCTCTAGGAAGCTACAGGGAGTATTGTGGTGACACCCCTGTCCCTTCCTGGTATTAAGCGATGCTCACTGAGAAGTCATTGCCAAGGTGCCTCAGTGCAGCGCCTGGGACTTCAGACTTCCTTCCCCTCTCCAACTGGGAGAAGTGATAGTGTCATAGAAACTCAGGGTTGGTGGGGAAGAACTTGGGGTCAATTCATCTACTTCTGCCTAGTCCCCCCCACACCCTTGCCATGGACTCTCACCAGTGGAGGCTCGAAATCCTCAGTACCACTTGTTTGGACCCATTCCATTTTGTGACATTTCTGTTAGAAGCTAAAATGGATGGATTGGGATATTTTGTAGCCTTTGCATTGTCAGCAAATATGTAACAGAATTTTAGAGGAAAGCATTGCATTGAAATGTGCACGTTTCCATTGGACCTCAGTTCTGGCCCTCACACTACCAGGACCAGGCTGTCTGCATCAGTGACACCCCAGTCAGGAGGAGAGTGGCAATCCCTCACCCTTTATTCAGTGGAATATCCTTACCTCGTAGCAGTCACTATAATACATAGTGGTCACTCCTGGCCGCAGACACCCTCCCCCTTGCCTTTTTTTGGTTACTAAAAAGCAGGCTGAGAGCCAAGATAATGTGACTGCATTTACACTGCAGGTTGGTCCTAGAATCCTGGTGGGTCTGGGGCCCTGTGTGCCCCGTGCTACTCCAACCCTCCACAGAGACATTCCTTCCAATACTCATCTGTGCCTCTAAGTGTAATTCTCACTTCCAAATTCATGGGAACTTAGAGACACCAAGTGAGCTTCCTGTACAAGAAAAGCCATAAAAACAGAAGAAAAACCTGCAGTTCTAGCTCTCATTGATGTTGTCCTCAGCAGAGATGTGGAGAGGTGTGGGTGTGGCATGGCCCAGTGGACAGGAAGGAGCAGAAGGGCCCCAGTTGCTGAAGCCAGGAGACTGGATGGTGTGCAACTCAAAGGATAAAAGATAGGAAGAGATCATTGCTAAAGTGTGAGCATTCTGCAAATGAAAGAGAATTTTGAAGACTTTAAAAGAATATTCTATTATTTTTATTTCGTGTGTATGAGTGTATTGCTTGCATGTGTGAAAGTTACCTGTGTTGTGCAGTGTCCTAGGAGGTTAGAAGAGGGTGTCAGATCCCCTGGAACTGGAGTTATGGACGCTTGTTAGCTGCCATGTGGGTGTTGGGAATCAGACCTGGGTTCTTTCAAGAGCAGCCAGTGTTCTTAATTGCTGAGGCATCACTCCAGCCCCAAAGTTTTTGAGCATTTTCTTGGTTGCTGTGTATCTTTGAAAATAAAATACACGTAGCTGTATGCATATCTTTAAGACTGCAGGGGCATCTGAAAAAATTATAACTTTGACTCATAAGGACCCCAGGATATACACAGGTTCCATGTAGGGTAGAGGAGAGGCTGTCAGGGGTGCCCCGGGTGCTGCAAAGAACCCAGTATGAGACACGGAATGTCAGCGTACGAGAAAACGTTTTTTGGGTTTGTTTTCCTTTACTGTAACATCTAGGCTGGGAAAACAAAGCAGTTAGAAATGCCGGACACCGGGTGGCCCCTCATGTGGGTATGTTTACACCCCTACTGGGCCCCTCATGTAGGTATGTTTACACCCCTACTAGGCCCCTCATGTAGGTATGTTTACCCCCTACTGAGCCTTTTCTAACTTCAATCAAATAATTTTGTTGCAACAGCTGACATGTAGCCACTTCGAAGTGATCAGATTTCTTGTCCCCTCAGAACTGAGACCCTTGAGAGACTCTGGGCCTCGTACTTTCAGACATTGGGCTACAGGGAGCCAGGACCATGGCCCATGGAGAGGAGATTTGTGACATACCCCACAGCCATCAGGGTGAAACAGCCCAGGCAGAACAGGGGTCTCTCTAAGTTGACAGGACTTCGATGACTTTGCCCCCCCATAGCTCAGTCCCCCACAGCTCACCACCATGGTCCAGCCCCCGCTGGCTCATTCCTTCATGGCTTAGCCCCTATGGCCCAGCACCCTATGACTCCAGACTCCCTGTGACCTCAGAGCCTAGCCTTATCCCCCACTCCATAGCTCAGCATCCCATGACTCAAGTTCTCATGGGTCAGCCCCCTACAGTGGCTCAGCCCCTCCCTAGCATAGCCTATCTGTGGTATAGCCTCCTCCACAGTACGGCCCGGATGGTGTAACCCTCTCTCCCTGCCCTGTGGTTCAGGCCTTCATGAGGACAGTTCTGACCTCACCCATCTCAGCAGGCCCTGAGGAGCCTCAGAGGCCCAACCCATCCAGCAGATCTTTGAAGCAGGAAACTCAATATGGATGTGAGTTGTTTGTTGTTTTGTAAGGTGGATATTGGTTTGGCACATTTAATTTTTGGAACTGTCTTATGAGACAGGATCAATGTTTATATATTAAGTACAGGGTTATGGAACCTGGTAGGGGTCACAGGGAACAGCACCCTTAGTATGCACATAGGCAGAGAGGGCTGGGCAAGGGCCACCCAGGCAATGTGTCCTGAGGAAGGTGTGGAGCCAGGCCAAGATCTGATGAGGACAGGGAAAGAGTATGTGCCCTGGTCAAGGTTCAGGGTGTGTCAGGAAATGAAGTGTTTTTTATGACCTCCTTTGAAGTTTGCCTGCGAAGGGAAACAAGATCAGTTAAGATTTCTGTAACTATTTTTTTAACAGAAAAAACCCCAGCAAAATAGTTACTGTTATTCCTTCACAGGAATGTGAGGCGAGCCCTAGTTCAATATTTAGAGTTGATGTGAGCAGAGGGATACTGTTCCACATGGAGAATTTCTTTCTTTTTCAAAGCAGCAGCTGAATTTTAGAAATAAATAATGTGTGTTCTCTCTGCATCTAAAGTCATTAAGTGATGGCTTAGGTGCCTTGCCATGCCCCAGGAAACACACTGCAGGTAGGATGCCTCAGTCTCTCCATCTCTAAGGCACCTGTAGTGGTCAAGGCTCCACTCACCTCAACAACCCAGTGTGGGCTCAACTGGCAACAGGGCAGAAGCGTCCCTGACATGGGGCACCTGACCTAGCAGCCCGCTGGCTCTAGTGACCATTGACATGATTCTCAGGAGGTGCAGACTTCCTTCCTAACACACTCTGTTCTCCTTAGGAGAGGCTAATCTGTAAAATGTGAATTTGCCTCAAAAGAGAAAAAGGAGAAATACTTTGTCAGAGAATTTAAAAAATGTACTCCCTTCTCCTCCCCAGCCAGTGTAAACCACGCAGCCAGGTTTGCTAAGAAATCTTGCAATATACTGTGAGACAAGAATCCATGAGGATTGGTCTGCCTGACCTCTTTGTCTGGCCAATCCCACTTTTATGATTACCCTTCAGAATAAAAACATGCATAAATGCCAGACTGCAAAGATCTTTTATTTTCTAAATTGAAGTTAACAGCAATGTCACCAAAGGGGCAGAGATAAGTGAATTCTTCCAAGTCCTGCTACGAGTCAGCATCTGTAACTGCTCTGAAGAGATGGGCCTCGGTGAACCGAAACAAGGTGTCCAGTGCACAACCATCACATTGTAAAGACCACAGCCTGTGCCCTTGTGCAAAGACACCCACAGGACAGGCCTCCCATGAAGGTTAGAGGTACATGCAACCCTGGCTGAACTCTCTGACAGTTTCCTGGCAGCTAGCAGGATAAAGCCCCCGAAAGCGGAAGGTGATAGCCTTTAGTGCAGTAGTACTAGCCACAAAAGAAATGCCCTCACACCCTCTTCCCCAACCCCACCACCCTGCACCATTATCCCCCAACCCTCCCATCCCCGATTCCCTAGTCCCCTTCCATTACTGAGAAGTCAAACCTGTTTCTTTTAAACCCTGCTTGGCAATCTGTTTTAATCCCATTTACTGTTGTTAATTCCAAATCAACAGTAAACTAACTATACTCTTTGCTGTGTGCCCACTCCATCCTTGGGAGATGGTGGGAAAGAGTCCAGTTAGGAGAGGGTCTCCACCAACCGCCTCATTAGGAATACTGGGACCAGCACAGAGTGGGCCAGGAAGGACATTCAAATGGCTCTGTATGTAGATCTATTTTAAAAGCTTGTTACAGCAAACACATTAAAATGTAAAAGTGAAAACAAGATAGTAAATGTCTGTAACACCAGTAGTGCACAACAACACAAGACCCCTCAAAGGAAGACACCCCCACTACCGCACCCTGGGGCTGGGTCAGTCCCCGCGAAGCAGTGCCTGCCCATTCTAGGCTGGCTCAGTCAGCCCAAGGTTCCTGAGACGGCAGAGTGCATATCTCGGCTTGAGGCCAGCAGTCCTGGGACAGTTACTCCACCGAGCACCACAAAAGCAGCCTCATCAGCACAGCACACAACAAGGGGGACGTGGGCATGGAAATTTGATTGGATGTCAGTTTTATATGTCACAACCTATTCTTTTTTGATCTCCAACCCCCAGTCTTAACAAACTCTGGGCTATTCCTGTTAGAAAATGAAACAGATCAATATATTTAAGCTTTAGAAAAATGCAGCTGTCTCATCCCAGTATGCACAGATGAGGCCTGGGATGCAGGGTTTAGTTAAGGAAGATGTGTGCGTACACACCTGAGAGGCAGCAGGGAAGGAGAGTGGCATGCTGCGTCCCCCAGCAGTGCAGCTGTTTAGGGAACCGCTAGGGGCAGCTTGGGTACGTGGCACAGCACCTGGTCTGCCTGCCCACTTATTTCAGGGCTGCAGATAAATGAACAAGTTCTTGACCCTCCACATCTGGCTGGGAGGAGGCACACCCTCAGCCTCCCCAGTGTGGCCGCTGGGAGGGAGAAGCCATCCTTGGTTCAGAGGTTCAGCTGGGCAGGGAGAGGGCTGTTTTCCGCAGACCTGGGAGGCTCCTCAGCTCAGGGCTCCTGACATGCAGGTCCCAACTTCAGTGTTCACAGGAAGGTGGATTGCAAAGTAGCTCAAAGGCAGAAGCCACAGGGGCCTGGCTTCTATTTGGTGAGACTGGTCCCTGAATCACTTGAGGGCAGAAAGAAGGTTCCGCAGGGCCTTCAGCAACTCCCACAAACAGCAGGCAGGGCATGTGGATAGGGGCTGGATGTGAGAAACAAGGGCACATGGTGCAACGTCTCCTCAGTGATACCTGAGGTGATGTCATTCAGACACCACTGCACTGCTGAGAAAGGGTGTACAACATGGGCCTTCTGTCCAGACCATGTACTTGGCACAACCTTCACTCAGAGGAAATTATCCCCTCACGATGAAGGCCCCAGGGAAGATGAATGCACCCATGGCCTTGGCCTCCACCAGGACGTGGGCAGTGGCAGAAATGAGGGACTTATAGCCCACTGTCTGCTTCAGAGAGACCTGGAGACTTAAGGGGTGGAGGCAGCAGTTGCCCTGGACCTGAAGGGCTACTGTCCTCTGTCCTTAGATGGCTGGGTCACATTCTTAAGAAAAACAAATACAATTGTTTTCTCCAAAATAAACAAGTTGCTGCAAATTTAAAGTATTTTTTGCTTTAGCTTGAGTTTTCTCTCTGTTGGGAGTCTGTTTATTGATGAAATTTGTTCAGGATGCAGATGTTGCCTTAATTTAAAAAGTAGAACAAAAACTAAAAACATCTGTGCTGGATGCTGTCAACCTGACACACCGGGTAGAGGAGCCTCAGTCGGGGAACTGCCTCCATTGACTGGCCTGTGGCCATGTCTGAGGGGCATCTTCTTGATTGTTGAGTGATGTGGAAGGGCCCAGCCCACTGTGGGTGGTGCCATCCCTGGGCAGGTGGGCCTGTGTTGTATAAGAAAGCAGGCTGAGCAGGGGCCAGGGGAGCAAGCCAGTAAGCAGAGTTCCTCCATGGCCTGTGCTCCAGCTCCTGCCTCCAGATTCCTGCCCTGAGCTTCTACCTTAAGCTTCCTGATGAACTGTGAACCAGGAGATGTAAGCCAAATAAACTCTTTCCTCCCCAAGTTGGTGAGGGAGTTGGGGTGAGAAGTCAGCATATGAGGAAATGCAGTAGAAAGTTGTGATGTGGGGAGTGGTGCAGGTGTGAAGGGAGGAGGTGTGTGTCAGGCAGTCCTGTCTGAGAACACACTATGGAGTGGTGCCAAGGCACAGCCCCCCTTCAGCAGGACTCTGAGCACACGGAGACCAGGGCTGGCTTCCTTTATAGTAGGACAGAGAGCCTCAGGTGGAGAAACAGCGTGTCACATTGGCCGCCATGGGTTCTCCCAACAGTGCTGTAAGGGAGAAAGCATTTGAGTTTTATGTATCACATTCTGTTTGCTGTTGGTGATGGAGCATGTGGCTTTGTACCAGCAGATGTTTCACCGCTGAGATACTGACATTGATTCAGGAAATACAGAAAATAGATCTACACTGGTTATCTCTTGGTGTTCATGTGATTGCAAGTCATTTATATGTTCTTTAGAATTTTCTGCACATTATATATATATTTTTTAAAACATTTTATTTTTAAAATATTTATTATTTTTATTTTATGTGTATGCGTGTATTGCCTGCATGTATATAAGTGCACCCATATTGTGCAATGCTCAAGGAGGACAGAAGAGGCTGTTGGACCCCCTGGAACTGGAGTTATGTACGGACAGTTGTTAGCTGCCATGTGGGTGCTGGGACTTGAACCCAGGTCTTCTGCGAGACCAACCAGTGTTCTTAAGCACTGAGCCATCTCTCCAGCCCCTGCATATTATATTTTTATAAGTAGTTTTATAATCAAAACAATGAATACATTGAACATTTGAACAACAAATGTTTTCCTAAGGTAATTTACAGAGCATTCTAGGCAGGAATGCTGAGTGGCCAGTGGGCTGGTTTAATTGGGTCATATATGCAGTTTCTTGGATTTTCAAGAAAAGCTGTCCTGGGAGACTCTGCCCTTAAAGAGCCCCTGGAACTGGCCCAGTGCGCACTCTGCCTCTGATGTCTTCCAGGACAACATCTGGTGACTCTTCTTAAACTCTCCAGCCTTGCTGCTGTCCATTTAAAATCTGTAATAAAATAAAAATAAACAAATTGAAAGTTATTTTAAATCCTGGTGATAGGAAGCAAAGGGTGGAACAATTTAAAGAGATTGTTAGAAACAGAAACCAGGCCAATCTGAAATATGCTTTCTGCCTGGACCAAGAAAAGGTGTGATTTTTGTTTTATTTTTTGTCTTGTTGGAAAGAGAAAAAAATCACTTTCTCACCCTGCCCCCTCCCCCACTAGGAGATTTATTTAAGTTCCCATTTATCTCTGCTTGATACAAACCTCTGATTGCTAATCTTATTAATGAAGGTACCTGCTTGTATTTCAAGGCAGCCTGGCCATAGGAGGTGCTGAAAGAAAAACCAGGCAGAGTGGCTGAAAGGCTCTAAATTGTAAAAGTAAAAAGTTCCCCAGTGATCTGACAGCTATGGATTAAAGACCTGGCTCTGCTCATCCCTTATCAGTTGGTCATTCCCAAGCCTGAGAGGAAATGTGTGTGGAGCCCACCTGTCTCCTCTAAGGCCATAGATAACATTCCTGCCAGTTCCTGGGTAAATAATCTTGAGGAGACCTTTAAGCCTGGGCTCTAACTTGACTCCCCACTAAGTGTAGTTGTGTCCCACAACCCTGGTATAAACACCCCCCCCTCCAGTTTCTTTGTTTAGTTGTAGAAGCTTGGTTCCAGCAGACAGCCTCTACCTCTCGCTGTGTCTTCTTTGAATACAGGAAGATCTATTCCTTGCCTGTTGCAGGTCTGGCTCTGGTTTCCTGTCTCCTACTCCTCTACTTTCCTTTTATTCTCCAAAAATCTAACACTTTCTTCTTCTTTGATTGATTGATTGATTGATTTTTTTTATGGGGCTTTTGGCTACTCTAACATTGCCCCCTCTGAAGAGGTAACCCTAAAATATTTTAAAGATCAGATTCAAGCTCTCAAATACTTTTGACATTTTGGGCCTTTGGAACAGAGTATGTTGCTAACCGTCCCAAGGACATTTTTGACTTTTAGCCAAGAAACTGGCTACATTTCTTTGGGGTCTTTTTACCCTAACTGCCTAGCCAATTCCTACTGCCTATTCTTATCACACCATCCTCTGAAGGGGTTACCCAAATTGTCAATAGGGAATAGGGACACAGACTGCTCTGGCTTCTTCCATGCTGAACAGGGACACAGGGTGAGGCAATTGGTGTACCCCTTCAATGGGTTTATCTAAAAGACTCCAAAATTGTATAACTCTTATCTCTAAGGGGAAAAGTCCTTGACTGGTGAGTAGGAGATGTGAAGGAGAAGTAAAAGCATTGTAATTAGCATTACAAGGTCTAGACAGAGAACTAGAAAAAAGTCAGAATGGGACAAATTTCAAATGTTCATATGAGAGTCCATTGGAATTTCTTGACAAGGGCTTCCAAAAGCATCCCTCTGTGGGTTCCTCCCCCTTTTTGTTTTGTTGTCCAAGGCTGGACTGGAGATTGATGGATTCAGGATTTGCTTTCAGGTATTTTGATAGCTGTTGGAGTGGTTAGAATCAGTGTCAGTTCCCTCTCAAAGGCTTTTACATATGGGGAGAAAACAAGTTTATCCATCATTTCAGAACAAGAGCTGGTTGTCTCCCTTACCTACAGGTGGGTACTACAGTACTGGAGACCAAGGTTTGAAGTCTTAGATCTGAGCAGCGCTTTCTGGTTAGGAACAAAATCATCAATGAGAAATAATTGTCTAAATAATTTTTATATGGACTTAAGCCTAATGTCTGGGAAGTGTAATCCCTTGAACTCTTAAAGAAATAAACTGATGACTTTACTCTTTGGTTATACTTTCCTTTTGTGTGTTTAAGACCCTACAGTTGGCCCAAATAAATCAATTTATTTTTATACTTAAGGTCATTTGAGGATCTGTTCCTCAGGGGTCACATGGGCTTGGGAGGAGCTCCTGGCTCCTTTACCAGTTCCATCTATGTGAAGATAAGTCAAAGGTCCTGCTCGACCATGTCTGGCTTCACCTGTGAGATGTTTCCTCTGAGTTGACCCTCCTCTTTGTAGACTGGACACTGGTTCAAATCCTTCTCATGGGGTCTCTGTTTCCTCCCTGAACAAGAGGACAGGTGACTCACCACAATTACAGGACATTTTGAGAGATGTTCATAGTCCCCTGGAACTTAGTCAACCTTGGAAGGCAAGGGCAAAAACTAACTGTCCTTTAAGCCCCTTTGACCACATTAGCATAGGCCTCAAAGTATGGCTGTTAAACATCCAATAAGCTTAGTTCCACCATCTGGTACTTTTAATTACCACATGCTATGTGGATAAGGCTTGGGTAAAAAACCAAATAGTCTCAGATAAACCTTGACTAGATATAATTTTATTCCTTAAACTAGGTGACTAAACTATGACCGTAGAAATTTTAAGATTATGTGTATATTATTTTTGTCTCATCCTTTATGTATCATAACAAACCTACACAGACCTTCATCACTTGCTTAGGCTTTCTCACTTTTTCTGTCTATTTTGGACAATATCTCCATTCCCATAACCTTTTAACATCTTTTTTGTCTCTTTTTGAGATAGGGTCTCCCTGTAGCCCCAGCTGTCCTGGAACTCACTGTGGACCAGGCTGGCCTTGAATTCCCAAAGATCTGCCTGCCTCTGCCTCCTGAGTGCTGGGATTAAAAATGTGTGCCATCATGCCCGGCTTATCCTTTTAACATCTTTTATATTCTCATTTTTTTTAAAAAAAAAATAATTATGAGGGCCAGGCGTGGTGGTGCACGCATGCCTTTGATCCCAGCACTTGGGAGGCTACAGCAGGCAGATCTTTGTGAGTTTGAGGCTGGCCTGGTCTACATAGTGAGTTCCAGGCCAGCTGGGGCTACAAGGAGACCCTGTCTCAAAAAGACAAAAAAAAAAAAAAAAAAAAAGAGACATAAAAGCATTAACAAATAAATTTTCCATCTGTTGTGAGACTTCTTTTCGTGGGGATCTCAACAAATGCTTATTCCCTTATAAGGTTCTAGTGTCAAGCCAATGTTTGATTAAAGTTTTACTGGGGAACCAATGAATTTATTGAGCTTCCTTACTGAGATAACTGAGGGGTTGCTGTGGAGTATGTATGACCTGAGGATATTCCCACTGGAAAGCCTTTACCCAGCATGGGTCATGCCTTCTCTTCCTAGCCTTCCTGATTGTATACTTTAGCCCTCCCAAAATCCAGGAGGCCATGTGTGATTAGGGCCAAATTACCTACAGTTGGCTGGGAAGAGTGGCTGGATACTCCAGTGAGAGTCCAAAGACCCTGCTTGGCCCTCCTTTAATGAATGAGCACAACTGTCAACAAGCCCAATTGTGACGATGTTTAATGATCAGGCTCAGCTGAAGTCATGATGATGGTAGTTATTTCATGCAGAAGGGACTGCTGGATAGCATCATCTTATTAAAAGGACCTGGAATTTAAAAGAATTTGGTGCTAGGATCCACATATGAGGGAGAACATACATCGTTTGCTTTTCTGTGTTTGTGTTACTTCACTTAGTATAAGAGTTTCTAGATCCATCCATTTACCTGCAAATTTCATTATTTCTTCTTTCTTTGCTGCTGAATAGAACTCCATTGTGTAAATACACCACATTTTTGTTAACCACTCATCAATTGAGGGACACTTAGGTTGCTTCCATCTCTTAGCTATTGTGAAAAGAGCAGCAACAAACATGGATGTACAAGTGTCTCTGCAATAGGATGAGTCCTTTGGGTATATGCCAAGGAGTGGTATAACTGGGTCATATAGTAGGTTCATTTTTAGTTTTATGAGTTCTCCACACTGTTTTCCTTAGGGGTTGCATGAGTTTGCAATCCCAACAGCAGTGAATGAGCATTCACTTTCTCCACATCCTCACCAGCATTTGAAATCATCTGTTGTCTTGATCCTAGCCAGTCTGATTGGGGTAAAGTGATACCTTAGGGTGGTTTTAATTTGCATTTCCCTAATTACCAACTATGTTAAACTCTTTTTGAGATGTTTCTTAGCCATCTTTATTTCTTCCTTTAAGAGCTCTCTGTTCAGATCTTTAGCCCATCTTTTCATTGGGTCATTTGGTTGTTCCTCCTGTCTTGATTCTTTGTTTTATTGAGTTTGTTATATATTCTGGATGTTAAATCTCTGTCAGATGTGTTGCTGGTGAAGATTTCCTCCCATTCTGTGGGTTTCTGTTTACCTCCTTGGTTGTCTCCTTTTGCTGTACAGAGGTTTTTAGTTTAATGAGGTCCCACTTGTTGATTGCTGATCTTAATTCTTGAGCAACTTCTGTCCGATTTAGAAAATCTTTTCATAGACCTATATCTTGTAGGTTACTGCCAATATTTTCCAACAATAGTTTCAGAGTTTCCAGTTTCACATTGAGGTCTTTGATCCATTTGAAGTTGATTTTTGTGTAGGATTCTAGTTTCATTCTTCTACAGGTGGAGATCCAGTTTGGTCAGCACCATTTGTTGAAGATGCTGTCTTTCCTCCATTGTGTGTTCTTGGCACCTTTGTCAAATATCAGGTTGCTGAAATTGCATGTACTCGGGTTTGGATCTTCAATGATGTTCCATTGATCTATTTGTCTATTTTTGTGTCAGTACCATGCTGTTTTTATGACTATGGCTCTGTAGTATACTTTGAGATCTGATATAGTAATCCACCCAGCGTTGCTCTTTGTGCTCAAGGTTGCTTTGGCTATCCTGGGTCTTGAATTTAAGGATGTTTTTTTCCAATTCTATGAAGTATGTCATGGGGACTTTGATTGGGATTGCAGTGTATTTATATATTGCTTTTGGTAGGATGGTCATTTTCAGAATATTAATTCTTCCAATCCATGAGCATGGGAGGTCCTTCCATCTCCCGTGTCTTCCTCAATCTCTTTAACA
>NW_008333218.1:5965-7083 GCF_000622305.1 Nannospalax galili | reverse complement strand
GTATCATATCATCTGCAAAAAGTGATAGTTTGACCTCTTCTTTTCCAATTAGTACTTTAATTTCCGTCTCCTGTCTTATTGCTCTAGCAAGAGTTTCAAGCACTATGGTAAAAAAGAATGGAGATAGTGGACATCCTTGTCTGGTTCCTGATTTTAATGGGAATGCTTCCAGTTTTTCTCCATTACAATGATGTTGGCACTGGGTTTATTGTATATAGCTTTAATTATGTTGCGGTATGTTCCCTCCAGTCTAATTCCTTCTAGGACTTTGAACATAACTGCATACTGAATTTTGTCAAAAGTCTGCTCTGCATCTATTGAGATGACCGTGCGGTTCTTGTCTTTGAGTCCATTTGTGTGGTTTATGACGTTTATTGACTTGTGTATATAAATTTCTTTCTCTTTCTGCTTCCCCAGAGGGAATGCACGCTCTGTTATCACCAGTGTGTAAATGTGTTTACTGCATGTGTATAATTACTCAAACAATGCATAATTATTCTGTGATTTTTAAAAAAAATTTATATTTTTATTTTATGTGTACAAATATATTGCCTGCATGTATGTGAGTGCACCCGTGTTGTGCAATGCTGCAGAGGTCAGAAGAGGGCTTCAGATCCCCCTGGAACTGAAGTTAAGGATGGTTCATAGCTGCCATATGGGTGCTGGGAATCAAACCCAGGTCCTTTGCAAGAGCAGTCAGTGCTCTTAACTGCTGAGCCATCTCTCCAGGCCCAATTATTCTGTGTTTTAAGAGCTTTATGTAAGTGCCATTGATAAAAAGAACTCTAAAATGTTCTAATTAATTGACAGGGAGGAGGGAGATGATAACGTTTATCCTAAATGATAATTTCAGTAAAAACCAACAAAGAAAAAGAAGAAACCGCTCCAGGTGCCTTCGTGTATCTTGGTGATTAGTCACCAATGATTGAACCAACCAGCAGAGCAGAACATTCTCTGTGACGGCACTGATGGAGAGCTTGATGGAAGTTCAGTTGACAAGTTTGTGGTTGGAGCGCTAACTCAGCTAGAGCCACTGGCCTTGTATCCAGATGAAGCTTCAATTGTGTTGGTCTCAGATGGAACTTCTGCAGTGACTTTCAGATGGGATTTTTTTTTTT
>NW_008333218.1:3569-5864 GCF_000622305.1 Nannospalax galili | reverse complement strand
TTTTTTGTCTTTTTGAGAACTGGTCTCCCTGTAGCCCCAGCTGTCCTGGAACTCACTATGTAGTCCAGGCTGGCCTTGAACTCACAGAGATCGGCCTGCCTCTGCCTCCCGAGTGCTGGGCCTACAGGAGTGCGCCGTCCCGCCCTGGCGATCAGATGGGATATTTTTTAAACATTTGTTTTCTTTCTCAATTTATAATAATTCACCTAATTTTGAAACTGTACTGGTAGCCAGTTAATACGCATGTTCCCTGCTCACTTTAACCCGGTTAATACCACGTTCCCTCTCACTGTAACCCAGTGCCTACGGTATCAAAGACATGTACTACTTCCCTTCAGGGTCCAGATTTTGGGGCTTGAGTCTGGCTGGACCAGGCTGCAGCCTAAGTAAGATACCTGCGTCCTGTACACTCCTGGTGTATCTGCCCCACAACAGTCCTCACGTCCTTGGCCCTCACTGCTCTATCAGCAGCCGTGTAGTTCAGTGAGCGGTTCTGTTTCTTCTGTTTTCCTGATGAGACGTCTTGGCTCCTTGGGTTTGCTGCCCATTTTCCTACGTACTGCCTGAGCACATAGCCTGGGCCTCAGGGAATCTGGCCCATGATCTTTTGCTCTTTGGGCAACACCAGCACCTGTAGCTGCCCAACAAACCCTTCTTTCAGGGACTTCTTAGTGTTAAAATTTTGACTTAATGAGATTGCGCTGTGTTCTGAAATTTATTTTTCGAATTCAGTGTTATGATTTTATCTCTCTTGCTGTTTTGAATCAAGCGCTGTAACACTCTGATGTTCGATTGTAGATGGTACTGTGACAGTCATCCCTCCCCCTTTTTTTTTCCTGCTGAAAGCGTTCCTGTATCACCAATCTTACAGTGACACAGTGAACTTCAGACTTCTGTTTTCCATTCTGGGGACTGAGCCCAGGCTTGCTCATTTGCATTTCCCGACTTTATCTGGCTTTAATACCAGGGTAATGCTAGTTTGCCAGAATGTGTTGGCAAGTATTTGTCTCGCTCCTTCAACAAAGCACCGTGAGACTACAGTGCCACATATGCTAACTTGGGAATTTGAATCAGAATTTAGAATTCAAAACACAGTTCTGCTCAGATGCCTGCACCTTTCACACCTTCACAAAAACTGTTATGAGATGATCTGATGTGGGCTGGAGATCACCCAATGTGTATTTTCATGGTGATTGGTTCATAATATTTTCTGATATTGCTTTGATTTTTTTTCTTCAAATAACTGATGGGTTATTTAAAATTGTATCATTTTTATTCCAAAATTTGAGGGTTTTTTCCCCCTTCCTAGAGCTCTTTCTGTTATTGGTTGCTGAGTCCATTCTATTATGATCAGAATATTTTGTATAATTTTAATGAAGACTTGTTTATGGCTAAAATGTAGTCTGTATTCCTAAATGTTCCAAGAACGTGCTGCTGCTCCTTGGGGGTGGAGGGATTCGTAAACATGAGTAAGTTCAAGTGGGCTGGATGAGCTGCTCATACATCCCACCCCCAGCAATTCTCTCTCTCTCCTAGCAACTGTTAGTTTTTCTTGGTCTCCTGCTAAACGCCTGCATTCCATCCATTTCGAAATCCCGTCAGGTTTTGTATCATACCTTTGGGGGGAGCCTTAGAACTGGTGTGGATCCTTAGTTTGCTGATGGCTTTTTCCTGATGATACAGCACTCAAAATCTCCTTTTTGCAGATTACAGCCTCCCCCTTGAAGCTTCCTCCTGTTCCCCCCCCCCCCCCCCCCCCCCCCCCCCCGCTTATTCATTTAATTTAGAGACAGGATCTCACTATGTAGTCATGAACTCACTGTATATTCCAGATTGTCCTCAAACTCAGAGATCCACCTGCCCCAACCTCCCCAGTGCTGAGATCAAAGGTGTGTACCAACATCCTCTCCCCTCCGCACCCCTTTAGCCCTGGGGACTGAAGTCAGGTACGCACTTTACCGCTGGGCTACACCTCCTGACCTTTCTCACTTTTCATTTTGAGACTTGGTCTCACTGAATCGCCCAGGCTAGCTTTGAAGTATCTCTGTATCCAAGGCAGGTCTTGAACCCATGATCTTCCTGCCTCAGCCTCTGAGTAGCCGAGATTACAAACCTATGCCACCAAGTTCAGCTTAGTTTCATTTGCTTTTGTTTTTGAGAGCCAGTCCCAGTATGCAGCCCAGAGTCTTTGAACTACTAATCTTCCTGCCTCAACGCCTGACTGCTAGGAGTATAGGTGTGCGTACCACACTGGGCTCTGTTTGTTTCTTTATATTTAAAGTGCATTTCTTGCAG
>NW_008333218.1:704-2157 GCF_000622305.1 Nannospalax galili | reverse complement strand
TTTTTCATTTTTTTATGAGACAGCATCTTGTGTCTGTACTTTCTCCTGGAGAGTCACTGCTGGCAGAGCTGCACCCACTGATCGTCTGACCTTATTAGCCCTCCCCAGCACACTGAAGTCTCACCCTGGTAATTTTCGTCTCTAGGAGTCTGGCTTAGCTTTTCTGTGCCTTCCGTGCCTCTACTTAGTGTTCTGCACATGTGGAACAGAGTTGTGTTGATTGTCCAGTGTTCTTGTCTGGCAGCTGTGGCAGTGCTGGACTCTTTGGATTGGCTGATTTCTCACAGCAGTATGAGTCCCACACCTTTTCTTCACATGATCTCTTAACTTTGTATCATCTTATGACCTTGCACTGAGTGCCAGGCATCATGAACTTACCCTGCTGATACCACATTCTTTTATATGCGTAGAAAACACCCTTAGCTCTGTTCCGAGAGTGATGCTCTCTGACAGCCTCTGATTCTGGCAGTTTTCTTTGTAGTTTTATTAGGTGAGACCAGAGACATGTTAGTCCAGGGCTGTTTACTCCCGAGAAGGGAGACAAGTCCTTTTGAGAATGGACTCCCAGTGTCCTGTGCAATGTGAGGCCTCCTCCTCCTCCTCTTCCTCTCCTCCTCCTTCTCCTCGACTTCCCAGTCCTCCTCATGTCGTCATCCTCCTGATCCTCCTCCTCCATCTCCTCCCCCTCCTTTTCCTTGTCTCCCCCTCCTCCTCCTCCTCTCCCTCTTCCTCCCTGGCCTCCTCCTTATCCTCTCCCTCCTCCTCTTCCTCCTCCTCCTCTTCCTCCTCCCCCTCCTCTCCCTCTTCCTCTTCCTCCTCCTCCTCCTTCCTCCTCCTCTTCCTCCTCCTCCTCTTTTTCCTCCTCTTCCTCCTCCTCTTCCTCCTCCTCCTCCTCCTCCCCCTCCTCTTCTTCCTCCTCCTCTTTCTCTTCCTCCTCTTCCTCCTTCTCCCCCTCCTCTTCCTCCTCCTCTTCCTCTTCCTCTTCCTCCTCCTCCTCCCCCTCCCCCTCTTCCTCCTCCTCTTCCTCCTCCTCCCTCTCCTCTTTGTCTTCCTCAAGGTCACCTACTGGGTGTTCAGTACACGTTAGCCTGGAAGTAATTGTGCTGGACAGCTTTAATGTCAACTTGACACACCTGGGTTGAGGGAGCCTCAGTCGGGGAATTGCCTCCATTGGACTGGCCTGTGGCCATGTCTGTGGGGCATTTTCTTGATTGTTGAGTGATGTGGGAGGTCCCAGCCCACTGTGCGTGGTGCCATTCCTGGGCAGGTGGGCCTGTGTTGGATATGAGCACAAGCTGAGCAGGGGCCAGGGGAGCAAGCCAGTAAGCAGCATTCCTCCATGGCCTGTGCTCCAGCTCCTGCTTCCAGATTCCTGCCCTGAATTCCTACCTTGGGCTCCCTGATGAACTACGACCTGGGAGATGTAAGCTGAATAAACCCTTTCCTCCCCAGG
>NW_008333218.1:0-394 GCF_000622305.1 Nannospalax galili | reverse complement strand
GTGCTCTGATTCTAGCACATGCTTCTCGAATTCTGATGGCATTATTCCCCAGAACTTTTCTTTTTGAGACAAGATCTCCCTATAGCCCCAGCTGGCCTGGAACTTATTATGTAGATCAGACTGGCCTTGATCTCACAGAGATCTGCCTTCCTCTGCCTCCTAAGTGCTGGGTAAAGGTATGCACCACCATGCCTAGCTTAAGATGCTAATTTTTAAAGAGCAATTCTTAAGTTCGCAACGAAACTAAGAGAAAAGTAGAGTTAACCCATGGGCTCCATACCCCAGTGGGCACAGCCCCTTTTAATCTCTCATCAGAGGTATGCACGTGTTATAACTGATGAACCTCCATTAGCACATAATTACTGTTCTAGTTTGTTTCTTCATTGCTGTGACA
>NW_008333217.1:0-347 GCF_000622305.1 Nannospalax galili | reverse complement strand
AATACTTCATGAAGCCCTAAACCTAAACCTAACTCTAAACCTAAACTTAATGCTAAATATAGCAATAGCCCTAACCCTAAACTTAGCATAACCCTAAACCCAGACCTAAACTTAAGTCTAACCGCAACCATAGCACTAGCCCTGAACCTAACCCTACCCCTACACCTAACAATAATCATAACCCTAAACCTAACTTAGACCTAAACTTAACCCTAAATATACTGTAGCCCTAGCCTTATACCTAACTCTAACACTAGCGTTAAACCTAAGACAGTCCCTAAACATAATCCTAGCAGTGATCCTAATGCTAAGCCTAGCCCTAATACTTACTCTAGTCCTAAATATAA
>NW_008333216.1:0-778 GCF_000622305.1 Nannospalax galili | reverse complement strand
CAGCAGTCCGGTCTCCACGCTCCGTGGAAGGGGCCGCACTGGAAAAAGTCAAAGTGAGTTCCAATACGCCAGTCTCTTCCGGGGCCAAGCCTGGCCACCTCCTGGCGGAACCCGATCCATGGCGGCGGCTCTGGGATACAGGTGGGACCAGGAGCAGCCACTGCCACCCAGACTGGGAAGCCGCCAGGGAAGCTGAGACGCTGGGGCCAGAGCGCCAGTCCCTGCGCCAGGTCCCGCCAGAACTGCAGCTTCCTCAGGAGTTCCAAGAAGAGCGATTCAAAAACCGCATCCAGCACGCCCAGGCCTTCTCCCAAGAGAAGCCACAGGACGAGCTGCCCCCGGGGCCCTGAGCCCGGGAAGAGCCTCCCTCTAGCAGTGTAGGGGAGGAGAAGACAGGAGAGCTGCTGGACGCAGCTGCCTCCAGCTCCTATAGCCCCTTGCAGCAGCCCTGCAGCCAGCGGGGCCCCAGCAAACAGCAGGGCCCACCCGCGAGGGGGAGCACACGCGCGGGGGAGCACACCCGCGGGGACCTGACGGAGTCAGGCGCACACAGAGGGCACCAAGGAGACCTGGTGATGCGCATCTGCAGCCAGCCGGACCCCCGGTGAGCGAAGCTACGCCTGTCTCCCAGCTTGGGCCCGAGTCCCTGCAGCAGGACCCATGGCAGGAAGAGTCTGCTCCTGCGCGCTCTTTTGAGGAGTGCCTCAACCAAGTCTGCTTTCCCCCATGCAAACGGAAAAGGACAGGGGAAAGGGCCTGGCCAGGCTGCACCGGGCCT
>NW_008333215.1:0-247 GCF_000622305.1 Nannospalax galili | reverse complement strand
TTCCCAATATCATATTTCCTTCCCATGTTTATTAAGTCCAATGTTCTTCTGCTGTGGAGCATAACTCTGGCGAGGGAGTTTGCAGCCAGAGCAGAATCAGGCATGGCTTGGACGGAGATTTCCTGCCAGGTGCTGGGCATGTAGCTGCTGTTGCCATAACAACGCCTCCAGCATCCAGTGTAAGTTCAATCTCTATCAGCAGGGGGAAGAAGATCTTTCTCTGCTGGCAGCTGTGTATGAGGAAAGG
>NW_008333214.1:0-610 GCF_000622305.1 Nannospalax galili | reverse complement strand
ATTAAAAATATTTCACTAAGTAGCGCAGGCTGGCCTTGAGCTCATTCTGTGCGTTTGTTGGTTGGTTGGTTAGTTTTATTTTTTGAGACAGGGTTGTTCTGAAATATACTAGGTAGACTAGGCAGACCTCAGTTTCACAGCTATCTGCCTGCCTCTGCCTCCTGAGTGTTGGCATTAAAGACGTCTGCCACCACACTCTCCTAAATGGAAGGTTTTTTATGTTGGTCTTTGGTTGGTTGGTTGGTTTTCATTTTTTGAGACAGGGTCTCCCTGTAGCCACAGCTGGTCTGGAACTCACTATCTAGACCAGGCTGGCCTGGAAATCACAGAGATCCACCTGCCTCCTGAGTGCTGGAACAATGGCATGAACTACCATGCCTGGACCTGAGCTCATTCTGTACCTGAGCAGGCACTGAATTTGAGATCCTCCTCTTGTCTCAGTCTCCCAAGTAGCGGAGGTGATAGGCCTATGCCAATGCCCAGTTCTTGAAGGAATCTATCTGCTGCTGCATAATCAGCACATACCCCATTATAAACATAAGAATATAATTCAATGTTGTTTCATAAACTTCTATAATCAGCCCATTAAATATAAAGAGTTAGCTTCAAT
>NW_008333213.1:0-347 GCF_000622305.1 Nannospalax galili | reverse complement strand
AACATTGTGAAGTTATATTGCAACATTGTGATGCCAAATATAGGCAATATAGCACGTGGGGGCTATAGTGTTGGCATATTGAAGCATTGTGATATCACATTTGAGCATTGTGATATCACAGGGAACATTCAGAAGTGATATTGTAATATTGTTGGCATATTGGAGCAATATACTAGCACATGGACCTATGGTGTTGGCAGATTAAAGCATTATGTCATATTGCAACATTGTGATGACAAAGTGTAGCAATATAATGAATGTGGGGCGAGAGTTCTGGACATTGGAGCATTGTGACATCACAATGGAACACTGAGAAGTCATATTTTAAGACTGTGATGGGACATTGG
>NW_008333212.1:0-604 GCF_000622305.1 Nannospalax galili | reverse complement strand
ATGATCATAAAGTTTTATCTACTTTATATTCTTCCAATTTTTAAACTCTTTAAACACATTTGTGATCAGAAATCGTAAAGTTATTAAATGGGCTTATGAATGGTAGAGAAATCCACTGAGAATGAGAGAATCCAGCAAGTAATGTGCCTTTTCCTTACTTATCCACATTTTCTTTCCTTGGCTTTTCTTATGACCCGATGCTCTTTCAAAGAACTTTGTGTTGTTACAACTGATGTGATTTACTCCAAAGACTTTTAAAAAAATTTTATTTATTATTTTTATTTTATGCGTATATTGCCTGCATATCAGTAAGTGCACCCGTGCTGTGCATTGCCCACAGAGGTCAGACGAGGCTGTTGGATCACCTGGAACTGGAGTTACGGACAGTTGTGAGCTGCCATGTGGGTGCTGGGATATGAACCCAGGTCTTCTGCAAGAACAGCCAGTGTTCTTAACCACTGAGCCATCTCTCCAGCCCTCAGAAGACTGTGAATACAGAGTGTCTGGTGGAAAGGGCTTGAAGAGGTATATGTGCTGTCATGTCCCTAGCCAGCTGGAGGAATCTGAGTCACATAAGAGAAAACAAGGTTTATTGCAGATTTTC
>NW_008333211.1:0-232 GCF_000622305.1 Nannospalax galili | reverse complement strand
ACTCCCAATATCCTATTAAAGGCTTATTAAGGGGACAAGAAGGATTTGGCTGGGGCCTGGCTGATGATGGGTTTGAATGAGCGGCCTCTATAGAAATTGATTGTCCAAGGAATGACCCTATGGGGTCTATTAGACTCAGGAGCCAATCTCAGTATCATTAAAAACGCAGATTGGCTGAAGGTGTGGCCAGTTCAGCATTCCACTCAAGTCTTAAGAGGCTTAGGCTATGCCC
>NW_008333210.1:0-3320 GCF_000622305.1 Nannospalax galili | reverse complement strand
TCGAATTAAAGGCCCAGTCCTTAAAGTGTCCTAGCAAGTCCTGTGTGGTCCCCCACCCATATATTTTTCCAAACACAGCTTTCACTGCTCTCCTCCTCACTAAGGCTCCAACAGTGGCTGGACCTTCCAGGTATAGTCACCCATAAGCAGTTCCTTTTGTTAGGATGTTCGGCCTTCTTCCCTCTATCTAGTCTTTATTCAAGAAACATGTTATCACTGAGGTATCCCTTGATCATCCTAATTCAGATCACACCCCAATCCTATAGTCTTACCCTGTACCCAGTCCTCCACACCCTGTTACTATCTTCTGTTCCACTTAATTAATATGCAGTTCACATGTTTATTATGCTGTTTGTTTATGGTTTATTTCCTCTTGTCACAATGGAACTCCCCAAGGATGGGCTTTTTCCCTTCTCCCCTCCCCTCCCCTCCCCTCCCCTCCCCTTTTCTCTTCTTTTCAAGTACCCAAACAGTCCTTGGCACATAGATAGTTGTTATATGGATGAGTGAATTGTTTCCTGTGAGGCTGTGGTCCTGAGTGCCTGCTCTGTATGAACCCTCTCAGCTCTGGGGATGAACGTGGTGGGAACTTCTGGTTGGTTGTCTAGTCACCAAACTGCCCAAATGGGACTAGTCCCATAAAGGGTAGTTGTCTTCAAATACAAGAAGAAGGATTAAACATGTGAATTCCAGAGGGCTTTCTCACTACAATATACCCCTAATTCATGCAGAAAAGGGAACTATGTGGTTCCATATTTATAAAAAAAGATATGTTAATAATTCCACTGGAATTTGCATTTAAAGAGAGCTTTCCCTAGAATGATAGCCACTCAGCTGATCTTGCCTGAGTTTTATTCTAGTTGGTAACACTTTTTAACCATTGGATTAAAGACTGACTCTAATGAGATCATTTGCACCTAACAGATCCTGGTATGAGGTTAGAACCCTGGTGGTCGTGGTAACTTTCCTTTATTTGAACTTAACAATGAGAAGGAGGTTTAACTCTGACAATGAACACTTATTTAAATATAGCCTTTGGGTTGATGAATGTTCTTAAGCAAATGTATCTGGGCTCAGTCATAGGAATGGATCTTGACAGTTGACTATTTTATAGAGGGTGGACAGTTCATGAAATAGCCGCAAAGATTTCTTTCTTTTTACTCAAAGTGCCAGGCAACACGAGCTCTTGACTTTGTGACTCTGCTTTTAGACAGCCCCTTAGTTCTTTGTCCTTTCAAACAGTAGGCACTTATTTACTTTAATTGAAAAAAAATCACTATGCATAATTTTTATTGTGTGTTTTGATTCTGCTTATCTCGTTGATGAAAATGTGCTTTATAACCGACAGCCATTTCAGCAGATCGAGGAGATTCATTACTCTGGCAGTTTTTCATTTTCAGCTAGAAATGAGTAGAAATTATCCAATTTCTCTTTTTATAATAACATCCAATACATTTAGTGTCCAATTTCACACTGGCCCTTGATTTATAGCATTTGCCAGATTAATTGAGATCTGCTGACAATATAAGAGTTGGGTGCTTCCTAACCCTTTAAGCACCGGGAGGCAAGCTTTGAGGATAACACAGGCATAATGACTATTCAACTCTAAGACATACTCCAGAAAACAATGAACTTGCATTCTGTTTATTTATGTGATTCTGTCTTGTTCTACCCTGTTCCAAATCTGGAGGGCAACTGAGGATTCTTAGTGGCAGAATGAATCTCTCTGAAAAATTTATTAAAAGCGCCTAGTAAATGGAGAGAAGGTACTCAGTGGTCCTGAAGCTTAGATCACTTGCAGCTCATACTTTTTCATGGCACCTCTTTGGAGGCTGTCTTCCCACTTTCCCTCTGCTTCACTAGGGGGCAAAGTGCTGCACATGCTCTGGGGTCAGGACCTGTCTACCGCTTACTGCTTGTTTGACTTTGAATTAGTAGCTCCATCTGTCAGGATCTGTTTTCTTATCTTTAAACAGATCCAATAAGAAGATAACAGTAAAGCACAGGGCACATTTTGCATTACACACACAACGGCACCTCTCGCACACTTAATTTCACTTAATTAAAATAATATTTTAAAGCCACATCAAAGCTTAAGACCTTTCTCAAGGCGCCTCTTCTTGAACTAAAGTACATGATGCAACATTGACAGGTTGATGCAGTCCTGACTCTCCAAGTACATTCAGACTCAGGTGAAGACAGGAACTAGGTGGTGACCTGTGTGGTTTCCTGCATAGTGTAAATTCTTCCAGGTAGTTAGTGACTGATGACTGAGAGAGAAGGAAGAAAGGAAGGACAGAAGGAAGAAGGATGACTTGGAAGAAGGAAGACAGGAGGAAGAAGGATGACTTGGAAGGAAGAAGGAAGACAGAAGGAAGGAAAGAAGGAAAGCCAGGGGAAAGACAGGCAGAGAAGAGAAAGAAAGCCTTATATGCTACTCCTGTTTCTTGAAGACACTTGCTTAACAGTCACTGTACTGGCATCTCCTATAATTATCACTCAGAGCTGATGAGCTCACGAATGACCATCCTGCCATTTTCGTTTCCAGGGTTCTATCACAAATGCTAATTACCTGAACCTCCTCTTGCTGACCCCATCCAGCTTGAAGGAAGCTCGAGGTGAGCATCCTCTCTGCTCCTTATTTCCCCAGAATCTGCTGATCCTGCCTCTGAAGCCCTTCCAGGAGAATCCTTCCCTCTGTGTCAAACATACTGCCAGACGCATTCATCTTTCAATAAATTATCTCTAAGGAAGGAGTCTGTGAAACCGAACTTTTCAGGCTTTGGAGGAAAATGAACAATATTCTTGGTGGTTTCAGGATCACTACTGCAGTGTGGAGACTGGGCAGGAAGCCCACTGGGATGCTGCCCTTGCTCCTCCTCTATATGAGCTAGATGAAGCCACTACCATGTGGGGAGGGTGAACACAGCTACACGTAGAGCAGGAACCTCAGTTCCCCAGTGGGACTGAACGAGGCCCAAGAAAGGACCAGGACAGAAACCCATGAAGAGACATTACAGGCACTGGCCGTCCAGTGAGGCAATCATGGTGGCCTTTGTGTGTCTTTAGCCAACTGATTTCCCAGGCCAAACTCTGTTGTTCCTGGCCCTGCTTCTTCTCCTGCTCAGAACAGTCCTTTGCTCTTGCCCCTGATCACTCTTGGCTGGTCTGGCTCTTCCTGTGCCCAAAGTTCCTGTGTGTCGGTCCTTTAAGAACATCTCGAGACACAGGCGAGGGGGCTCCCGACAGCAAGGGGAGAAGCGAGCACCAGCTTTGTGGTGAGAACAGTGGGTGGTGAACAGGGGCTCTAGTCTTGCTGG
>NW_008333209.1:0-860 GCF_000622305.1 Nannospalax galili | reverse complement strand
ATAGTCGGGCTCCCATACGGTCGCCGAGGAAAGTCGTCCCTGAGCCCCACATAGCGGGCTCCCAGAGCCCCTCGGGCATCCCTGAGGGTGGCGGATAGACTCTTCAGACTCGTCAGTCTTGTCCAGAGCCGCCCAGAATCAGGCCATGAGTCTCACGCAGAAAAAGAAACCACAAGAATACAGAAACACAGAACAAGGCCCACACTCCCCTGGCCGGCCAACTCACCTCCCCGAGGACTTGGGTTGTCCCCAGCGTTGCGCTGCGGGATCTCGGTGGAATCTCCAAATGAAGAATCGCGCTCAACACACAGGGACAAAACCAAGTTTCGGGATGCAAAAGCAAGAGGAATTTATTCATACACAGGTGCCTGCAGTTTCGGGATGCAAAAGCAAGAGGAATTTATTCATACACAGGCGCCTGCGGACGCAGAGTCCCGCTCGGGTCAGGACTTGCGTGCCGGGCTTAGCTTGGGAGGGCCTTTTATAGAGCAGAAGCAGGGTACAGAAGCAGATGCATGGTTACAAGGTTATCATTGGTGCATTTCAAGGGGTACAAGGTATGAGGAAACAGTATTGCTAAATTCAGAGGGGGCTGTGGGTGAAACCGATTGTTATCGCTAACTTCCCAGTAGGGGCTTCAGGGTGGTGCCAGGAGGTCCGACCATAAACGTCCTTTTTTCCACTGCTGGTTTCACAAGACCTGGGTTTGAATTTTGGCTCACCATATGGCTGACTGCAGTTCTTTCTTTAAAATGGCCTTCCTGCTGTCAGTTGGGTCTTTCACTGTGAAAGGAGAGAGGCTAAAGAGCTTCCTGCTCTTGGAAATATCTACCTAGGTATGTTTTTCACCAGCTTCAGCA
>NW_008333208.1:0-569 GCF_000622305.1 Nannospalax galili | reverse complement strand
TTATTCCAAGATACTTTAATTTTTTGCAGCAATTGTGAATGGGAGCATTTCTCTGTGTTCTTTCTCCACTTGCTTATTATTGGCATATAGAAAGGCTACTGATTTTTGTTTTTTGATTTTGCCACCACTATACTGAAAGTGCTGATCAGTTCTAGGATGTTTTGTCTTTTAAGCTTTGTATTTTTCTCAACAGTATAAGCTGCTTCCTTGGTGGAGCTGAGGATTGTCTGTAGAGATTTATATCTTATTCAGAGAGGCTTTAGTGTGTTTATGAGGTATGGGTTGTTGTTGTTTTTTTTTTTCTAGAATCTTCACAAGTTTGAACAAACATTGTAGAAAATTCCATATAGATGTTAGCCTGCCAGATTAACCAAAGTGAAATAAGATTTTCTATATCTGATGGCAAATATTGTACAAATAATTTGGATTTATCTTTATAAAATGGCACAAAATATTTTAATATTTGACTTTAAAATATTTTTTATGTGTGTGAGTGTATTGTGTGCATGTATATAAGTGTACCTGTGTGTGCAATGCCTGCAGAGGCTAAAAGAGGGTAGAATCCCCTG
>NW_008333207.1:0-253 GCF_000622305.1 Nannospalax galili | reverse complement strand
CTTAATGAAAAAAGTCAATATCGGTAATGTCATCTTTGTTTACATATAACACCATTGAAACTTAATCCTTAGGTGAGCACGGTTGTGCATTTCCTTAATCTCAGCACCAGGGAGGCACAGACAGGCTTATCTCTGAGAGACTGAGGGCAGTCTGGTCTACATAGTGAATTCGATGCCAGCTGAGGTTACAAGGAGAACCTGCCTCAAACAAACAAACAAACAAACCAAATAAAAAACACAACAAAAAACCCAC
>NW_008333206.1:0-268 GCF_000622305.1 Nannospalax galili | reverse complement strand
AGGGCTTTCCAGAGACAAGGTACAAACCAGGGAGAGACTGGAATTAGGAAAAAGGCCGGATGTGAGGTGCAGTACAGGAGGTGGGAGAAAGCATTAAGCTTGCATAGTCACTAGGAAGCGAGTTGGAGCAAGGTTACACGTTATGACATTGGACTGTTTAGTGATTCAGACTCTGATGGAATTGTCGTGTGTGGAATGCAGAGCAGGGGGACTTGAGAAGGAAGCCTCAATGTGCTTTTCTCTTCATCATCCCTCAAATTACAAAAGC
>NW_008333205.1:0-433 GCF_000622305.1 Nannospalax galili | reverse complement strand
CTAACCATAACCACAACCTTCTACCTAACTTTTAGCCCAAAACCTAACTTAACCCAAAACCTAATCCAATTTCTAAAAGTATACCTAACCCTAGAGTTAACCCTAACAGTAGTCCTAGCCATAACCCTAACCCTACCCCTAACACTAACCTTACCTAACTTTAAACATAGCCTAGTCCTAACCCTAACCCTAAGTGACTAAACCTAACCCTAACTGTAATTCTAACCCTAAACATACCCCTCACCCTAAACCTAACCATGACCCTAGCCCTAACAATAACCTTAACCCTTACTCTATCCCAACCATAACCCTAAACATAACCCTAGACCTACTGTTATCCTTAGCCTATTCCCTAACCCTAAACCTAACCCTAACCATAATTCTAATCCTTAACAAAATCCTCCCCCTAACTCTACCCCTAAGCCTAACCCTA
>NW_008333204.1:0-258 GCF_000622305.1 Nannospalax galili | reverse complement strand
GTGATGAAGATAAACAATGAGCTTAATGATAAAATTGACAAGCTCTAGATTTGAATCAACAGTTTAAAAGTTTTCAAGTGTGTCCTGCAAGAGAATCTTCTCTCCAGCAGTCAGAGAGCTAAAGCTGCAGAAAATCAAGCTGGAGCCCTTATACATTTGGCTGACCTACAACATGAATTTAATTCCCAGCTTCGAAGGGTGTCAGCCGTAAAGGTGAGGACATTGGTAGGGAAAGATTGGAATCCTGACATGTGGGAT
>NW_008333203.1:0-526 GCF_000622305.1 Nannospalax galili | reverse complement strand
TTTGGCTACTCTAACATTCCCCCCTCTGAAGAGGTATCCTTAAACTCTTTTGATGATTAGATACAAGCTCCCAAATACATTTGAAATTTTGGGCCTTTGGAAGAGAGTATGTTGGTTGCTAAGAAGCCCAAGGACATTTTGACTTTTAGCCAAGAAACTGGCTACATTTCTAAAAAACTTGCTACATTTCTTTGCGGTCTTTTTACCTTAATTGCCTAGCCAATTCCTACCCTCCTATTCTTATCACACCATCCTCTGAAGGGGTTACCCAAATTGCCAATAGGCAATAGGGACACATACCGCTCTGGCTTCTTCCATGCTGAACAGGGACTCAGGTGAGGCAATTGGGGTACCCCTTCGATGGGTCTATCTAAAAGACTCCCAAATTGCATAACTCTTATCTCTAGGGGGAAAAGAAAGTCCTTGAATCATGATTAGGAGGTGTGAAGGAGAAGTAAAGGCAAGAATAATTAATATTATAAGTTCCAGACAGGGAACTAGAAAAAAGTCAGAACAGGGCAATTTT
>NW_008333202.1:0-381 GCF_000622305.1 Nannospalax galili | reverse complement strand
AAGCAATCAGAGAAAGAGTACATGAAAACACTCCCCTTCATAATAGCTACAAAAATATATCTCAGAATACATGTGATCAAAGTCTTTAAAGACCTCTACAATGAAAGTTTTAAATATTTAAAGAAAGAAAATGAGGAAGACATCAGAAGATGGAAGGACCTCGTGTGCTCATGGATTGGAAGAATAATTATTGTGTAAATGACCATCCTACTAAAAGCCATTTATAGATTCAATGCAATGCCAATCAAAATCCCATGACATTTTTCACAGAAAAAAACATTCAAGGTTCATATGGAAGCAGAAAAGACCTCAGATAGCTAAAGAAACCTTGAGCACTAAGAGCAATCCTGGGAGGATTACTATACCAGATTTTAAGCTGTA
>NW_008333201.1:0-1278 GCF_000622305.1 Nannospalax galili | reverse complement strand
CCCTTTTTATAGGGGGAAGTCCTCAGGTCAGAGCAGGCCAACAGAACAGTGTTTAGTCAGGACTTGATAATACCCTTTTGTTTTTATTGAGTTTATTTGTAAGGTTAGTTATATTTATGTCAAATGTGCAAGAAAAAGATCCGGAACTTGGAAATAAAGCAAAATGGGGATTGCATGACATTTTAATAGAACATTTCTGATAAAAATCAACTGAGGGGCCTCTCTCGGGAAACGCTCTTCTGACAGACCATCCACAGCTGATTAGAAACCAAAAGTTTATATCCCTGCAGAGCTAGAGATTTCTATAGGGGTGAGAGGTCACCTTGTGAAAGACAACATTTGTGGCAGGTTTTCTGCTTTGGAAAAAGATACAGCTTTATTGCTCTGTGCCAACGTTACCCGTCCAAGACCTGATATCAGTTTTATATCTCTTCTTCCACAAAAGATTAAGGCTGATATACTTTTTTTTAGAGAGTTATATTATTTTCATTTATGTGTACGTGTCGGTGCATGTGCCTAGGGGGCAGGGCAGAAGAGAGTGTCAGAACTCCTGAAGCTGGAGTTACAGGCAGCTGTGAACCTCCCAACATGGGTGCTGGGAACCAACCTGGGTTCTGCAAGAGCAATATATGCTCTTAACCCCTGAGCATCTCTCCAGCCCCAAGGCTTGTAATTTATAAGTTAAAACTTGTAACAACTTATAACCAGCTCATTTGTTGTTTGCCTTGTTCCCTAGTTCATCAGGGAAATTAAATCTTGACATGTGTCAACATGTAATTATACAACATATTTTTTAACAATTGAGAATTCTACATTTACACAGCTAATACTGAATAATTGCAGTATGTACATAGTGATATAAAATTTTGTTAATTATTATGAAGTTGTAAATGCATTCATTTTTCTAAACTTAAAACAACAATATTCAGTAGTCTTGGATATCTCCCTCAGCCCAGAAACTTCTTTCCTTCCCCCATTTGTTACCTTTGTAATTTTGGTATGTGTGACCATGTCACTGATAACAGGCTCATACCATTCCATTTGAGAACACTTTTTTTTCCAGCTGGTAGCATTATTTGCTATTTGGCATGAAAGACAAATACTTTACTCTCCCCCGTCAGCTTCATGCATCCTCCCATTTCCTGTCCTACCGTTAGAACATAATTTGGTTTAATCAACATTTGATATTTTGAATGCATAAATGCCATTTCATCCAAGTTAGAAGTCATGAATTCCCATTTCTATGTGAGTGTGTGTGTGTGTGTGTGTGTGTGTGTG
>NW_008333200.1:0-291 GCF_000622305.1 Nannospalax galili | reverse complement strand
CAGTAAAGTGCCTGTCAAACAGGCATGATAATCTGAATGTGACTCCATTCTTGGCACAGTGTAAAAGTAGGGTTGGGGGGTTTCTGTATTCTCAGTGCTGGATGAGGTGGCACAGAACAGGTGGATTCTTGAAGCTCACTAGCCAGTCGGCCTAGCAGAATTGACTAATTCTAGGTTCAATGAATAACCCTGTTTCAAACAAAACAAAAAACAAAAAGTAGAGAAGTGATCAAGGAAAAGTAACTGGATATTGACCTCTGACCTCCACAAAGCATGCACACACCCATGTAC
>NW_008333199.1:0-241 GCF_000622305.1 Nannospalax galili | reverse complement strand
ACCATTGCTATAAGTGTATATGAGCAAGGTCCCAGGAGCCTGTAAGAAAGACGCTATTTCCATATGGTCTTGCACCTCCTCCCCTGGCTTTTAAGCCTTTTTGACCTCTCTTCTGCAATGGTCCCTGAGCCCTGGGTGGGTAGAGTTTAATATAGGAATTCCATCCAAAGACTCACACTCTGCAGACTACTATTCTTTAAGCTTTGACCATTTGTGGCCCTTTGTGTTCATGGCCCTCTGT
>NW_008333198.1:0-341 GCF_000622305.1 Nannospalax galili | reverse complement strand
AGACCCCGAGTCCTGCTTTCACCTACATAGACTTGACAGGGCAGAGTCGGCCCACCAGAAAAGGCTGGGGAGAAAATATTGACTAATAAAATCTAAGGGAACAGATCTGGACACAACAGACAAAAAGATAAATATTGATTTGCCTCAGTATAATGCATTTTTAAAATGAAGGCATTTAACCACAAAGTGTTTTTTCAGAATAAAATGACTTTTTTGTTGTTCTTTGGCTCGACTGCTTCATATATAATGAATCTTAGTCCTTCTCATCCCGTTACCCTCTTACATCCCCCTTCATCTCCCACTGAACCACTTTTTATTCCACATAAGTCTCCCTCTTCATT
>NW_008333197.1:0-262 GCF_000622305.1 Nannospalax galili | reverse complement strand
TGGCATATGTCCAAATAAGGTAGATAATACCCTTGGGAATGTAAAACTTGAATATTTGCTGCTGTCAAGGCAGTTACAAACAAGGCACAACAAAACTACGGACAGAGAAAACACATTTGGAAACAGGTCCTCCACACCCAGCTTTTCAGGGTCCAGGCTGTAGAGCCCTGACTTTCCAGGCCGTAGATCCCTGACTTTCCAGGCCATAGAGCCCTGACTTTCCAGGCCGTAGAGCCCTGACTTTCCAGGCCGTAGAGCCCTG
>NW_008333196.1:0-602 GCF_000622305.1 Nannospalax galili | reverse complement strand
GAAACTGGGGCACATTATGTTATGTTAAAAAGTCACGCAGAGAAATGCAGAAATCATATAATCTTGGTTATGTGTCAAAATTTAAAAGATTGAGCTAATGCAGGCAGAGAAAAGAATCATGGATAATAGAAGATGGGGAGAAGATGGGGGTTGTGGGAACTGGAGGATGTTGGTTAAAGGGGTTAAAATATGTTAGGCAGGAGGATATTGCACAGCACGATGGCTTTACTTAGTATAATGAATTATATACCTGAAAATTTCTGAGAATATGTTTAAAGGGTTCTCTTTTATAACAAAATTTATAAGTGTATGACATAAAACATTTAACAGATTTATTTAGCCATTTTATGATGAACACACATGTCAAAACATCCTGTTATATACCATAAACATATATACATTTTTTTAATGAAAATAGATTTAAAAGTCTTTGCATGATTCAACGGAGAATGGTGGATGCTCTTTGAACTAAGTGATTGACACCATGGTGGAAAAAAGGATATATCTCATTTCTGGTGTGATATGTACTTACCGAAGCCCTCATAGCATAGTATGTGCTACATTTATCTATTTTCATAGTCTTACTTTCCTAAATAGCACTA
>NW_008333195.1:0-559 GCF_000622305.1 Nannospalax galili | reverse complement strand
TAAACACTTTTCTGTTTTATTAAAAAAAAGACCCAATTTTAAAAGAAAAAATTAAAATAACCTAAGTATAGCCATGACAGACAGATAATCAACATAAAATTGAGATAGTTTATATTCTCTTTTGTTAATATCATGCCTTCCAATCTAATGTAAAAGAGGAGCGTGGTAGCCAATGCCTTTAACACACCTTTAATCCTAGCACTGAGGAGGCAGAGGCAGGTGGATCTCTGTGAGCTCTAGGCCAGCCTGGTCTACTGAGTGAGTTCCAGGCCAGCTGAGGCTACAGGGAGACCTTGTCTCAAAAAAACAAGTGAAACTAAACAATCTAATGTGAATTTTACACAGCACATCAGTCTGGACTAGCTCCACCTCAAATGTCCAATGTATGTGGCTAGTGGTCATCATACTGGACGGCACAAAATAATTGACCGGTTACAGGCTGAAGGTATAGCTCAGGGATCCAGCATTCACTTAGCATGAAGGCATGAGTTCAACTGCCCCCCCCCCAAAAAAAAGACCAATTAAAATAACCTACATAGAGCTGCTGGCTTCAATCCAT
>NW_008333194.1:0-445 GCF_000622305.1 Nannospalax galili | reverse complement strand
TGGCCTCCTTGATCAAGAGGACAGGTGACCCACCACAATTACAAGACATTTGGGGAGATGCTCATAGTCCCCTGGAACTAGTCGACCTAAGAAGGCAAGGAGCAAAAATTGTCCTTTATGTCCCTCTGTCCAAATTAGTATGGGCCTCAAAGTATATCTGTTAAACATCCAAGAAGGTTAGTTCCACCAGTCTGGTCTTTTAATTACCGTGTGTCATGCAGATAAATCTTGGGCAAAGACCAGTTGGTCTCAGATAAACCTTCCCTAGACATATATTTCTTGATCTGCTGTGTATAATTTGTCAGTAGGTTGTTGGAGTAATATGGTTCCCTCTGGTTTTCAAACCTAGCTAGGCATTGTTTAATCTCTCACATTGTCTTACCCCTCCATCAGTATTTCCCCAATTAAGGTACCCCCATTTTCCCCTTTCTCCCTTAATAATACC
>NW_008333193.1:0-251 GCF_000622305.1 Nannospalax galili | reverse complement strand
ATGCAGTGCCTGTGGAGGTCAGAAGAGGCTGTAGGATCCCCTGGGACTGGAATTACAGACAGTCGTTAGCTGTCATGTCCGTGCTGGGATTCAACGCAGGGTCTTCTGCAAGAACAACCACTGTTCTTAACCACTGAGCCATCTCTTCAGCCCTAGTTTTACAAGACTTAAAAAAACATTTATCTATCTTCCTATTTATTCATTTATTTATTTATTTACTTATTTATTTATTTATTTATTTATTTATTTAT
>NW_008333192.1:8583-11384 GCF_000622305.1 Nannospalax galili | reverse complement strand
ATTATGGATTCTGTTTATTGATTGATTAAGCCCTATTTATTCTAATTGAATATATTTTGTAAATAAACTTTGGACATGTGATAAAAAGAAGAAAGTCTTGGATCAGTGTTCACAGGATATTTTCCAACAGCTTCTGAATATTGATAAGAAGTCTTATAAATGTAATGTCCTTGGACAAATATTTCATTTGTTTTCCCAACGTACATTTGATAAAATACATAATGACTGAAAAATCTGACAAATTCAGATGTGCTAAATACAGAAATGCCTCAGTTGCACCATTGAACCTAAAGGAACATAATAGATTGCACACTGGAAAAGAACTTTGCAAATGTAAAGATTTTGACAAGTCTTTAAATTTCTTTTTCAATATTAGTGGAAACCTTAGGATCAAATCCCGGAAGAAAAAAGAATATAAAGAAGGTGATACATCTTTTGTCTCTACTTATAAACTTGTCCAACAAAGCATCCGTAGTGAAGAGAAGCAACATAAATGTAAAGAAATGTAGAAAATGCTCAAACCCTGATGAACATCAGAAAACTCATGCTGGAGAGAAACCCTGTGAATTTAAAGAATGTGACAATTCCATTCATCATTTCTCAATACTTAAAAGCCATTACAGAAACGTTCATGGAGAGAAACTTCACAAATACAAAGACTGTGGAATGTCCTTTTACTTTTTGCTCAAGTCTCAGAAAACATCAGAAAATTCATGCTGGAGAGACCTTAGAAATGTAAGGAATGTGACAAATCCTTTGTCTCATGTTCATATCTTAAGTCACATCAGAGAATGCATACTGGATTGAAACCCTATCAATGTAAGGAAAGTGACAAAACGTTTGGTTGTCAAATCTTAAGTCACATAAAAACATCTTACTGAAGAGAAACCTTACAAATGCAAAGATAATGGCAAGTCCTTTAAGTGATTGTTGGGTATTAAAAAGCATCAAAGAATCCGTATTGGAGAGAACCCTTATCAATGTAATGAATGTGACAAATCTGTCACTTTTGTGTCAACTTTTAGAAGACATCAGAAAATTCATAGTGGAGAGAAACTCAACACATACCAACAGAATGGCGAGTCCTTTAAAGACCATCACAGAATCCATGTTGGAGAGGAAGGTTACAGATGTAAGGAATGTAACAAATCCTTTTCCAAAAGCTCAAATCTTAAATCACATCAGAGAACTCATTCTGGAGAGAAACCCTACAAATGGAAAGACTGTGAAAAAATCATTTAAGTGGTTGTGAGGCATGAAAAGGCATCACAGACTCCACAGTGGGGAGAATACTTACAAGTGTAAGGAATGTGAAAAATCCTTTACCCAGGCCTCAAACATAAAGTTCATCAGAGATGTCATGTTGGAGAGTAAACAGAAATACAAGCAATGTGAGAAATCCTTCACACAGAGTGAAAAACTTTGAGCACATTTTAAAATTCATGACAAATTCTTTAGCCAGTGTAATGCCCTTAGAAATCAAAGCAGAATCAATACTAGAATGAAATGTTATGAACCTAAGTAACTTGTGAAAGACATTAATGAATGTTTAAAACTAAGAAAACACTCCCAAATTTATACTGAAGTCCAACAAATGTAACACAATCTTGTAAAATCTTTAAATCAATCCAAACTGAGAAGGAACTTAAAAGCATGAAGTATGTGATAAAACCTTCAATTATTCTTCTTTTAAAAGTGTTCATTGAGTCCATACTGGTGAATCTGTAAATACACAGCATCTTTTTATCCCCATGTCATGTATATTGGAAATTCAACACTGTAGGAAATTTCCTAAAATAGAATTTGTCAAATTGTAAATGTGGACATTGTCCATTTTCCTTATCTGAAGGAGATTTTACTCTGGACCACATCAACCCAGATTAACTTAAATGAATGAGAGAAAGAAGATCCCCCCTGAAACCTACAGTGGGAGAGGATGCCTTTCTTTAGTCACTGCTCCATTGCCAAGGGGAGCACTTCCTTCCTTGTGTTCCTCCATTATATTGTTAAGGAAATAATCAGGGAACAACAGCAGAAATCAGGGGAGGAGAGGGAGTTTAATTACTGACACCATGAGTCAAGAAGTCAGACCCCCTGTTCAAGTTTTCAGGGGTTCTATACTCAAGTGAGGACTGCAAGCAAAAGGTATATAGCATATACATGGTAATTAAGTACAATAACAGAGGGTGGCAAAGGTAATAGAAATGCAGAGGTTACAGGAATGTAAAAGCCTTAGGTCTATAGAAAAAAAGACTTCTTATCCTGGATAACCAAAGGGGGCAGAGGAAGATTCCTGTTTACTTCCCCATTCCAGAGTTCTTAATTATCATCACATTGCAAAATCCTTTAGCATCTGATAAATTCTACTTCCATATTTCTCTCCTCTTCATTAACCCTAACCCTAACCCTAACCCTTATGTTTATTCTAGAGGAACACTGTGATATTTTTCATGAATCACCTGGAGTCTGATAGCTTCTACTCGGTTTTTGGTAAATTTACTGAGAATATTTATTATACACAGCTCTATCTGAAGGACTAATAAAATCATGACTATGGGTCCTGTAAATGGGGCCTGCCAGTGACCCCAAGTTCTCCAGGTATTCTTCCAGGAAGACTCAATTGCCTCTTCTCCAGCCTTTATTTTTCTAGCAGTTGCTTTGCATTCTAACAATGCCTGATTCATTTGCATAAAAATAGCATTTTTCTCCCACATAGGCACACATACCTCCTTTCCGATGGTTCTGGCATCTCTGTTCTCAGGGATGAGTTTACTAGCAGATCTAATGAAATTTGCAGTTCC
>NW_008333192.1:3596-5457 GCF_000622305.1 Nannospalax galili | reverse complement strand
CCTGTCCCAGGGAATTGATCAGAATGCTCCTGGCTGTTGAAGTAGACTTCTCTCAATCTGTTAAAGGTAGGCAGGTCTAGTGTGCCAACTGCTAGCCAGCTTATGTAAAAAGAAGGCCTTTCAACTTCACAGAAGGTTCTCAATCTGGGGGTTTAATATTAATGCCATAATTTCCTGCATAGCCTACTTCAACATTATCCAGCATCACCTGGAGGACTGCCTGGGCTTGACAACTGGACTGAGATGAACCAATCTGAAATTTTATATGTGCCTAGGATGTATGTAATGTGTGCATAGGAGGAGATGGAGAGTCTTAGTCTCCCTCATTCAGATGTACTCCTGGATGGCCACTTCTTGGTGACTTAAGAGGTCTTACCTTAGGGCCACACATATAATCCCCATGCTCAGTCACCCAAAGGTGAGTGCCTGTGTAGGTTATATGACCTCACAAGAACCACAGGGTAAGGCCCACCCAGATTCCATGGCCTCGCAGAGCCATGGAACCATTACTTTCACTCTCACATGGCAGAGGGGGAATCCTAAGACAAAGTGCTTAGATAGAGGGCTCTCAGGGGGAGTGTCTTACATTAACCCCAGGTGTCAGAGGCCCACTAAGAGCACAAGGATAAAAGTGGAGAATAAGAAAATGAAAATAATATGTACCAAGGGGCAGAGAGTATAGCAAGCTGGACAGAAAAAAGAAAGAAAAATGGGAGGAGTTAGGAGGAAGAAAGGAAGCCGGGCAAAAGACCGAGAGTGAGTGTTGATGAATGGTGATCCTTGATCCAAAGGGCATGCCTTGTGGGTCAGGTTTTGTTGAGAGAAAGCCCAAATCACCAGGGACAGGCATCGCTAAGTAATGGTCACTCTAAAGGGTGTAGGGAGGCTGCCTGTGTACCAGCATGACTTTCAGAGAGAGACAGACAGAGACAGAGATTGTAAGAGAGAGAGACTGAACAGGCAGCTCTGAGAGGGAGACACCCAGGATGCTGAAGGAAGGCAATGAGCAGGGAAGGAGAGAAGAAAGCAACTGAAGAGGTGGAATCAAAATGTGGAGCTGAATATGGTGGTGGCTGATGTCAGCGGAGGCATATGATCTGCACCATGGGAGGGTCAAGGCAGCAGTTTGGTTTGGTAGAGGAGGAACTATGTTATCAGAGACCCAGGGGTCCCTCTTGGGTTTCAGCACCAGATGTATGCAAGTGCATAGGGAAACCATCAAACAAAAACACTCAGTGGATAAAATAGGACAAACTGTTGGGTAACAAACTGTTGGGCTATCTCACAAGAGCAGCAGCCCATTGAGGCATTAAACAGGTTTTATAGGCTGTTCCAGGGCCTGTGGGTTTCTGGTTGTAGTAGGTAGAGCACTCTATGTGTTGCACATGTTCATCTGCCTGGGGCAGTTAGCCATTAAGTAGGAGGAGGCAGGGGAGTGGATAAAATAGGACAAACTGTTGGGTAACAAACTGTTGGGCTATCTCACAAGAGCAGCAGCCCATTGAGGCATTAAACAGGTTTTATAGGCTGTTCCAGGGCCTGTGGGTTTCTGGTTGTAGTAGGTAGAGCACTCTATGTGTTGCACATGTTCATCTGCCTGGGGCAGTTAGCCATTAAGTAGGAGGAGGCAGGGGTCTCCTGATAAGCAATACCTTGGAGTCACAAGGTTTCTTTTTTAAAATTTTACTATTTTTATTTTATTTTATTTTTTTTATGTCTATGCCTGTATTATCTGCCTGTAGGTAAGTGCACCTGTCACCTGCAATGCCCGCAGAGGTCAGACAAGGCCATTGGATCCCCTGGGACTGGAGTTACAGACAGTTGTTAGCTGACATGTGGGTGCTGGGATTCGAACATGGTC
>NW_008333192.1:1572-2929 GCF_000622305.1 Nannospalax galili | reverse complement strand
CCATGTAGGTTGCATAGAATCAGAGAGGCCCTTATCAAATATACCATCCCAGACACTCAGGCAGTAGAGTGACTGTAATCTTGCAGGACTCCTCTGTAACACCATTTGCTCCAGACATTAAGCACAAATTTCAAAACATCTCTCGGTTCTATCAATATCATCATAATGACTCAAGTGCACAATCATGGTGTTCTGCAGTGGATACCAAGGGAAATTAAGGAGAGAAGGGAGGGCAAAATAAAGCCACCATCTTGTTAGATTCCCTAAAATCCCTGAAGACATCAGTGCCCTAAGCAGTCCCAGCTGGTCAAGATTATGAGTTTGAAAGAACAAGATTTCAAGAAGGACTGACCAAGGTGAATTTGATTTCTCCAATAAGCTTTGCCCTAACTGCCAGCAACATCATTGTTAAGTAGCCTGTCCCCAGAGGTGAAGGCTCAGGTGTGCGGGTCATAAGCATATCCTGCTCCAATAAGAACAGGACTGAAAGGGCCTGGGATTGGGCCACAGTACCCCACCCATAACTGATATCTCTTTATGAAGCAGGGGTGACACTGACAGTGAGGGGAAGATACATAATCTCCTTGTTAGACACACATGCATTTTTGTCTGTCCTCAATGATCCTGGTAGTGTTCTTGATCTTCCAGCCTTGATGGGATTCTGAGGAAAGCCTCCAACCCTCTATCTTATCCCCACCTCATGAGAATCTGTAAAAGTCTCCCCTTCTCATGTCTTCCATTCTAATAATGTCTGAAATTCCTATGCTCTTTCTGGGTGATCCTGTTTGTCTTTGGATCATTGTCTTTACAGGCACAGCAAGAGTCTTCATCTTTCCTTTGATGGCCTGTTGAGCAGTACCAAATGTAGCATTATTCTCAACAATGAAAACCTGTAAAAGACTCAAATACCTTCAATATGAACCTCAAGTAATAAGACCTACAAGTCACCTATTTCCTAATACAAACTACAGCATGTAAATTTTTTAATCTGAGAATAAAATGTTACAAAATGCTCACTGCAGAACTCTATCTCAAATCCCATTATCATATAGGTGGAATGTCCACAGTTGAAGTATACAGAAAGCACCGAACCTGGACCCTCTGCTTGCTGACTTAATGCCTCAGTGGGAATGCTCTGTACTTGAGCTCAGGTGATGAAGGAAAAGTGCAGAGGTGGGAAAATGCTATATGAAATACCTTCAATCTATGTGTATAAAGTGAATTTGAAACATAAACAAACTCTGTTTTTAAACTTGGATGTCATCACTGAACAGGCTCTGAACATGAAAATATTTTGTAATCCTTAGAAAAGCCTGAAATCCGAAGCTTTTTTGTCCTCAAGCATTTTGGAAAAGGC
>NW_008333192.1:0-809 GCF_000622305.1 Nannospalax galili | reverse complement strand
GATGTTTTTCTCTGATCTATGACAAAGGCAGCATTCTGCAAAGCCAAACATTTTTGTTTTCAAGAAATGTCCGGACTTGATCCCTGACCGCTCTTAACCTCTTCCTTGCTGTTCTCCTTCAGCAAATTGAATCTGGTATTGGGAAGACTCCTTAATCGAAATTGCTCCCATGTTCCTGAATAACACATGCTTTCATTTTGTGGATTTACACAATCTCAATAACTTAACTCTTCTTTGCAAGAAAAAACTTAAAAATATAAAATTACCAAAATCATCTTTCTTGGGAGACTCCTGAGTGAAGAGATAAACTGTGCAGACGAGCTGTCAGCCAGCTCTTCCTTACCATGAATGCTGAACATTATTGGAAGAATATTCTACTGCAAACAAACCCACCCTTCAACATGTGCACAGGTAGGTCACAGACGACCTGAAGAGGACACCTACTTAGGTCGAGACAGTGGCGATCAGGCTCTGCTCTTCCTGAGAGACTCCATTTAACAAGCAGGGCCTAGTCTCTGGGAAGTATAAAAGAAAGGCACTAACGTTTCTTTCAAAGGGTTAAATACAGAAAAAATATGCAAAAATAAAAGGTGAATATGTCATTTAGTACAAATTCAAATTCCTCCAAGGCCCTCACTGTTCGAAATCAAATGTTTTATATTGCAATTCCTGCGGAAAATTGCATTCTGCTTCTAAGCTCCCTTATTTTGAGTCAGCCAGTTGCATAAGAATGAGAGGCTGAGCTCTATTTACATAAAGTGAGACAGAGGACCTCTTTTTGTTAGGAATAAAACCCAGCAGGACCTTCT
>NW_008333191.1:0-658 GCF_000622305.1 Nannospalax galili | reverse complement strand
TTTCACAGCACTGTGCACTCTGTATACATATTACATTATCACAGCACTGTAACCTCTGTTTACATGCTACAGTTTCACAGCACTGAACCCTCTGGGTACATGTTACAGTTTCACAGCACTGTACCCTCTGTGTACATGTTACAGTTTAACAGCACTGTGCCCTCTGTGTCTGTGTTACAGTTTCAGAGTATTGTGCACTCTGTGTCTGTTTTACAGTTTCACAGCACTGTGCCCTCTGTATCTGCGTTACAGTTTCACAGCACTATGCCCTCTGTGTCTGTGTTACAGTTTCACAGCATTGTACCCTCTATTTACATGTTACGGTTTCATAGCACTGTACCCTCTGGGTACATGTTACAGTTTTACAACACTGTGCCCTCTGTGTCTGCGTTACAGTTTCACAGCACTGTTCCCTCTGTGTCTGTGTTACAGTTTCACAGCACTGTGCCCTCTGTGTCTGCGTTACAGTTTCACAGCACTGTGCCCTCTGTGTTCATGTTACAGTTTCACAGCACTGTGCCGTCTGTGTGCATGCTACAGTTTCACAGCACTGTGCCCTCTGTTTTCATGTTACAGTTTCACAGCACTGTGCCGTCTGTGTGCATGCTACAGTTTCACAGCACTGTGCCCTCTGTGTTCATGTTACAGTTTCACAGCA
>NW_008333190.1:0-491 GCF_000622305.1 Nannospalax galili | reverse complement strand
AATCTCCATGTGCTCATGCAGTTACTAGGGTTTCTTCCAGTGTTGATTTTACGCTTTATTGCATTGTGGTCTGATATAATGCATGGATTTTTTCAGTCTTTTTATATTTCTTGAGGTTTGTTTTGTGCCCCAGTATGTGGTCAATTTTGGAGAAAGTTCCATGGGGCACTGAATAGAAACTATAATTTTTGGTGCTTGGGGGGAATATTTGGTAGATGTCTGCTAGGTTTGTTTTGTGCCCCAGTATGTGGTCAATTTTGGAGAAAGTTCCATGGGGCACTGAATAGAAACTATAATTTTTGGTGCTTGGGGGGAATATTTGGTAGATGTCTGCTAGGTTTGTTTGATGTATGGTATTGTTTAATTCAGTTGTCTCTCTGTGATTCTCTGTCCTGTTGACATATGTAATGGAGACAATGGGGTACTGAAGTCTCCTACTGTTACTGAATTGGTATTAATCTGGGTCTTAAAGTCCTGTAGTACTGTTTTAC
>NW_008333189.1:0-493 GCF_000622305.1 Nannospalax galili | reverse complement strand
ACACTTAACCCTTAACCTAACACTAATATTAAACTTAACCCCAACTGTAACATTACCCTAACTAGAAACCTATCTCTATACCTAACCGCTACCCTTGCCCTACTAACCCTAAAACTAATCCTAGACTTAAACTTAACACTAAACATAATCCTAATGCTTAAACAAACTATAACACTAAACATACCCTAGACCTAGCCCTAATCCAAGCCCTATCCCTAACCCTAACCCTAATCCTAACACTAATGAAAACACTAAACATAACCCTGGTCTGAACATTCACCTTAATCCTACATTTAAGCCTAACCATACACATAATCTTAGCACTAAAAAAACCTCTAACCCTGTCCCTAACCAGAGCCTTAACCCCAACCCCAACACTAGTCCAAAACCTAACTCTAACCCTAACCCTAGCCCTAACCTACACCAAATCTTAACACTTAAACTAACCCTTACCCTAACCCTAACTCTAAACATAGCCCTAACCCTAAAATTC
>NW_008333188.1:0-267 GCF_000622305.1 Nannospalax galili | reverse complement strand
CCTCCAGTTCCAGGGGAATTTGACACCTTTCTCTGACCACCACAGACACTGCATGACGAAGATTCACTTAGAGCCATGCAGGCAATGCACTTATACACAAAAAGTAAAAGATAATACATTTTAAAACTAATTATACTCATGCATGTACAAAATTCCATCACTCCACCCCAATATACCACAGAAGCATTTTATAAGACACCATAATAACTGTCTACTGCTTATAAGCCAAACAGACAGCAACAGTGCTGCTAAATGGTAGTTATAGCT
>NW_008333187.1:0-523 GCF_000622305.1 Nannospalax galili | reverse complement strand
AGGAGGAAGGAAGGAGGGAGGAGGGAAGAAGGAAGGAGGGAGGAAGGAGGAAAAGAGGAAGGAAGGAAAGAAGGAAGGAGGAAGGAAGGAGGAAGGAGAAAGGAAGGAAAGAAGGAAGGAGGGAGGGGGGAAGGAGGAAGGAAGGGGGGAGGGGAAGGAAGGAAGGAGGAAGGAAGGAAAGAAGGAAGGAAAAAAGAGAGAAGGACGGAGGAAGGAAAGAAGGAAGGAAGGAGGGAGGAAGGAAGGAAGGAAGAAGGAAGGAGGAAAGAAGGAGGAAGGAAGGAAGGAGGAAGAAGGAAGGAAGGAGGGAGGGAGGGAAGGAAAATAAAGCACAAAGTAAGAAAAATGAAATGGAGGAAAGAAGAGAGGGAAGGAAGGAAGAAGAAAGGAAGGAAGGAAGAAGGAAGGAGGGAAGGAAGGAAGGAAGGAGGAAGGAAGGAGGGAGGAAGGAAGAAGGAGGGAGGGAGGGAAAGAAGGAGGAAGGAAGGAAGGAAGGAGGAAGGAGGGAGGAAGGAAGGAAGGA
>NW_008333186.1:0-437 GCF_000622305.1 Nannospalax galili | reverse complement strand
CTCCAAGTTTGTGGATTTTCTCTTCATTTCCTTGGTTACTTCTTTTGATGTGCAGAAGCTTTTTAGTTTAATGAGGTCTCGTTTGTTGATTCTTGACCTTATTTCCTGAGCAATTGATGTCCAGTTGAAAAAATTCTTTCTTACACCTATATCTAGTAGGTTATTACCAATGTTTTCTTCTAACAGTTTTGTGTTTCAGGCTTCACATTGAGGTCTTTGATCAATTTTGAGTTGACTTTTGTGCAATGTGAAAGAAAGGGGTTTAGTTTCATTCTTATTTTTTAATGTAAGCACTTAGAGCTATAAACTTCCCTCTAAGGACTGCTTTCAATGTGTCCCAGAGGTTTTTTTTGTGTTGTATTGTCCATTATATTGAGTTCCAGGACTACTTTTATTTCTTTCTTAATTTCTCCTTTGACCTATTCATCATTCAGGAG
>NW_008333185.1:0-248 GCF_000622305.1 Nannospalax galili | reverse complement strand
AGTAAAGATGGCTATGAAGCATCTTAAAAGATGTTCAACATCACTAATAAAAAGGGAAATGCAATTAAAACCACTTTAAGATTTCATCTTACCTGGGTCAGACTGGCTAAGACCAAGAGAACAAATGATACCAAATGTTGGAGAGGATGTGGGGAAAGGGAAACACTCACCCACTGTAGGCAGGGCTGCAAACTTGCTCAACCCCTATGGCAAGCAGTGTGGAGAACTCTTAAAAAACTACAAATGAA
>NW_008333184.1:0-1024 GCF_000622305.1 Nannospalax galili | reverse complement strand
GGCTTGAACCCTGCCTGGATTGTCAGCATATTCCAGGTGCTCTCATGGAGTCTCATTTGGACTGATTCAAACCAACTAATGCACTAACCTGGCAGTCGGGAAGATACTGGTCATTGCAGTTTGAAGATTGGGCACCCTCTAGGGGGAAATAAAGAGTGAAATCTGCATAAATTTGCTCTTTATATACTCCCCTATTACAGTTACAGTAACTAGTAACAGTTCTTTATTCGAAATGTAAGATATTAACAGAAGGGAAAATATGATGAGGTGCGTACAGGAAAGTCATGTAATGTATTTTTTACTTTTCTATATTTCTTAAGTATTATAAAATAAGAATATTTCTAAAAAATAAATAACAATGTAACGTGATAGATGAGATGGAGCACTAACGACTGCCTCTGTTGGAGCCTGAGGAGGGACTCAGAATAAGACAAAAGAAACTTTAACCCAAAGAGAGAAATACAGTGAATGCTTTTGAAACTCAGAAAGAGTGAGAGGATCCAGGATAAGAACTGAAATGACGATGTACTGCAGAGTATCAAGCTGTCTGTCATATAAGAATCCATATTTGGCATACAGTAAGAAATTACATTTGTTGAGGGATGTGACATATGGGTGGCGCTGGGATCTCGGGGTGCCAGCTGCTAGCGTGGCGCCGGCCCCCTGTGGCACCGGGAAAGGGCAGCGGGTCACGCAGCACGTCTGTTCTGCATTGCTGGCTGGCTCTCTGGCAGGTCCCTGCTTCTCCGCCGCTTCCCCACGTCTCTGTGGGTCTCTGCTGCTGGGGCTTGCCCAGCCGGGTTCCGCCCTAATTTCACCCGTGCACTCTCTCTCTGAGTTCGGGGCCCATCAGCTGCCGGGTCACCAGGAGAGGTGCGGGGCGGCGAAAACTAGGGTTCCGTGAGTCGATGATAGAAGGATAGCACCCCCCGGGGAGGTTGGATCGTAGGCAGTAAGACACAGAACTCAGCTCAGTCCGTGTTACAGCTCTTTATTCAGTGACTCTGCTCGGCTCCAAGTCCCA
>NW_008333183.1:0-212 GCF_000622305.1 Nannospalax galili | reverse complement strand
GGGTCACATGGGCTTGGGAGGAGCCCCTGGCTCTTTCCTTTTACCAGTTCCCTCTGTGTGAAGGTAAGTCAAAGGCCCTACTTGACCATGGCTGGCTTCACTTGGAAGCATGGAGGAAATGTTTCCTCTCTATTGACCCTGCTCTTGGTAGACTGGAAACAGGTTCAGGTTCATCTGGTGGGGTCTCCATGGCCTCCTTGCTCAAGAGGACA
>NW_008333182.1:0-592 GCF_000622305.1 Nannospalax galili | reverse complement strand
GAGGAAGTGGATGACTACATCCAACATGTATTTTCTGGGCATAATAGGACCATTGTACACATGAACTCAAAGAGGTTTTTACTGCATGTACAAGATACGCACAAGATCAAGTCACCTAAAATCGCAGCATGAATGGGGAGTCAGTACTCACAAAGTCCTACCCTTAACTGAGGATCTATTGGCAATTGATGACTACTGGGAGAAGGAAGGTCCATTTTTCCAGCGTGAAGCACCCCCAAATCTACCTAGGCTTCAGTCGATGACCCTACACCCATGCACATACTGCCATGATTAAGTGTATTCAGTCCATGAGTTTTAAAAAAGAGCACATCAGGGATTGAGAGATATACCAAGGATTAAGAGTACTGCTCTTGCAGAAGATCTGAGTTCAATATCTAGCACTTACATCAAGGATCTCACAACCACTTCAAACTCCAGCTCCAGGGCAATACAGTAACTCTGGTCTCCACAGCCACCTATGCTCAAGTCCCCCTTCACACACACACTCACAGACATACACATAATTAAAAATAAAACATTTTTTAAAGGAAAAAGAGTACATGAAGTTGGAAAGGAAAAGTGGAAGGTGGAT
>NW_008333180.1:2208-5077 GCF_000622305.1 Nannospalax galili | reverse complement strand
TCAAGGACCACTTAAGTAAGGAGATGCAGGTTATCCTAGTGACCCCAACCTGTAAACGTTGAAATGGTAGGAAAAAGCTAAACACAGCAGGGGCAAGGGAGGGCTTTCTGCGGCAGAGCCTGGCAGTAGATAGCGCTTAGGCAAGATTTCACTGCAGGATGAAATCCTCTCTGGAGATCAGCAAAACTAATTGCAGTGCTGCGGTATTGCTGTTGGAACTATAATTGTGCAGCATCTGTGCCCTGTCCAGAAAAGAGCAGATAGACTGGCATGAGAGCCAGAGTCATAAGATGTCTCAGGAGAAGCCAATAAGGGCCCATAGGAGTTGCATGTGCTCTTTCCAGTCTGTGATACCCTGGGAAGGAAGAGTGAGGGAGAAGAGGAAAGGGGGAATCCCAAGGGAACAGGAGAAACCACATCAGCCTCCACATGCATGCTTTGAACATCTGAAACAAAGCAATTTAAGTCCTAAAATGAATGGACAATCACTTGGAAGGAATTACTGTAAAATCAAAGATGAGATTTCCTTGATTGATGATGTTGTCACCAAACAGAGATGAGGGCACTGAAATAAGATGAACTTAGTTCTAGAAAAATAGCTGCATGTCTACACGTGTGATTGAAGTCTATATGTAAAACCCATGATATAAGAATCACTATTTGTTCTTATTTTATAGTTGAGGAAATTAGCACTCAGAGAAATTAGACACATTCTCTATAGCTGTAGGGCTCGTAAATGGCAAAGTACACAGGCAGATATTCAGGTATTCACTTACCCTGGGCGTTTATTCGTTTACTTCTCAGCGAGACCCGACTTTAATGGGAAAATGGTAAAGAAAAGCCTCTGATTCTAGAAGCGTGATGTTGGGTGGTGTAGGTCTTGTTCTTGTTTCTGTGTCTTCTGATTACTGCAGAGCATCCACTCTGGATACGCAGTATAATCACAGAAGCAAGTCTGGTGTTGCTGAAATTTCATGAAGAACAGCACATTCCTTCCAGTTGTTATATTTGATGAATTCTTAGCGAACAAGAGCATCTCATTGGAAACAAATGTTAGTCCTGCTAAGATACAACTATTCTTTGCTCAAGAAAACACCCAGAAACTCTCTAGTCAAATGGAGCTTAATTATCTGATTTAACAAAAGACCCTGTTGTACATGTCCTCATTTTCACAAAGCCGAATCTCAGCCAATAAAGGATGCAAGCTTGCTATAATGCACACCTTTTGGGTCTACTGGGGGAGAAGGTAAACTCCACAGTAGGGGACCTAACTCACATCAACAGTGCTAGTCCTGTATATCATGTGTAACAAATTCTGTCCCTTCCCCCTGAATGAGTTGAGACATGCAGTGACCCAACCATGTCTAATAGCTTAGTGTCCCTCATCAGAAATCCCCAAGTATTTGTTCTGTGTGAGTGTGGATAGCAGAACAAGTGCTTTTCAGAAGGAAAGACAGAGACGCGGAAGGGGGTGGATTGGAAATTAGTAGCACTTGCTTTCCTGAGCAATTCAGCCCTGGTTCCAGATGTGAACACCTCAGCAAGGCAAGAGCTGGTCAGTTAATCAAAGAAATGAAAGTCTGTATTGCTAACAATGTGCTGTCATGTTCCCAACAAAATTTGATGTTTCTAACAGGACACAAACAAGGTCAACAAAATCAAGATCAACAGAGAAGAGTAAACTCTCAAAAGAACATAAGCAAGGCTAAACCACTGCCACGAAGAATGACAAAAACCTTCTTTTCCGTCCATTTCTTGCTTCCCTTTCAATGACAAGCTCTAATCACCTGCTTTAATCTTTGGCCAAAATTTTTGAGTTAGCCTGATCGTTGTATTTCTTTACTGTGTCGTATTCTGAACTAATCTCCCATCGGGTCCATCCATCACAGGCCTGAGCTAAAGGAACGTGTCCTGTCCAAGTGCTTATTCTTAAAATATGCCTGAAGGCCCCACAGGTGTGGTCTCAAATACCACTTTCAATTAATTACAAGTGTATTCTTCACAGTCTTTGGTTAGTAAATTTGACTTTGTCTTAACATAGTAGTCCTTCTAGAATTCTTCCTCCTGGGCTGAGGTGATGACTCAGCAGACAAAGTGCCTGTGAGGGCCAGAGTTCAGATCCCTAGAACCCCCATAAACACTGGATGGGTGTGATGACCTGCCTGCAATTCTAGCCCTGGAAAGCCAGAGAGAAGGGGATCCCTGCAGATCTCTGGAGCAAACTAGCTAGTCAGACTAAGCATGTTAATAAGCGCTGGGTTCGACTGAGAGACTGTGACTCAATGAATAAGTGGGAAAGTGACTGAGGAAGATGCTGCACATTAGCCTCCACATGCGTGTACACATAGAAACCACATCAGCCTCCACATGCATGCACACACATAGAAACCATATCAGCCTCCACATGCATGCACACACACATAGAAACCACATCAGCCACCACATGCATGCACACACATAGAGACCACATCAGCCACCACATGCATGCACACACATAGAAACCACATCAGCCTCCACATGCATGCACACACACATAGAAACCCACATACAGTTGCCACAAAAGCATGAAAGAAACCTAAGAAACCTCTTATCTAAGAATTTTTTGCAAGATCATATGATTTTTGTGAGATGCTTTTGAGCAAATATAATTGTCTCCATCACCTCAAATTTCCAGAAAAACATATTTATGATTCTTAAATCTTTGATCTTTCAAATTTCTCTCTTTCCCCTCTCCCATAGCCACCATCCATACAAAACAATGCCTGGTAAAGGAGTTGAGGGATGAAAGAGATGCAAGCATTCCAGTGCCTCAGGATAGGCCCTGCAGTTTCACAGCGGCACTGCTGTGCGTTCTGTTAGCAATCCTCCA
>NW_008333180.1:0-631 GCF_000622305.1 Nannospalax galili | reverse complement strand
CAATTCATTTAGCTTACACTGGCTTCATTTAAAAGGATAGTATAGCAATTTTAAATGTCAATATTTTCAATGCATAGGAAATAATATCTATTTAGATTATTCATACACAGAAATAAAGAATTAACTGTCAACTTAAAATTATGACCTAATTTTTCAAAATTATTTTAGGGAATACCCAACCCAAAAATTCTGATGTTGATTTTGGTAAATCTTGCTCATACTGGATGATAAGAAAACACCAACTCCAAATCAATTCAGAAGGAGAAAGTTTCTTTTCCAAGAATCAAAGACTTGGCTATATTCATAAATATATGTATTATATTTTACATATGTAGCTATGCATAGTACATCTAATATATATATATATATGGTATATTTATTAGCTTAATACCTCTGCTGAAGTCCAGTGATTAGACCTGGATATGCTCCTTCTTTTTTCCTCACCTTGATCTCCAGACCAAACTCAGCTTCCTGTGTCCCCTGCCCTACATGAAACTTTGGGTACTGACAACTCTTACACCATGGCTCTTATGTAGCCTGTGTTCCTTATCTTAACTCTGAATCCTGCCACAAACCACCCACTCAAATCCCAAGCATTCTTGCACCACCAAGTTGCTTTGGTATGTTCAAC
>NW_008333178.1:7507-8683 GCF_000622305.1 Nannospalax galili | reverse complement strand
CACACACACACACACACAAATATGTATCTGTGGAATGAATTAAAACATAGATTCCTAAGCAAGATGTGCAGAATTGAACAAGGATAAGAACTGTTTGAAGCCCACGAACTGGATTCCCTTCTCTCTTGATCATTTCCCAATGGAAGTGAAAGTTTAAATGTGAACGAAGAAAACAAATGAAAAGATAGAGCAACATCTTTGATATCTGGGGTAGAAAAAATCATAAATAGACTCAGCCAGCACACATGATGAGGGAAAACAGTGGTGGATTTCACATTAAAGCACCAAATTTTCCAAGTACTTGGCATAGATCTGTAGCTTAACAGATAAGCATTTGTGGTAATCCACTGGGATTTACAGGTTGTTGTTAGGCTGTCTGATCTATACAACCAGCACATCAAAATGGAGTTGGTCAGTGTGGCTTGTGTCTGGTGTTCATTGATTGGAGTCTGGTAAGAGGTTGGGGGCTTCTGTGTGAACAAGAGAGTTGATGATGCCTGATAGTGAAATGCTGGATCAATATACAGGATTTGCATTAAAACAGAGTAGATTACTGTCCTAGAAATACTAAGAAGCATTGAAAATGTCATGTTGTATTACTTTTGGGTCACAATACTGAAAGCCAGGTGCCATTTTTTCACCCCCGTAATTAGAGATTCCCACAGAGGCCAGTTAAGGTACTCTCACTAGAATGTGAAGCCCTGGGGATCGGAGTCCTGCCTGCTTTGTTCGTGCTGGTTCCCCAGGTGTATGGAGTTGCCCAGTGTGGATCCGCTCACCACCTGGGGCTGTCAGGCACTGAGAACATGGTTGGCTTGAACTAAAGTGGGCTGTGAAGTGAAACACGGCCCTGATTTGGGAGATAGTGCAAAATATCTTAGTAGTATTTTTACATTGATCATTATTTTGAGGTAGGGTCTCATATATCCCTGGCTGTCCTCAAACTCACTGTGTAACTAAGGATGACCTTGAACTCCCAATCCTCCTGCCTCTACCTTCCAAGTGCTGGGATTAGGGATCCCAAGCACGTGCCACCACACCCAGCCTTTTGCTTTTCATTATTTTAATAAATGAGAGATGCTGGTAGGAGATGCAGGAATGAATATCTTCAAGAGAGTGTCTTACCTCCAGCATGCTCCCCCCCAAGGCAGCCCTACTACCAGTAGAGTGTGTGTG
>NW_008333178.1:0-3391 GCF_000622305.1 Nannospalax galili | reverse complement strand
CAATCATGAATTACGTGCAGACGCTCCGTGATTTGAATTTTTCCATATCAATTTGCCGCTGAGCAAATCAATGTGTTACCAAGAACATGAGTGTGTTCGACTAATTGTCTCAACGTAATCAATAAGTCAGTTCAATGCAGAAAGTGAAGTAAGCTCCTTTAAGATTTTTCTGCAAACGCCGAAATATACAAAAACATATATAATTAGGATCACCATGCAGTGTAGCAATATAAAAAGATACAAAATAACTCCAGGGAGTTGGTTCCCCCAAACAGTCCAGCTGCCTGGGTCTGAATCCTGGCTTTGATTCTGAATAGCTCTATTAACCTCTTTTGGAATGGAAAATGTAGGCTGCTGAGCTAATTCAAAGAGAGAACCCCATAAAGCTCTTAGCACGGAACCTGGGTCAGACTATCAATGTAATAAACACCAGTTAGCTGTTTTTCTTTACATGCACAGATGTGCACAGTGGAGACATACATAATTCACTGAGTATATCCTCACATTCATGTGTCAGTGGGTATATGAGCCAAGGAACACCAGTAAATCTACTTGGATCTACACACACACACACACACACACACACACACACAGAGAGAGAGAGAGAGAGAGAGAGAGAGAGAGAGAGAGAGAGATGCCTTCCAGATCCTCATTCCCCCACTGCCTGCCTCGCCTGCCTCTGTACTTGACAACACTCCATCTTAATGCCCTTCAAGAAGACTGAAAAACTATTTCCTCTTTCTTCTAGGAGCTGGCTGTTCCCACTATGCCTTTCATGGCTCAGAGCCTGCTGTCCTCTTGAATGAGTGGCAAATGTCCTCAGCAAGTCATTTTCTCTAAAAATAGACCACCCCAGCTGATCTTCGGCTTCAGTTCTCATTTCCATATATACCTTCAAAAGAGAAGAAAATGTCCATTCTTGAGGACACTTAGTGCCAATCTATCAGAAGCACGCGAGTGGGTGAACACGAACAAACCTCTCGGCGTCTGTGGAGTGCCCCAGTTTCACCTCATCTGTTTATTGGATTTATATAAAATAGAAATGTAAGGCTGGCAGCTTTCTCCAGATATTGCTGGTTGAGTGTTCATTCTGTGTTTGGCTTTATGGAGCCATTTACCTGAAGTATTTCACCTCAGCAATTTAATGCATGATTTGCTTTTGCTATTTCTTCCTGAAGATGTGTGGGGATGAATATAGTGGAGACAAGCTATAGTCACTGCGTGGAATCTGATAACTTTTTCATATCACTACAAGTCAATTAAGCTTTTGATGGGTGCCATTCCCCAGCTGATTCCTTGGCTTTTGAGACACCAGGATCACTCAGTTCACATCATCCATACTGCTAATCTGCATGCTTTTGGCAAAAATAAAACACTAGTCACACTATTAATGTGAATTTTCAAAATGAAGAACATTGAATCTAAATGTCTACAGAGACAGATCAAACTTATGTTTTTATGGTTTTAGAAACTTTTCATTAAAATCAGGGGCAATGGGTTTAGCATTGTTGGTGCCTTTATATTACTGCATGACCAAGACAGCTCCTCTCAACATTGTTTCCTTTGCTGTGCTGTTGTTGTGATGGCCATCATCATGGGCAGTAATATTAATTCCTCAGCACTATCATCATCATCATGAGCACTGCTATCATGGTACTCCATCAACCACCACCATCATCATCATCATCATGAACATGGCTATCAGTACCTCCAACTATAGTATGGGGACTAAGGGAACCACATGTATTTTGCCTCATTACATTGTGCACTGTGGCAGATACCACAATTAAAGACTAATATTCACATACACATGATCATTTAGGTGCCTACAATGGCAAGTACTAGGACACCCAGATTCAACTGGTTCAAGCAGTGACTCTCATTTATACAAGGCTCTAGGGCAGGAGACTCCAGGAATGGTTACTTTAGCAGCAGAATGATCTCATTAAGGACTTGGGTTCTTTCTATCATTTACTTTAACATTCTCATAATGGTCTGGCTAAAAAAGATGTCCTGTCTATCTGCAAATATTCAGTAGTGATAGCTTCCCCCTGTTTCTGTTCTACTGTTCTGGGAAATCTTTCCATTGCAATTCTCTCAGACCATTGACCAAAATTGTAACTAATGAACTTTTAAAAATTACCCTTTTTATTGTATCTTTTAAAAAATTTAAAGGTCCGTTCCTGTGTCTATGAGTGGCCAAGACCAAGGGAAAATGGAGGGCAACCAGGTGATACAGGGAGGGATCATTTCCACCACATTCCTTTTACACACAGAACTAAACAGACAAGCACACAGTCACTATTATGGTTAAAAGTTGACAGCATGGGATGGGAAGAGACAGATGAGTATGGCTGTCATTAGCAAATACAACATCTCCCAACTGAGTGCCTGGGGGAAATTTGGTCTGCTTCAACCCAAGAGGAATTGGAAGACCAAAATCAGTTTGGGAAGGCCAGAACCATCAAGGATGGAGGAAAGAGGATGATCCAGGGGGTGGGATGGGGATACTTTTGACAACAGGGGTGAAGGGATTTCCTGTCACCTGCTGGGATCCCTCCAGCACCTCCAGTCTGACAGAAAAGGGCCAATGCTTGCAAGGAGAAGGAAGTCATGGGGCTTGGCCTCTTCGATGCTTGGGCTGAGCGTATGTTATACAGAGAAGGGTTGGGTACCAGAACAGCAGTAGCGTGCTATTAGAAAACTGGAAAAGGTATACACGGCTAAGAGATAGACGAATGACAGGTTCTTCTAAGCATACAGACATCCCTGGTGGAGAATGAAAAGGACTGGACTAAAGGTGAGAGGATGGGCTGGGGGAAGATGGAGGAAAATGAGAAGAGGAAGACAATGAGGACTTGTGGAAGCAGGAATATAAATCACTTATCTTAAGTATGGCAGGACCCGTGAGTATGACTGACCAACTCCACTGATTAGTTTGCATTACAAAGAAAGGCAAGGTGTGAGCCATTCTGATTATGGCTCTGTTGCATTATATATGATGAGGGTAGGGCCATTGTGCTGGCCTTGACAAAGTAAGCTTGCATGCTGTGGGAGGAAGGAGTTGCATGTGGCAGGGATATTTGGTGGCCTTAGCTATTGACAACATCCTTGGGCTAGGCTAGTATGAAAATGGGCATCTCAGCCATAGAGCTGCAAGAAGACAAATCCTTCCACAACTAGTGACCTTGGAAGAGAATATCAAGCCTCAGAGGAGATTGAAATTTTGGTTGACATCTCAATTTCACCCCAGCTAAGCAGTGCTCCTGACCAATCAAAATGGTGTCATAATAAATTAGTATTGTTTTAAGTTTTTGTGTGCCATTTTTTCCTTTTTTTCATTTTTACAAAAACTTTATTGAGAATTTCATACATGCACATAAGGTGTTTT
>NW_008333177.1:0-368 GCF_000622305.1 Nannospalax galili | reverse complement strand
CACCTTCACAGCTTCATGCAGTGGCCTATCAGGGCCTTCTCTATGCAGGAGAACCCCTGCTGCCGCTGCCTGGCCTCAGCGGCTCTCTGAAACCTTGGAGGAAGAATTGATGACCCCTTTATTCTTCCATCTTTGAAGCCTCTAAAGCCACCACCAGGTAAACAACACCGCCAAGTTTGACTGCAAGTTTGGGGTGGACTCCAGCCTGCTTTATCCAGTTTGGAAGCTTTTCTCTTCAGTGGTCCCTGCAGCATTTTCCTTTCAGGAGTTGGAGAATTAACTGGGTGTGGTCTTGCCCTGGAGGCACTCTCTCCAGCGTTTAAGTTTGAATCTCTAGGCCCCTCCCTAATCACTTTAACCTCCTTATC
>NW_008333176.1:0-267 GCF_000622305.1 Nannospalax galili | reverse complement strand
TCCGTCCTTACCCAGATGACTGGCCCGCTTAGTAAGAAAACAATATGGGTAAAAGAAGCCACTGGAGCCAAACGATACCGCTGGACTATAAGCCAGGAGGTTCAGCTTGCTTCAGGGACGGTGACTCATACCTTCCTGCATGTACCAGACTGCCCCTACCCCCTGCTAGGACGGGACCTACTAACCAAGCTTGGAGCACACATCTACTTTGTAAATAGGGAGCCAAGGTTACTGATTCCAAAGGGACACCCATACAAGTGCTTACTC
>NW_008333175.1:0-656 GCF_000622305.1 Nannospalax galili | reverse complement strand
ACTGGATGCAAAGAATCAGGGAGAGGCAAGGTAAGCCTCAGAGCCCCAGAATGAGGCTCTCAGCCCCAGAAAGAGGCTGGTGGGTGTTGCAGGACCAGGGAAGCAGAGAGAGGTGAGGGCGGGTTGGTCCCGAGGCAGAACTCCTGGGGCCCAAGGAAGGCCCCAAGCTGGTCAGGGTGAAAAGGGTCAGGAAGCAGCACTGGCTCCCCAGGTGTCTGGGGCCCCAAGAATAGGAATGGCATAGGGCCCAAGCTTGGAGTAGAGAACAGCGGGGGAGATGGAAGGGTGAGCATGGCTGGGGGGTTCCAGGCGTGGAGGGCTGCGCGGTAGACTTACCCCAAGAGAGGCCTGATGGCAGGAGAGTGGGCCAGGAGAATTAGCCAGTGGTGCAGGTCCGGGAAGCAGAGAGAGGTGAGGGCGGGGCTAGGTCCCCCAGAAGCACTGCTCCTGGAGCCCAAGGAAGGCACCAAGCTGGCCTGGGCGAGAAAGATCAGGAAGCAGCACCAGTTCCCCAGGTGTCTGGGGACCCAAGACCAAGAATGGCGCAGGGCCCAAACCAAGAGCAGAGAACAGCGGGGGAGATGGAAGGGCGAATGAGGCTGGGTGAGTCAAGGCGCGTAGGGCTCCGCGATGGACCCACCCCGAGAGGCCTGAGG
>NW_008333174.1:0-263 GCF_000622305.1 Nannospalax galili | reverse complement strand
GTCTTTAATAAATATGCTAATTAAAATATAACAAATATACAAAATAATCATCAATTTCTAAATTTTTTTATGCTTCTTCCTCAAATATAACTCAATTTTTTAATTTATTGATTTTGTGTGTGTGTGTGTTTCATACAGAACATCCCAAACAATCTTATTCATCTTTATACCCGCATCCCAAATGGCACCCTCCCATAGCCTCCTCCCCAACCCTACTGGAGCCCATATATTCTGTCATCCCTATTACTGTCCACTGTGTTGTC
>NW_008333173.1:0-901 GCF_000622305.1 Nannospalax galili | reverse complement strand
TAACCCTAACCCTAACCCTAACCCTAACCCTAACCCTAACCCTAACCCAGTAACTCCCTTACTGCCCTTATATTTCTCCAATATATCATCAAAAGGTAACAATATTCCTTCACAATTTCCCTTGTCACATGACAGTCCTCAAATGTGAACACACAATGCTCCGTGGTGCCATCACATTGTTACAATTTGTCTTCACAATACTCCATTGTGACGTCACAATGATCCAATGATCCACAATGCACCAATGTGACATCAAAATATTCCAAAATGCCATTGAGAGTGTTACAATATCACTTCACAATGTTCAAATTTGACTTCACAATGCTTCACTATGACACCACAATGATCCAACGTGCCAACACTAACTCCCCGATTGCCGTTATATTTCTCCAATATATCTTCACAATATTACAGTAAGCTTTCACAATGTAGCCTTGTCACATCACAATCCTAAAATATGATATCACAATGCTACCTGGTGCCATCACACTCTTACAACCTGACTTTACAATGCTCCATTTTGATGTCACCATGATCCATTGTGACATCTCAATACTCCAGTGTGTCATCACACTCGTCCCATGTGCCATTATATTTCTCTATATGCCATCAAAATGTTCCAATGTCTTCATAATGTTCCATTGTGTCATTACAATTATCCAGTGTGACATCACAAAGCTCCATGATGCCATCACACTGTTACAATCTGACTTCCCAATGTTCCATTGTGATGTCACAATAATCCAATTTGACGGCCCAATGCACCAATGTGACATAACAGTGCTCCAATGTGAAATAACCCTCCAAATATACGATATCAAAATATTCCAAAATGACATTCAGAGTGCTAACAATATGACTTCACTATGTTCAAATTTGACTTTACAATGCTTCAATATGA
>NW_008333172.1:0-301 GCF_000622305.1 Nannospalax galili | reverse complement strand
TAAAACTTTAATCAAACATTGGCTTGACTCTAGAACCTTAAAAGGGAATAAACATTGCTTAGCGTCCCCAGGAAAAGAAGACTCACAACTGACGGAAAATTTATTTGTTAATGCTATTATGTCTCATAATTATTATTATCAATTATGTCTCATAATTATTATCTCTTTTTGAGACAGGGTCTCCCTGCAGCCCCAGCTATCCTGGAACTTACTATGTAGACCAGGCTGGCCTTGAACTCAGAGATGTGCCGGCCTCTGCCTCCCAAGTGCTGGGATTAAAGGGGTGCGCCACCACGTCCGT
>NW_008333171.1:0-280 GCF_000622305.1 Nannospalax galili | reverse complement strand
TATTTTTGTCATATATTGCTACATAATTATGAAGCACATTGTGTTATTTATGTGTGCATTGACTACTAATCAAAGGACAATTAGCATATCAACTTAAAACTTTACTCTCTTTTTTTTTTTGGTCTTTTTGAGACAGGGTCTCCCTGAAGCCCCAGCAGTCCTGGAACTCACTATGTAGACCAGGCTGGCCCTGAACTCACAGAGATCTGCCTGCGTCTGCCTCCTGAGAGCTGGGATTAAATGTGTGCACCATCATGCCTGGCTGAAATTTTACTTTCTT
>NW_008333170.1:0-373 GCF_000622305.1 Nannospalax galili | reverse complement strand
TATTGAGTAGAAAGATATTTGGTTTAAAGACAAGTGGATTAATGACTCCAACTGGACAAAAGATGTGAAGATAATTGTATCCCTTGTACATGCTCATCAAAAATTGACCTCAGCAGAGTAATGTTTCACTAAAGCAGTAAAAGACTACCACTTTTTCTTTTCTTCTTTTTTTCTTTTTCTTTCTTTCTTTTTTTTTTTCTTTTCTTTTTTTTTTTTTTTTTTTTTTTTTTTTTTTTTTTTTTTTTTTGTCTTCTTAAGGCAGGGTCTCCCTGTAGCACCAGCTGGTCTGGAACTTGCTATTTACATCAGAGAGGCATTGAAATCACATAGATCCACTTGTCTCTGCCTCCTGAGTGCTGGGACTACAGGCATG
>NW_008333169.1:5322-5458 GCF_000622305.1 Nannospalax galili | reverse complement strand
ACATAATTCAAAAAAGTGAAAAAAGAAAATAAAAAATTTAAATGGAATGCATAAGTATTCAATTTACTATGTATGCATTTATATTTACATATTTATAAAGTTATTATACATACATACATATATGAGTGTATATTGC
>NW_008333169.1:0-365 GCF_000622305.1 Nannospalax galili | reverse complement strand
GTGGCAGGGGAGACTAGAGGCCCCAGTGGGAAGTCACTGCAATTGTTTTGTGAGATGGAAATGATGCACCTGCTAAAGTACTGACCAAGAATTTGTGTTTACACCCACGGGTTATTATAGCAGTCACTGTTTAGGTGTTCTTGCTTCTTACTGTGTGTGCTTTTATAGTAAATGGTACTGGAAAAATGTTGTCCACGTGTAGGAGAATGAAAGTAGATTCTTATCTTTCACTGTACTTAAAAACCAACTCCAAATGGATTAAGGACCTCATCATAAAACTAAAACTGCTAGAGGAAAAAGTAAGGAATACACTACAAGATATTGGCATAGGCAAGGACTTTCTAAACAGGACTCTAGTCACGAGA
>NW_008333168.1:0-769 GCF_000622305.1 Nannospalax galili | reverse complement strand
ATCTTTTGGGTCATGGGAAGTTTGTGTATCAGTTTCATATCCTCCTGGGAATAATGAGGCTGATCAGGTAGGATGGGGAGCCAGGATCTGGCAGCTGGATTGGCAAAATCTGAAAGGCCTCCAAAGCTACTTCTTTGGCAACCCGGTCTGCTCTCTGATTTCCCTGAGCTATGGGCGTGTTAGCTTTCTGGTGCCCGGGGCAGTGGATAATAGTCAACTTCTTAGGCAGCCATAGGGCTGCCAACAAGCCAAGAATTTCTTGTTTATTTTTAATAGCTTTTCCCTCTGCTGTGAGCAGCCCCCTTTCCTGGTAGATGGCTCCATGCACATGTGCCGTAGCAATGGCATATCGGCTGTCTGTGTACACATTCAATTGTCTATTCTTTCCAAGCCTAAGGGCCTCAGTCAGAGCTATCAGTTCAGCCCTCTGAGTCAAGGTTCCCGCAGGCAAAGCCACTGCCCATACAGTCTAAGTTACCACTGCTGCCCCTGCATACCTCTGCCCATCCTTCATGAAACTGCTACCGTCAGTGAACCAAGTAGCTTCTGCATCAGAGAGTGGCTGATCAGTTAGGTTGTTTCTGAGCCCATGTACCCGGCTCAGGATCCCCACGCAATCATGCAGGGGTGCGTCCAAGTCGGGGTCGGGCAGCAGGGTGGCTGGGTTAAGGGCGGTGCTTGGGAGGAACCGAATTCTCAGAGGGTTAAGAAGTAGGCTCTGATAATGGGTTATTCAGGCATTGCTCAACCAGCGGTCCAGTGGCTGCTT
>NW_008333167.1:0-306 GCF_000622305.1 Nannospalax galili | reverse complement strand
TCAACACCTTCTGGCTTCCAGGGGATCCAAGGCCCATTGCATGTACAGGTGCACTTACATACATGCATGCCAAACATACACATAAAATAAATATTTAAGAAGTGACATTTTAATTGAGGCCTGGAGTGTGTGGGTAAGAGCATTCTACAGAGAGAAAATAGCTGGGCATGGTGGCACATGCCTTTAATCCCAGCACTTGGGAGGCAGAGGCAGGCAGGTCTTTGTGAGTTTGAGGCCAGCCTGGTCTACATGGTAAGTTCAGGATGGCTGGGGCTACAAGGAGACCCTATCTCAAAAAGACAAAAA
>NW_008333166.1:0-424 GCF_000622305.1 Nannospalax galili | reverse complement strand
ATGCAGGCAATACACTCATACACATGAAATAAAAATAATAAATAAAATATATTAAGAATAGCTAAGTATAAAAGAGTTTAAGAAACAAAAAATTGAGAGAAATGTTCAGTTACTTGGGGGTATTGATTGTCAGTTGATTGAAGATGAGTCCCACCCAATATCTCTGAAGGCCACATGAATGAGTCTTTTAGATGAAGTTGGTATATGAGACTCTTAAAGTTCATCTCCTTGAATTTTGTAGTTCAGGAGTAGGTTAGAAGTATCTGGATACAGTCTTTACTCCCCAGTTGAATGGAATAGTTCATGTGATGGTTCTTTTTTCAGTTGATGAAACCCTCTGAATTTCTTTATCCTTTAAGGAATATTCTGTAACCTAATTTTGAATTTTTAGTAATCATATTTAAAAGTCCTTGTTTTTCTAAGC
>NW_008333165.1:25736-26451 GCF_000622305.1 Nannospalax galili | reverse complement strand
CCTCTCTACTGACTAGCAAGTGGATGTAAAAGTTTCTCTGCGGTTACCCACCCAAGACCCTACTGGGGAACGCCCGCCTGGGGGGGGGGTCTCTGGGGTCAGCTCGGGTTTTGCAGCTCAGATTGAGCCTGTGACAACCTGCAGGCAGCATCTGTTCAAAGTGCAGCACCCTAAGTCCCCCAGGTCTGCCCCGCACTCACCGGGGTCCGCGCCTAACGCACCCAGCTCCCGCGCAGCCCCCGCGGCTCAGCCGGCCCAGCCTCGCAGGGGTCGCGAGGTAACTGCGCGGAGTCTTCAGCTGCCGCTCGTCACCTTCCAGCTCGTCCGTCTCAAGAGTCGGGGTGGCAGTAGCATACAGCCCCCGCCAGCAGAAGCAGAAGCCGCGGCCGCCTCCACCGCTCAGCGCTCCCCGCGGGGCCGGAGCACCCGGCTGCTCAACGCACCCAGGGCGACCGCGCCTAGAGAGCGTGCAGGGGCCGCCGCTCGAGCAACCCCAGCCATATCGGCGGCCTCCCTCCTGCTCCCCGCCCGCTCCGCCACCAGCTCGTTAGGCCCGAGCGAGCTCTCCCCGCCCGCTCCGCCACCAGCTCGTTAGGCCCAAGCTCGCTCCAACGCCTTCACAAGGGAGCGCTCCTGCACAGCAAGCCTCTGGAAGGGGCGGGCCAGAGCCAGCGGGTACGCCCGCCCTGGCCGTTATCCCCGCCCTGGCGGGCTG
>NW_008333165.1:23812-24830 GCF_000622305.1 Nannospalax galili | reverse complement strand
TGGTTAAGAGTGCATACTGTTTTTGCAGAGAACCGAGTATAACTCCCAGCACCCATATGAGGTTGATCACAACTGCCTGTAACTCCAGCTCTAGGGGATGGAAAGTCGTCTTCAGGACTCCAGAGGCACCTGCACAAACCCACATGTGAATATACACACATATACACATAATTAAAAATGAAACAAGTCTTTATCAAAAAAAAGAATGACACTGTGCTTGTGTGCTTGTGTTTCCACCCCCACCCCAACTTCCCCCACAGCTCCTCTGTCCAAGATGGTCTTGAACTCACCATGTAGCCCAAGGTTGATCTCCAATTTAAGATTCTCCTGCCTCAGCCTCCCGAGTGCAGACATTACAGTCTTGCAGTACCTTGCTGGAACTCCATGAGGTGGCAGTAATACCCATTTTGCATATGAATAAAGGCATATTTAGTACAGAATGCTGACAGAAATTCAGAATCTGAGCTCTTAAGAACATACTATACTGCCAGGCGTGGTGGTGCAAGCCTTTAGTTCCAGCACTCGGGAGGCAGAGGCAGGGTTAGAATCTCTGTGAGTTCAAGGCCAGCCTGGTCTACAAAGCAAGTTCCAGGCCAGCTGGGGCTACAGGAAGACCCTGCCTCAAAAAGACCAGGAAAAAAAAAAAAAAAGGAAATTTTCTTTTATACTTTTGTAACTGGTCTATTATTAGAAAGCTTAAGATTTATGACCTCTTAAAAATACTGCCTTCATCTTTGAGAGGGAACTGACACTGATTCTAACCATTCCAACAGCTATCAAGATACCTGAAAGCAAATCCTGAATCCATCACTCCAGCCTTGAAAGCAGAATAAAAATGAGGAGGAACCCAATAGAGGGATGATTTTGGAAGCTCTTGTCAAGAAATTCCAATGGACTCACATATGAACATTTGAAAATTGCCCTGTTCTGACTTTTTTCTAGTTCTCTGTCTAGAACTTGTAATGCTAATTACTCTTGCCTTTACTTCTCCTTCACATCTCCTATTCATGATTCAAAG
>NW_008333165.1:3756-14730 GCF_000622305.1 Nannospalax galili | reverse complement strand
ACATGCCATGGCACACTGTGGAGATCAGAGGACAACTTGCAGGAGTCGGTTCTCTCTTTCTACCATGTAGGACCCAGGGATAAAACTCAGGTCATCGCACCAAGTAGTGAGTGCCTTTAACTCCTGAGCCATCTCCACTGTCTTCAAAGCATTAACTACTTACTCCTATTAACCCCTCCTAAAACCTCTCTGCACTTTTGTGAGGCCTGACTTAGTAAAAGTCTCTACTAAACCTATTGAGTTGACCAACATGTTAGAAACCATACAAACTAGCCAAACAATGGTGGGGATATTTTAAAATCACTAATAATTATATCAAGAATTCGGCAATTATCCTCAAGATCTAACAGACAGTGAGTTGTGGGTATAGTCTGAACCTGGACTCCTGATTTCTCCCTGTGTCCCAAGAAAGATTTCAGAAAGGTCGACAGGACAACATTTAAGGGCAGGTGAGTCTTTCCAGGGTGAGCCTTGTGCTTTTATTCCCTGACTGGCTCTGTTCCCTCAGGCTGGGCCTCTGGGGCCTTTGGGGTCCCACTTCAAACTGAGTCAGGATGGGAAGAGGGCTGAGGAGGGAATCACAGGCACGGTGGCCCAGTACCAGTCTGGGTAAGAGAAATTGGAATAAGATTGGGGCAGCCTTTCTACCCCTTTCTCCTCCTCGACTCAACCTGAAAGTGCCTCAAATCTTGTGGTTTCATCTCCGCTTAGCTGTTTTTAACCTGAAAGTCAGAGATTCTCTACTGAGGAGGAAGAAAATCTACATGAACTAAAACAGAAACAAATTCACGCAAACCCCTGTGAACTGAAACTGTGGGATTTCACACCGCACTGGTTCATCTTTCTCTTCTCCCTCTACCCCCACACCCCAAGTCACATTCATTCAGGGAACAAGACGGAGCTAGATGGTTTTCCAACTGCCAGGCTCACAAAGCTGCCCAGATACCAAGCTTGTACTTTATTTAGTTGCAGACTGCCTAAATGCAGCAAGAACTAGGCTGGACTGATGGACCCCAGGATTTGGCATGTGGGATTGTTTCATTCAGGGTGGAAAGCCTTGCACAGAGAGCTGGGAAAATTCCCAAAATACATGGGTGACTAGAAAACTTTTGGGGAGGGAAAGGAAATGTCTGCTTTCCTCCTTGTCTTGCCTTAAGAGTCTTTCCCCTCCCATGTAAAGACTTAAAGCCTGGTACCCCATGCCTTTAATCTCAGCACTCAGGAGGCAGAGGCAGGAGAATCTGTGTGAGTTGGAGGCTAGCTTGGTATACATAGTGAGTTCCAGGCCAGCTAGAGCTATATAGTGAGACCCTTTCTCCAAAAACAAACAAACAAAAACAAAACAAAATCAAACACAACAAAACAAAACAAAACAAAACAAAACAAAAAGACTTTCTGACAGCATCATCAAGATACTAAAGCATCAAAGACATAATAATTCTTCAGCTGCACTCAGCACAGGAAACACTTCAGTACCCTGGGACCCCATTTGGTTTTGGATTATACACCCCCCACATACCTTGTAATAAGGCACCTGGCAGCCTAGTTCCTTCATCTGCACACACTATGCACATACATCCCTCTCCAAACAACACACCCAACCTCGGAAACCAGATCCCCATCTTCAATGGGATAAACGTCCTCCAATTGTTCAACAATAGTGTAAGTTTTCCCACCATTCGTATCAATCAAATTTAGACAGTTTCTATTCAACTATATTCCCAAAGTACCAGTATGATTAGAAGGGCTGATCTGGCCTGAACCAGTTTTGAGTGTACATGCAATAAGACAAAACTATGTCCCCTAGTAACCTTTTAGGGAGAATTCCCCATTTACCATCTCACACCTATGCATTGGATGTACATACAGTTAAAATCAGATGCATTATGAGAAGGGACATGTGCAGTGAGAAATCTATGAATATATGACCTAATCTATCCATCAAACTAGAGAACCACCCAAACTAGACCCCTTAGTAACAAGCCCCTCCTTCTAAGGACCCCATAAAAAGAGACCCCAGTCTGGAGCTTGGGGCCCTTGAGCACTCTCATTTATGTGGCCCACTGTCAATCCTGACAGCGTAGCCTTCTCTAATCTGTGCTGTTGCTTTGCTCCAATAAAGTTACCTTACATCTTTTGCAAATCTGAGCCCTTGTTTTCATTTTTTTAGATAAAGAGGCCAAGAACCTGGAAACACCTAGCCCAGACCAGGGTCACTGCTAACACTTCTTTCATCAAGGAAAAGTCACTGCACTCTTGTGATGCAGCGGACTTGTGCTAGGCATTTAGAGTTCACCTGACCAACACAGAAAACAAGCATCCTGTCCTCATGGAGGCCACATTCTACAACGATGTAATGGAAAAAAAAATGATAAATCGGATCAGCATGGAGTGCAGAGTGCTGTGAAGAAAGTAAGTTGGAGGGTATAATAGATTGATGGTAGAGGATTAAACCCCTCGTCCCAGCCACCTGTGCCTCTCCAGGAAACCTCACTCCCACCCTCGCAGCTGCTTCTCCCTGACTTCCCACAACTTCCTCACCTCCTCCACCCACTGGCCCCCCTGCCAGCACAGATGCCCAGGCCTCCGTTAGGCCTTCCCTAACTCCTCCATTTTAACTACCCATTTTACATATGAATAACGGCATATTAAGTACAGAATGCAGACAGAAATTCAGAATCCGACCTCTTAAGAACATACTATACTGCCAGGCGTGGTGGTGCATACCTTTAGTCCCAGCACTCAGGAGGCAGAGGCAGGTGAATCTCTGCGTTCATGGCCAGCCTGGTCTACAAAGCAAGTTCCAGGCCAGCTGGAGCTACAGGGAGACGGTGTCTCAAAAAGAGCAAAAAAAACCCCCAATGCTATACTGATTACATCTATGTAATTTACCAATGACCTTTTAACAAGAAGAGCAAGCAGGTTGTTCTATGAAAATATATTCTGGTATAAGCCCCATCTTCACAAGCGATTATTTTTATCAACTCTTTCCCCCGTATCTTAAGGGAGTTACACAGTACCACTACACAGACCACTGCTGCCCTTGACATCAACTCGCACTTTGACAAGACTTTGTTCCTCAATTCGCGGAGAATGCACGGTACTGACAATCTTCATCTTTACAGATGAGGATCAGGGGAGCGGTGTGCAATTAATTACTTCCCGTGCAAGCCCACAACACAGAAACATGTCAATCTCAGATAGTAGTACAGCGTACCTCTCTACTGACTAGCAAGTGAATGTAAAAGTTTCTCTGCCGTTACCCACTCAAGACCCTACTGGGGAACGCCCGCCTGGGGGGGTGGGGGGGTCTCTGGGGTGAGCTCCGGTTTTGCACCTCAGATTGAGGCTGTGACATCCTGCAGGCAGCATCTGTCCAAAGTGCAACACTCTAAGCCCCCCAGGTCTGCCCCGCACTCACCGGGGTTGCGCCAGCGCCCGCGGTTTACCCGGCCCAGCCTCGCAGGTGTCGCGAGGTACCTGCAAGGAGTTTTCAGCTACCGATTCTGCTCGTCGCCTTTGTCCGTCCAAGAGTCGGGGTGGCAGTAGCATACAGCCCCCGCCAGCAGAAGCAGAACCCGCGGGCGCCGCTGCCGCTCAGCATGCCCCGAGGGGCGCCGTAGCATGACGGCGCCTAGAGAGCTTGTAGGCGGCGCCCAGCTTCCTCCGCGGCCGCTGCGAGCGCAACCCCAACTGTCGCGCGCACCCCAACCGTCGCCGCGAGCGCGTTTTCCTCCATCTTGAGCCCCCCCCTCCACCATCGCCGCTGGTCCTGCGCAACTTCACCCCAAGGCCTATGCACCTGAGCGGTCAGAGTGCGGCAGCGAGCCTCCTGAAGGGGCGGGCCAGAGCGTGGGGTTGCGCATGCGTGAGCCTGGCCAAGCCCCCCCCCCGTGGGCCCCCACCTTTATGGCATCAGGCAAGCATGAGACTAAATATATTTTTTTCATGTTGTAATTCTAGTAGAAACTTGGTACAATTCCTTCAAAATCACCATTATTAAAATTATTTTTCCATGTTGTATATAAACCAAACTTCATTATTAAATCCAAGTGCAGTTTCAGAATGATTGTAAGGTTGAAGTCACAATGCCAATCAAATCAACAAGCTAAAATTTCTTTTCAGCAGAAAAATTTTTCTTAAGGACAAACAATTCAAATCATCACTCCCTGTGAGAGTCAGCTCATGGGGATTAATTCTTTTCCATCACTTTTAAGCTGAGTTAGAATCAGCTCATCTGAATCTTATTCTTTTCCTTCCCCTTTGAGTTAGGTTAAGACATGAACCATAAGACTGTGGACATCTGCACAGATGTCTGGTTAGACACACAAACTTTGTTTAAACACAATTGAAATTGGACTTGTTTAGATGAGCTGACTCTGGTACACTTTACCCAGAAAGCAGACTCAGTGCAGGGGTGATGAATCCTGCCACAGCCAACTCAGTAACTATCAACTAACACAATTAGACAAGGCCAAAGACAGGAGATTTGTGGATCCCTTCAGTCTATGACTGTGTGAAAGAGGAAACTGGATGTATATTCTCACTAACTGATGCTCACAATCCCAAATGCAGAAATGAGTAGTGTTAGGGTCCGTGACTCCCTGGGTCTCTTCTGAAGAACAAATGCAAGAGTACGGAGATGCAAAAATCAAACAGAGTTTTAGTAAACCAGCTAGCTGGGGTCGACATTAAAATTATTTTTCCATGTTGTATATAAACCAAACTTCATTATTAAATCCAAGTGCAGTTTCAGAATGATTGTAAGGTTGAAGTCACAATGCCAATCAAATCAACAAGCTAAAATTTCTTTTCAGCAGAAAAATTTTTCTTAAGGACAAACAATTCAAATCATCACTCCCTGTGAGAGTCAGCTCATGGGGATTAATTCTTTTCCATCACTTTTAAGCTGGGTTAGAATCAGCTCATCTGAATCTTATTCTTTTCCTTCCCCTTTGAGTTAGGTTAAGACATGAACCATAAGACTGTGGACATCTGCACAGATGTTTAAATAACCAGACACAAAATTTGTTTAAACACAATTGAAATTGGACTTGTTTAGATGAGCTGACTCTGGTACACTTTACCCAGAAAGCAGACTCAGTGCAGGGGTGATGAATCCTGCCACAGCCAACTCAGTAACTATCAACTAACACAATTAGACAAGGCCAAAGACAGGAGATTTGTGGATCCCTTCAGTCTATGACTGTGTGAAAGAGGAAACTGGATGTATATTCTCACTAATTGATGCTCACAATCCCAAATGGAGAAATGAGTAGCCCTGGGGACGAAAGTGACCTCAAAATAGCTTCTGTCCTGTAAGATTCTTACTGAAAAGAAACATGATTTCTGTGAAACCCCAAATGAGATAATTTGTTAAAGACATGGAACACACTTTAATTTCTATTTCAAATCTCCATTTTGGTCTTAAAGCTTTGAAATGAAAGTACAGGTTTAAAGCATCAAAATGAATAATTACAGATGATAATAAGACAGTCTAGATCCTAGGAGGCAACTGTAGGTCTTTTAACTGGAAATAAGTATCTGAGATAATGCTAATAGTAGTGTAGAAAAATCAACTTAAAAAAAAAATCAGTGCTGAAAATCCTGTCCTGGGTTTTATTTTAATCATCTCCTCCACAGAGGATGAGCAGAACCTTCCTGTAGTCTCCAGATGTGTCACCCTGGGGGAAAGGAGAGCAAAATTACAGTCAGGGTAAGTGTGTTTCACACAGTTCAAAATCACCTGTTAATTTTGTAAACTTGGCTAGATTTTTCTTAGCTTCATAATGGTACTATGGTCTGAATGTGGTTCTCAAAAATTCAGTTGAGGGCCTGGAGAGATGGCTCCCAGGTTAAGAGTACAGGCTGCTCTTGCAGAGGACCCGGGTTTGATTCCCAGCACCCACATGGCAGCTAACAACTGTCCGTAACTCCAGTTACAGGGGATCTGACAGCCCCTTCTGTCCTCCACGGGCATTGCAGGACACAGGTACACTTACCTACATGCAGGCAATACATGCATGCACATAAAATAAAATTTTTTTTAAAAAAAAAGTAATACTGGGGACTGGAGAGATGTCTCAGAGATTAAGAGCCCTTCCTGTTCTTCCAAATGACCCCAGTCCAGTTCCTAGCACCCATGTCAGGAGCTAGCAACCACCTGCAAATGAGCTCCAGGGAATCTTCTGCCTTCTTTGGGCCTCTGTGGGCACTGCATTCACATGCACATACACAGATACACATGCACACATAAACATAAATAAAAATAAATCTTTTTTTAAAAAGTAATATGTGTTCTGGGTAGAAAATATGGACATAAAAGAACATGAGACGCATCCCCAACCCCCCATCTATGAATTGCTGCTGCTAATATTCTGATGTGCATATCCTTCCAATAAAACAAGTGTTTTTTTTGTTGTTGTTGTTTTTTGTGGATTTCCTTAAGCCTTTGATATGGGTTGCAAAATAGGACCTTCCAGGAAGGTCCTATAATTTCAAAATGGAATTTTTTATGGTCTAATACTACATCATGATTAACACTATGTAGCTCTGGCTGACCTGGAACTCACTATGTAGACCAAACTGGCTTAAAATCACGGGGATTTGCCTGTTTTTGCCTCATGAGTTCTAAGATTAAAGGTGTGCACTGATAGGTAAAAAGTTGGCAGAGAAGGAGCGAATGGAGGAGGAGGCACCAGGACACAGATAAAACTCCATCAAAACAGGGTTTATTAGCAAAGGAACACATGGGACAGATTCCCTTCTGGGCAGGGAAAATTTCTGCCTGGGTCTTGAGCTGGGGTCTTTTAAAGAGGGAGGCTTCTGCTTTCTGCAGAAGGCAGGAAGATGTATTTTTTTTAAGTTGGGTGGGGGGAAGTGGGAGAGTGGGACTGTTAAAACCTGTTCTCTTTAGAGATCAAAGGGGAAGCCTGCTGTGTTGGCCAAACAGTGGAGAAAAGTCTACTTCTCTTGAATTCAAAGACCAAGGTGTTTATCAGCTAGGTTCCCTTTTCTCAGGAGCATGAGAAGTCCTTGGGATCCTGTGTTAGGGAAAGAGGAATTTACTGCTTGTTTGAATATCCTGCTTGTTTAAATTTACTGCTTGTAACCAATTAACGCAACTAGAGACAGGCATCCGAAGATAGAGGCAAAGTGCTATAACCCCCAGAGCCTGACCTGTTCTGTGTCATGTCATGTCTGCTTACACAAGATAACAAGTTTATCTCATTGATCTGTAAAAGAATACGGATGTGTTAAGTCTCTTTCTACATGTTTTGTCATTGTCTTCTTTTACAGGCTCAAAATTTCTTGATAATTTAATCTCTGTATGTACATGTGTGGATGATGTATGCATGTGTACATGTTCATGTATATATGTCGGGGTATATGCCCATGTATATGCATGTAAGCTAGAAGTTGATGTTGGGTGTCTTCCTCTATCATTTCCACCTTATTGAGACAGGGTTTCTCTCTGAACCTGGAGCTCACTGATTGGGCAAGAATAGCTGGCCAGCGATCCTCCTGCATCTGCCTCTCCCTGCACTGGGGTTACAGATGCACACTGCCACTCCAGGTTTTTACATGGTTACTGTGGATCCAAACTCAGGTCCTCATGCTTGTTTGGCAAACACTCTACTCACAACCATCTCCCTAGCTGCAGGCAGGGGAATTTAATCTTTATTGTGAACTGTTGCTGATAGTATAGAGCAATCTATTTTCCCCAAAAGTTCTACCTCCTTAAATTCTCTTTAGTAAGAGTGTGGTCCATACTTTCTTTTCTGTATCCATCAAAAAGTGGTCTCCCTGTCACCCTAACTGGCCTGGAACTCACTAGGTAGACCAAGCTGGCCTCAGTCTCACAGAGAGCTCCCTGCCTCTGCCTCCCAAGTACTGGAATTAAAGGCATGCACCACCATGCCTGGCTCTGACCCCTAGGAAGAAAGCCTACCATCAAATCTGGCGCCTGAGGAAGAAAAAAAAAAAAATCGAGCTCGTTACTCTGAGGCAGTCCAGTGGATGCCATTTGGGAGAATCACGAGAAGTCTTGGGGATCCTGAAAGTGAGCGTGGTGAGTGCAGCCAGTGTCTGAGTGAAACAAGGACCGGTCCGAGCGAATGCCATGAGATGTGGTGCGCGTGCTTGATAGCTGTGCTAATTGTCTTACGGGGGGGGGGTCTTGTTTTGTATTTTTCTCTACGCTCTCTATTTTAAACCTTCCTTTCCTCCTTTTTCCTTCCTTTTATTCTCGGTCTAAGTAGACAAGACCCTTTATCTGTATCTCCCACCCCTCTCCATCCCTCTCTCCAGCCACTGAAAAAAACCCACAGCCGGGGCTGCACAGGCTCTGGGGCAGCTGTGCCATGGCCACTGCCCAGGGGCATGAAGATCTCCAGATGGCACCGCCAGATGAAGTTCAAGTGGCCCATGCTCACGTCCACCGAGCCCTGCAACCAGTTGCACCCGAGAGTCACCAAGCGCCTCTTCATGAAGTGCTCGAACTCGCAGCCCTCCAGCCGTGCCATGGCCCAGCCACCCGGCAGGGACCCGCAACCCCCCGGCCCTGCCGCCCGTGGGAGGGGCGCCTGTGCCTGATAGCACCGCTGCCGCCACCACCGGCTGCCCGCCTGCTCGGATCCTAGGGCTGCTGCTGCAACTAAGCTGTGCTGCCTGCGCCCAGGGCTTGGGAGGGGGCCGAGGAGGAGCCGCCCCCTGGCCCCCAATCCCTGCACCCTGGCCCCTGCCATGGTGCTCTGGCTGCCGCTGCCCCCCCCCGCACGGCCAGGCTAGGGCGATGTGGGAGCCCCTGGACCGCGGCCCTGGCAGGCACCATGAGCCCCCTACTCCGCCGCCTGCTGCTTGCAGCACTGCTGCAGCTGGCTGGCGCCCAGGCCCCTGTCTCCCAGCTTGTTGCCCCTGATCACCAGAAGAAAGTGGTGCCCAGGTGCCCAGCTGTGTGACCGTGCAACGCTGTGGTGGCTGCTGCCCTGACGATGGCCTGAAATGTGTGCCCACTGGGCAGCACCAAGTCCGAATACAGATCCTCATGATCCAGTACCCTAGCAGTCAGCTGGGGGAGATGTCCTTGGAAGAACACAGCCAATGTAAATGCAGACCCAAACAAAAGGAAAGTGCTGTGAAGCCAAACAGGGCTGCCGTGCCCCACCACCGTCCCCAGCCCTGCTCTGTTCCGGGCTGGAATTCCGCCCCCAGGGCACCCTCCCCAGCTGACATCATCCATCCTCTGTCCACGCTGCACCCAGCGCCATCAGCGCCCTGACCCACGGACCTGCCACTGCCACTGTAGATGCTACAGCTTCCTCCGTTCCCTGGACCTGCCGCTGCTGCTGTAGATGCCACAGCTTCCTCCATTGAAGAGGGGAGCCCAGAATGCCCCAGCCCAGGAGATCTCAGCTGGGGCTCCAGAAGGGCCAGGGACAGAAGCTGAGGTAGAAGAGACTGAACTCTTAGAGGCCGAGGAGATGCCTGGGGGTTCTAGGATACTGAGAACAGAGACTGAGACAATAGAATTGAAGATATTGGGGGTCCAGGAGACAGAAGTGAGGGCTTTGGGGATCCCAGAAATAAAAAATGAAACAGCAGAAGCTGAAATATTGAGGATCCAGAAGGCAGAAATAGGGGGTTTTGAGGGTCCAGTGATAGCTGCTGAGATGGGAAAGTCTGAGATATCGGAGGCCCAGGAAACAGAGGTTAGGGAATCAGGGGCTCTGTGGATAGACATGACACAGCCTGAGATGCTGGGAACCCAGGAGATAGAAGTTGGTGGCTCAGGGATCCCAGGGATAGAACCTGAAATAGCCAGGGCTCAGGAAACAGAGGTGGGGGATTCTGGGATTTCCAGGCCAGAAGCTGGAACAGTAGAGGCTGAGGTTCTGAGGGCCCAGTGGACAGAAACTATAGTTACGGAGTTGGAGGAGGCAAAGACAGAAACTTTGGCAATCCAGGAGACTGGGACCTGGGGAGCTCTCACAGTCACTGAGAAAAGAGTTTCAGGGGCTCAGGCAATAGAGACAGAAGTATCCAGAACACCAGAGACAGAGACTAAAGTTCTGAGGATTTAGAGGACAGAAGCTAGAGTGTTGGGAGAAGCAGAAGCCAAATCTTTGACTTTGGAGCCCCTGGAAAATAGATCTGGTATTTTTGAGGCCCAGGAAGCAGAATCTGGGGTCTTGGGAACCCAGAAGGAGAAAGAAGCTGAGGAAAGCCTCCCAGAAGCCAGCTTGATTGAGGCACAGGTGGCCAGTGGGGCAGGGGCTGGGGTACCCAGGCCCTCGGGGGGGACCTCTTCCCCAGAGGAACCCAAAGAGGACAAGAGGCTGCCAGGCAGCCAGGCACCACCTGCCCTGGTCAGCTCCAGCCAGTCCCTGCTAAAGTGGTGTCAAGAGGTCACCAGTGGCTACCATGGTGTCCGTATCACCAATTTCACCACATCCTGGCTGATAGAGATGGAAAAGTTTCTAAGCCAGAGTGTTGCTATTTAGAAGGCACTTCTGATTGTAGTCTTTGTTAGGTGTGTGCAGCTTACTCAGTGGTATTGTACAATACTGGGGCAACTTGAGTTCTTATTACAGACATCTATTCTTAGACATTTAAAGGTACATAATAGGCCAGGTGTGATGGCACACCCTTTTGATCCCAGCACGAGGGAGACAGGTGGATGAATCTCTGAGTTGAGGCCAGTCTAGTCTACATAGTGAGACCTTGTCTCGGGAAAAAAAAAAAAAAAAGACAAAGCCTAAGTAAGTAATAAGGGTCTGTATAGGTTTATTATGATTTATCAATGATGAAACAGGGATAATGTACAGACAATCTTGAGGACATAGGTCAGTCAATTAGTTTAAGGATGTCTAGTAAAGGTTTATTTAAGAATATTGCCCAAGCTTTATCTGCATAACAATGACTACTGAAATATGTCTTTTATGTTTCTCTCTATTATGCAAATGTTAATTCTGG
>NW_008333165.1:0-1202 GCF_000622305.1 Nannospalax galili | reverse complement strand
TTATCAGTGAGTTGGAGATGTCTCGGCCATGAAACTTACTTATCAGTAAGCCAGATGTCTCGGCCATAAAACTTACTTATCGGCAAGTTGGAATTCTTGACCGGTACGCGACCTGCCTGAGAGACTTCATGGCGCCTGACTTTTATTTTTTTCAGTGGTACATACTTTCTTTTCTGTATCCATCAAAAGGTGGTCTCCCTCTCACCCTAACTGGCCTGGAACTCACTAGGTAGACCAAGCTGGCCTCAGTCTCATAGAGAGCTCCCTGCCTCTGCCTCCCAAATACTGGAATTAAAGGCATGCACCACCATGCCTGGCTCTGATCTTTTTAAGCTTTTTACACATCGCTGTATTTTACTTGTTCCTTCTAAACAAGCTAGGTTTTATATTTTTACCTAATCTGAAAGTTTATTTTTATCATTATAACTTGGGTTTTTGTCTCATCATTTGTTTCTATCAAATAGAGTTTATGTTCCTGTTCTGATTCTTTCATTTCTTTCTTTTTTTTTTTTCATCGCAGGTGCCGGTGCCAGCCAGCCAAAATGGACAGTACCTGAAAGGGGGAGTGAGGATTGAAAGAAAGGAAAGGAGACAGAAAAGATGTTTCTTGGGAGGGCTCACAGTAAATACTGCAGCAGCCTCGATTTATTTCAGTACTGTCTTTTTATACAGAAGAACTCAATTAGTTACAATTGCTGTATTTCCCCACCTGTATCTGAGGGTCAGGGAGCGGTCAGATCAAAGCCTTCTTGGATCCTTTTGTTTACCACTAATGCCTCAAGGTCAGGTATTGTGAGGCTCTCCAGAAAACTCCTTCCTCCTGAATGGGCAGGTTAAGTACTGGTTTGCATGACACAAACTCAGTAAACAAGGCTGCCAACAGCTCAATGATTAGTGGCTCCCAACATGCAGGTATTTGGAAACAAGGCTCTCTATGTAACCCAGGCCTTTCTTAAAGTCCTGGTCCTCCTGCCTCAGCCTTGGTGTGCTGGGAAAAAGAAAAAAGAGAGGAGTGAATTTTGCTGCTGACCCAATTTGTTCTGGACCACAGAACTCATACCTATCCCAATGATGCTATTAACTGATAGGTAAAGAATGGGCAGGAGCGAGTGGCACAGATGGAGGAGGCACGAGCGGATGGATGAGGCACTGAGGCTCAGATGGAATTCTCAGTGGACACAGATCTATTTCGCACGGGGCAC
>NW_008333164.1:0-229 GCF_000622305.1 Nannospalax galili | reverse complement strand
TACATTAACTTTATGGCTTGATGGGAAAAGATTTGATGGTCTTATTGATACCGGAGCTGATGTTACTATTATTTCTGCTGAGGCCTGGCCTCCAGCCTGGCCCATGGTTGAGACTCTGGCTAATTTGAAAGGTATAGGGCAGAGTCAAAATCCAAGACAGAGTTCAAAATGTCTTACATGGAAGGATTCCATGAATAATTCTGGCCTGATTAAACCTTTTGTGGTTCCC
>NW_008333163.1:0-262 GCF_000622305.1 Nannospalax galili | reverse complement strand
TCATGGACTTCCTCATAAGACCTGATACCCTGAAACTGATAGAGGGGAGTGCTGTAAATGCAGTGGAACTTAAATCACAGAACAGACTTTCTGAAAAAGACAGTGCAGACATTAAGTTCAGCAATCGACAAATAGGTCCTCATGGAACTAAAAAAGCTCCTATACAGAAGACTAAATCATTATTTGAATGAAGAGGCAAACTATTGAATGCGAAGAAACTTTATGAGCTAAGCTTCTGACAGAGGTTAATATCTAGAATAAA
>NW_008333162.1:1598-2680 GCF_000622305.1 Nannospalax galili | reverse complement strand
TTGGAAGATATTTTGTTAAAGTTTCAAAAGACAAAAACTATTAAAGGAAGAATATTAAAAGAAACTGGTATGCAAATTACATACACAGGATAGGATAATGTAACAAATTAGTATTAATATTGCTATGTATATACTATTATTCTATCCACAATCAGTTAGAATGTATCTGTGGGTGGAGCCAGACAACCTGAAAAACCTTCCAGTGTAGCTGATTTGGGGGAACCAATGCACTTGTTAGTAACTCCTTAGCCAAGTTCTGTAAGTAAGCTGATCAACTCATTGGTTCCCCAAGGTAAACTTCAGTGGAATCAAACATTTGTTTGTCACTATAACCTTATGAGAAGGGGGTATCCTTTGTTTAGTATCCCCAGGGACAACATTCTCACAACAGATGGCAAAATTGTTACTGGTATTCCATCTCATGGCATTGGGGGCACCAATGCACTTGTTAGTAACTCCTTACCCAAGTTCTGTAAGTAAGCTGATCAACTCATTGGTTCCCCAAGGTAAACTTCAGTGGAATCAAACATTTGTTTGTCACTATAACCTTATGAGAAGGGGGTATCCTTTGTTTAGTATCCCCAGGGACAACATTATCACAACAGATGGCAAAATTGTTACTGGTATTCCATCTCATGGTATTAAGAAAGAAAACAGTAAGTAAAATAAAATATTAGGAGCATGTGAAAATGGAGAGATTTTTAATAAAGGAGGATTTGTGTATGAAGATAAGAATGTTGGATGTGCTGGGCATAGTTGCACACACCTTTAATCCCAGCACTCTGGCAGAGGCAGGTGGATTTCTGAGTTCAACGCCAGGCAGCCTGGTCTACATATCGAGTTCTAGGCAAGCTGAGGCTGCAGGAGACCTTGTCTCAATAAGTCAAAAAAAATGTTGGATGTGGGGCTGGTGATAGCTCAGCAGAGGACCCGGGTTCGGCTCCTAGCACCCACACAGAGGATAAATGTCTGTAATTCCATTTCCAGGGGATCTGACATCTTCTTCTGACCTCTGTGGGCATTGCATGGCATGGGTGCATTTGCATACATGCATGCAATACACTCATACACACAAAATAAAA
>NW_008333162.1:0-963 GCF_000622305.1 Nannospalax galili | reverse complement strand
AGATTTAAGCACAAGCTCACTTCATCCACGAGGGTCTCTGGAATCTTCTATGTAAATCCCAATCCCCAGATGCTTAAACCTCTTACATAAAAGGTGCAGTGTTTACATATAGCCCAGAACATCATTTATACTTTAAATCACCCCTAGATTACTTAGGCTTCCTCAACAAAACACTATGTACATAGTTATCAAACTGTATTGTTTAGGGAGTCATGATACAAAAATAATTGTGTACATGTTAAGGCCAGATGTAATTTTTAAATATTTTCTAAATTTTAAGTTTTGAATGTGTGTCTTTGTGTGGGAATATGCATGTGAGTGCAGGTGCCTGAGGGGTCCAGAGTGTCCAATCTCCTGGACCTAGAGTTACAGGCAGTCTTGAGGTGCTTATTATGAGTGCTTGGAACCAAACTCAGGGCCTCTGCAAGAGCAATACAAGCTCTTAACCACAGAGTCATTTATCCAGCCCTGAAGTCAGATGTGATTTTGAGAAATGTATTTGATTCACAGTTTGATGAACTCATGTATATGGAAGCAATAGGATTGCAGTGTTGACTGTCTATGTAAAGTATCTTTAGAGGGAAACCATATATCTAGCCATAACCCTAAAATAGACTATGCCCAAGAACGTGAAGCTTTTTAATGATTAGACTGCACAGATAAGTAAGATTTTGACTTCTCACTCTACATTCCTAAAATTTTAAAGTGCCGATCAGGAGGCATGATCCTTGTCTGTCTCATGGGGTCTTTAGGCATTATTAATTCTTTAACATGGTAAGCAGAAGGTGGGGTATAAGCTCCAGTTCCTCAAAGAGAAAGTACCTCCTGAGGATGACAAACACAGCACATCCTGTAGTTCCTGTTCACATGTCTTAAAGTTATAAAAAGATACTTTAGAGCTCCATCTTAGTAATTTTTACCTTTTGCCTAACCTCCAACCTCACCATTCTCTATAATTCAAAC
>NW_008333161.1:26388-31833 GCF_000622305.1 Nannospalax galili | reverse complement strand
TATTTCTTTTGCTTAGCAATAATAAAACAGCAAAATCAAAGACTAGTAAACAAAAAGGCAGATTTATGTTTGAAAACGGATGTACAAAGAGTTCGAAGAGTTACCAGCTAATGGCTAATGGACTGGGACAGGAGCTGGGAGTGATAGGCAATCTTCTTGTCTTAGTCCTCCGAGTGCTGGTATTACAGGGATACACCACTACTTCAGGCTGTAGAATCTCATCTTTCTAAGCAGAAAACTTCTAAGTATCGGGTTCAGACTGCCAATTGTAGCTCAGTGGCAGATTGCTTGCTTAACATGTACCAGGCCTTTGATTTTGATCTCCAGCACTGGAAAAAAATAGATCTGTATTTCAAATAAAAAATTAAAGATACTTCAGATTAATTATTAATATAATATGATGATACATGTAAATATATTAAAGGAAATTTTATTATGGGATATTTTACAACTTAATGGTTGATATACATGCTTAGCTAATTTTTCCTAATAAACCTGTTACCCAGTGTCTCCAAATGCTTTACTTTTTAATATTTTATTTATTTTCTTTATTTAATGTGTATGAGTGTATTGCCTACATGTATGTAAATGCACCTGTGTCATGCAGTACCCAGAGGACAGAAGCAAGCATCGGATCCCCTGGAACTGGAGTTATGGATAGTTGTTAGCTGCTATGTGGGTACTGGAATTCGAATCGAGGTCTTCTGCAAGAGTAGCCAGTGCTCTATGGGGCTGGAGAGATGGCTCAGCAGTTAAGGGCACCGACTGCTCTTGCAAGAGGGCCCGTATTCCATTCCCAACACCCACATAGGCTACTACAAATTGTCCTTAACTCCAGTTCCAGGGGAATCCGACACCCTCTTCTGACCTCTGTGGCATTGCATGACACGAGTGCGCTCACATACCTACAGGCAATACATCTGTTCATATTCTATACACTGGATGTCAACACAAATACTATTATTAGCTAAAGTTTTTGTTTTGTGTTCAAAATAACGGGTTTCTATTTTGTTTTATATCAAAGCATCTTCATGTTAATTGTTTTGTTTCTTAATTTTTATACCATTCAATTCTTACTTTCTTTGTGAAATTTCTCAGAACCAAGAGATTGAAATAGTTTGAGCTATTTCGGTTGTTTCATATCCTACTTGTTAATGTCTTAATTTTGTAGACCCTTTCCCTTAGCGTACTACATTAGCTTACATGTTCTGTGTTTGATTGGTTCTTTTTTCTTTCTTTTTCCCGTCTTTCTCTAAGCCCACTAGTTCTATGAAGTTTTTCTCATCCAGTAATCTAGGAGTTCTCATCAAAAGCACATTTTGACTTGACATTAGAATCAAAACACAGCCAAGCCCTCCAATTAATGAGCTAGAAGTGCCCCAAGCAATTGTGTGCACAGTTCTTTACTGTCACACTTCTGATTTCCTTTCTCAGATAACAAATGCAATCAGTTGATTGTGTTTTCTTTCCTTTTTGAATATTTTTTGTTCTTTATATACATATGTATGCCCAAACACTGAATTCTTTACCTTTTGTTTCACTGGAGAACTGTACGTAAAAGAACCACAGGACCTGATTTTCTGTGACTTCCCTCTAAACACAGTATTAGATTGCTAAGCCCCATCCACGGTGCTCCATGGAGCACTTTTCACCGCATTGGGGAATGGGAGACAATCCCATAATGCTATCATGGCATTCCTCTTCTGAGGACATTCTCTGCTATGGCAGTTTTTGTTCTTATATTACTTTTTTTCTTATGGATTCATACTTAAGAGTGCATTTTCTGAGGTGTGTGCTAAGTGAAATTTCAGCAAACAAGGGAGTGCTGGATTTGTTTCCAAAGCAATTGTACCAAGTTAAACTCCCATCAGTAAGGGATAAAGGAGCTGCTAAGCTGTGACCCTTCAAACAATTGGCACTGTCAGGCTTCATTTTGCAAATTTATTTTAAAAACTGAATTCTACTGAGTTCTAGAATTGCATTTTTACAATTCTAAAGAGGACAGTAATTTTAAAAGTATCTTTGCCCTGTGTGCTTCCTATTCTTTGAAACCTGACAACTCATTTATTTCATTCTGTTCATTTATTTATTCAATTTTCTTAATGATTTCAAGTTCTTTAAATATTTGATACTAATCCCTTCTAAATTATATGTTTTGAAAATCTCTTCTGAATTTATAATGTGTTTGCTTTCTTTAAAGTGAGATGACAAATGGAATTCCTTAATATCAAATTTATCCATGCATAGTTTTAGCATTGAAGATAAAAGCAGACTGACGAAAAAGAAGCACATTATAAAATTCATTAAAATATACAAAACCATTCTCTCTGTCTCGGTCCGTGATCCTGCTTAGGCAAAAACAGCACTCAGAAACATGTCAATAATGAAAGAGAAAGTATAAAACTATTCTGTCTCACTAGCAAAAGAAAAAAAATGAGAACTCATATTATGTGATTACTCCTTTTCAACTGACAAAACAACCATGATTTTAAAAAATGAAAATACAGTGACTGAAGAGACATTGAATATGTAATCTTCTATCTTGCAGCTCAGTGAACCTGTAATACTGGCCTCACCTGGGAGCTTGTTAGAATTTCAGACTCTCAAGCCACACCCATAACTCCATAACCCAGGACCTAACTCCATATGTTAACAAGATCCCAAATGACGTGTACAGTTATTAAAATTCAAAACATCAGTCAAAAATCTCACTTTTGAGACCAAAATGTGTTCTAAGCCTTTTGGAAAATAACCTAGCAATATTTGCAAGACAAAACGCTCACATGACTCTGTTGATAGCTTATTACACCAAAGCAAACACATAAATAAAATATTCCAAATACACAGGAAATTTAAAAACAAGCCCATGTTCTACAGTCCAAACCTCTATAAGTAAGGTAATAATTAGGATTTCTGACCAGCCACAAAATAACACACACAGCTTAACTGCAAAATTTACTCGAAAATATAGAACAAAAATCCTAAATTCTAAAGTTATCAACAGAAATACTTTAGAAAAAGGGTTATTTCTAATCTTTACCATTTCCTTTTATGTGCATATTTCAAAGATGATTTTTATAAAGTCCAACAAATAGGAATATTTTTTAGGAAACAAAACTAAGAGTGGGGCAAACACACGGAATTGAATGCTGTCAGTGCTTGAGCTCTGTGTGAGAGTCTAACCCTCCTTCCCAGTCTCCTACTCATGCTGATTTTTTTCCAGCTACTGCTTCCTAACAGCCTTGGCTTTGTCCCTGAGCTTCATGCACTGGCTTTTGGTTTACATATACGACACTTCTCACTATATTCCTAGCAGTAGATCCCACTTACTTTTGTCCACGTTACTATGAATACCAACCATATTCCCTCTCTGGGAGTTCTGTGTAGAGGACACGAAGCCTTGGGCTCTTGAGTGTTAGACTGAGAAAGACTGGGTACTAAATGAAAATGGATAGAACTTTAGTACTAACACTTTGTACCAAGTTTCAGAAAGGATATAGGTTTTAAAGGAGAGTGAGTAGGCTCTTTCTGGATCTGTAGAGATCACTATAGCTCTGAAAATCACCATTATTTTTCCCCTGAGACAGTGTCAAGTTGCCGTCATACCCTACATCTCCGCCCCACCTTGGGTGGTAGGAATGAAACCCAGGGCCTTGTTCAAGCTGGGCAAATGCTTACTGCCAACCCATCTGCCAGCCTGGCTTTGACAGTGTCCCTGCATTCTATCAAGGCCTAGCCTCTAGTACATGAGAACCATAGCTCCTACCTCACTGAAGAACAGAGGCGCTCCGATCCCCCTCTGGTTGCAGTTCATGCAATTAGAGCAGATGCTTGTGTGCCATGATTTATGAGACTTTCAAGAAACTCTGAACCATCTTGAATTGTGGAATTGGGCAACAAACAGTGCCTAAACACATGAGGAAAGCAAACCAGAGTAATTCGGCAAGCCTTTCAGTCTTCAAGAGCTTTTTTTTTCCCTTCCCTAAATAATTGACAGGAACTTTCACACCAGATAGGTTTTCGGCCTTTTGCAGATCTAAGAAAGATGAATGAAGAGTGTTCAGGCATGGTAAAGCAGAGGAACCGGCAGATCAGAAAACAGATACAAAACAGATACATTTCAACAGCTCGTATAATGAGTGAAAGAGAAGCAGTCACAAACGATAGGGGATACAAAACAATGAATGCACCAACTCTGAAGCATTATTCCTACAGAGCATGGAAAAACTGAGGCTTTGCCTTTAGCAAAGGATTGGCTTGTACCTGCTGATGGTATTTTACCATCAGGATGTGCAAGTGTGCAGGACTTACCTCATTGTTAATGTCTCCACTTTAAGGCTGTTGACTACATATCCGGGGTTGCCATGGTGAAGGAAAGTATTTTCCTCCCACAATGCAAGAATTTTGTCAATTGACATAAGTTTTCATGTGCAGATTTCATTGGCACTGGTGACATTGTACAGTCAGATATGGGCAGAAAACTGTATTGCAACAGAAAAGAATCTATCTTGCCAGGAGTTAGACTACAAAGAAAAACCTTTCTTTCTCACTCTCTTTCTCTCTCTCTCTCTCTCTCTCTCTCTCTCTCTCTCTCTCTCTCCTCTCACTCAGTAGATAAAATGGTTCTAATCAAGCATGAGAACTGGAGGTGTATGTCAAATACATTACATGAGTACTGTCTTCAATCTTACAGTTTTATGTATAAGCATGTATTTTACATATTTGCACATACAATTTTTCAAATCCTTTGTTTTCAACAGGAAATTTTATTATTTGCCAGAGAGTTTTCACATTTTAATAGACTTTGTATATATGGTTATATATTTACTCAAAAACAATTTACCAAGTTAGTCTGTACTTAATACCACTGACAAACACTCAAATAACATTTGGTACTAACACTTTTTAGCTTTTTAATCTATGAGATAAGCATGCTAGTATTTGAAATTAAAGTACTAAAGAGGAAAAAACTGTATGTGCAAATATTGACAAACACTCAACATTTGGTATTAACACTTTTTAGCTTTTTAATCTATGAGATAAGCATGCTAGTATTTGAAATTAAAGTACTAAAGAGGAAAAAACTGTGGTTTTTCTACCACATGCCTATATTTCTATCTAAATATTTTTTGTAAGATACATATTAAAATGCATATTTTCACCCATTTTGGAAGTTTTTAATACCTAAGTATATCACAAACTTGTAAGAAAAAAACATAAAAGTACAAAAGTTTAAAATGAAGTTCAGTGTGTGCGACTCATAGGCAATGAAGTGCTGTTTTGCTGAAAATTCACCTATTTTGGTAACCAAAGTCGGAATACTTAGTTTTAGAGAAAACTAAGAAAAAATAAAGAAACCTAAATAATATAAGGTTCAGACATTGAAAATAATTCTATATTCAAGAACTAAAATATTCTGCGATGGAAATTAACACTTGGTCTATG
>NW_008333161.1:10766-26310 GCF_000622305.1 Nannospalax galili | reverse complement strand
ATAAATAAATACTCATGAGCCATTTTAACTAAAGCCAATACATGGAAATTATGATAACATCTGAAATTATTATGGTGAGGATCACAGGAAGGGGCCAGGGAGATGGCCCAGTGGTTAAGAGCACTAGCTGCTCTTGCAAAGGACCCAGGTCCAATTTTCATCACCCACATGGCAGCTAACAGCCATCCATAACTCCAGTAACAGGGGATTCAACACACTCTTCTGACCTCTGTAGCTATTGCATGACATGAATGCACTTACAAACTTTCAGGCGATGCACTCATACAAATAAAATAAAAGTAATAATTTAAAAAATCTTTTAAAACGAAGTCCAGAGGAAAGACCAGGGAGACGAGCCAGTGAGCAATGTTTGCTCTGTCTTTCTTTCTTTGGTTTCCGTCGTGATAATATATCCTGACAAAAGCAACTCAGTGGAGAGTTTATTTTTGCTCACTCTTTGGGGGATGCAGTCTACCATGGCAAGTCTCGGGAACTTGAGGTCCCTCAATCCAGGGAATGGAGTTACCCACCAGTGGGTGGGTCTTAAGTCCCCAACCTAATTAAGATAATCGCCCACAGGCATACCCAAATGTCAACCTAACCCTCACAGGTGTGCCCTGTGGCTTCTTTCTTAGGCGATCCTTGATCTCAAATTGAGAACTGAGATTAAGCATCTTGTTATGCAACCACAAGGGACTAAAGTGAGATCCTTGAACCCAGGTAAACAGCCAGGCATGGTATCCTTAACACTTGGGAGGCAGGAAGAAGAATCCCTAAAGCTTGCTTCCCAGCCAATTGTGATGACTAAGTGAGGTTCAGGTTCAGTAAGAGACTCTGTCTCAAAAAATAAAGGAGAAAAACTCTCCCATACGTGTCCACAAGGGATTCAGTATGGAACTGTTAGTTTCCCTGGAGATCTGAATTTTAAATTAAGGTTTTCATCATTTCAATATTCCTGTAGGCTGTAATTCTTTGTAAGTACTGCTAAACTTAGTGTATTTTATTCTTTAAACAAGAATTTTAGCTATTCAATATACAAAGTGTGAAGACAGTTGAAAGTATGTTCAAAATAATCATAATTTTGAAATTTCTGAGAATTTCTGTGCATACTGATATTTTTGTCCCTGAATCTTAAAGGGTAACATGACATGAATTTGAAAACACTGAGAAATTTGCTTTTTTCCACTGTATGTTGCAATTCTAAAATGTATTATTGTTACTGAATAAATATGTTTTGTTTTTTTTTAATGTTAAAGGTATTTACAAGTATAAATAAAAGACTTTAAAATGTAAAATAAATAAGGGAGAAAATGATAAAGACAGCTACGATAGACCTCTGGCCTCCACATCCATGCACACATGCACACATGCACTACAGGCATATGTTCAAACACATACAATCCATCAAAACAAGGGGGTGAATATAAAGGTCAGCAAATTAGAGAGGAGAAAAGTGGGCTTTAAGTTTGGGGGCAGTAGAAGACATGTGACATGAAATGGAATACTGGAGTTAGGAGGATTGAAAGGAGGCACGGGGCAAAGGTACAGAGATGCAGGGAAACATAGGGGAAGATTATTAACCAAATATGAACATGTGTGAAAAATCCAGAAGGAAACCTGAAAATGGGTTGGCTAATAAAAAAATGTTTTTAGTGAGTTTAAACTAAAATGCCCTATATGGATGGATAAAACTGCTCCCAGAAACCCTATAGATTATTAAATGAAAATCTCAGTACCAAAGGTGAGCTGCTTCCCTAAAAGGATGCTTCATGGAGGCTTCTGAGACTCTCAGAACATTGTAGTCACTAGTCACAGCCATTGGATGCCTATGAACACTAGATGGTAATAACCTATTCCTGAAACACCTCATTATTTGAATTCAGGACATAACCAAACCAAAACCAGGATATATGCCTCCTGCCAGCTTCAAGTTCTCCTAGTGCTGGAGGGTTGTGGGAATGAGGATGTTTGCCTCCACCAGGACAGTAAGCTCTCATAGTGCGGGACAGTTATGGTAATGACTTTTCTGAAATGCCTGTTTCAAATGGGAATTTTATCTCAAATATTTTGAGATCATTTATCACTATGTATTCAATCTGTCTTTGTACTGTGCTATCAGCTTATCTAAATTTAAATAGCCTTTAGGAAAACAATATAAACAATCCTTGTAGACCTTGAGGCTGCCCATTTAATCGAGTTTTACAAACTAAGCTAAACACAGAACTTTAAACTATGTTCCCTATTTCTCACTCATGACCCATCCTTATTCTTGACCCAGAAAAATGTCTGTGTGTGTGCTGGGATATCATCTCTGAAATCAGCAGCCTTGGAAGCTGCATGGAAACAATGAATTGCCCACAATAAATGTTGCAGAACAACACATGGGCTAAAGTTTAGAACATCTGTTTGTGATTTTGTATGCTGTTGTGGGTCAATAGGGGTCAGAAAAAAGTTCTTCCCTGATTGAAGATGCTTTAAGAGAAAGTTCCTCATTCCTTTCCTATATCATACTGAATATGATGTTTAAACAAAAACTGAGAAAGTCCTTTGTTTGGGGGAAGAGTACCAAGAGAAATCAGAAGGAACAGTTTAGAGAACAGATTGGACTCACTCTTGGTTTAAAAAATACCAGAAATTAGTCTATTTCCAGGCATGATCTCTTTGTGGCACCCAGCATAAAGGGTACTATGCAGAATTCAGGGTGAGAACTGCCAGCAAATGTGTTACTCAGCTGTGGATCCTGCATATATAAACACAACTAACTGGCCAGGCAAAGGATGCCCATTCATGCAATGGTAGCAAGTCAGTAATGGGGATAACCAATAGGTCTCTGATCAGACTTGAGATGTGCACTACGTTAAAGAAGCCACATCTTGTTCTATGAATCTGGTCAAAAGTCCTTAAGGAGGTTATGGGCTAATAAGGAAGTTACTACTACTGTTTTGCTAAATGGACAAGATGTGTCCATTTTGTTGCCTGAATAATTACATTTATGCAGTGCTTCTGTCATTTTTGGCCATAAAGCTTGTTATTTTGCAGTGGTCAGACTCATAAGATAAAGACTCATAACTGGTAATAAGTCGCTATATAATGCTCAGTCATAAATGGAACTTCTATGTAAGCTCCTCCTAGGCTTGGAGAATACTGTGGAATATGGAGTGGAAATAATGTAAGACAGAAGAATGGGATGGGGTTTAGTAATGTCTTGGGAACTTGGTATCTCTGCTGTACTCTTGATATCCCAGCAGTGTGTGCACTGGCATAAGACCCACACAAGCATGGATCTGTCAATATCTTGTCACTTGGGGGTAAGACCCTTGAGTACTCACTCCCTGGACATTTAGACAGATAATGGCAGGGGACTTATGAGGTCCCAACCATCCCTGAGTACCTACAGCCACTCAGTGTTCACTGGGGAAAAGGTTTTCTTCTATGGCATAGCTACCGGTAAGGAGTCCATGCTCTTATAAATAAGCCTCACAGGATCCAGTAAGCAATCCTAATGTAACACATTGACTCATCAAACATAAGAAAATGCACATATACATGCATAGAGGCAAAAAAGAAGAAAAAAGACTAGTTGGAAAAAGGAAGAAGATCAGTAGAATGGGAACAGGAAAAGGCAATGGGGTGACTGTGATAAAAAATACACATTGGGCCATGGGGGTTTAGACACTCCATCCACAGTTTCATCCCTATGGTATGGAACCAATAGCATCAGAAAAACATCTTCTAAAATCTATAGTTTTGAATGTGCACACCTCAGGGATGGGGAAATGGCTTACTTGATAAAAGACATACTCTACCACCTGACTCCTAAGGATCCCCCTCACTGAGGTAGAAGCAGGATGAATCATCATGGGCCTGAACCCGAGCTTTGGGGAGGACAGCCAGTCTTGTCAAATTGCTGAGCTGCAGGCTCAGTGAGAAATTTTGTCTCAAAAAAAGATGGAAAACCACTAAGAAAGACATCTGATACCAACCGCTGGCATCCACCTGCATGCTCACGCACAGGCATAAGCATCTCTTCCTGCCTGGGCACAGATATCATACAAAGTTGAATAATTTGAAGGTTGGCAAGTTTAGAAAGCTTTTCTTGAAGTGTCTTATTGACTTAAGTTTTTGTGATGAGTTAGAAGGGTCAGTGTGTGTGTGTGTGTGTGTGTGTGTGTGTGTGTGTGTGTGTGAATAATGTGGCCCCTAAGTCTCCAAGGGCTGTTTTACAAAATTCAAAAATTCTCCATCTATCCAACTAAATTCTCTGTTCCTAGAGAGGAAAGAAACTATGGAGGAATCTGGGGCGTAAGATTAGCTCATGTGAAAACTCTCTAGGTGCTTCTCAGAAACACTCTGAACAGTATTGGAGACAAAATGAGCAAGAAGAGGACACGGAAGGTGGTAATGTAAGCAAGACATCTAACTGCCAAAGGCTTTACTGAATCCTGTGAAGAGGCTCTAAGTTTATTTAAATACCATGTAGAAACTAACATTCACATACAAATCTTTCAAATTATTTTTATACATTTCTACTACCTCCTTCCACATGTATCTAACTTACAGAGATGGGACGGGAAACACAAGCACCCCAAAATCTATTTCTGGCAAGTAGTAACAACAGACTCCTGTATCTCCCATGATGAATGACTTAATGCATCAGCTGAACATCAGTTTCACTGTATCAATAAGACACTAGAGATGAAAATGGTGTGCGTCTTTTATTATTCAACTTACACGCATCTCCTTTCTTTCCCTCTCTCCAGCACTGAGGAGAGACGAGGAGAGAAAAGGAGATGTGAGGAGAGAGGAGGAGAAAAGAGAGGAGACTGTGAGGGAAAGAGAAGAGGGAAAGAAGGAAGGATGGCAGCAGGGAGAGGGGAAGGAAATTCCAATTGCAATTATAAAACTATTATTTCTAGACAGAAATAAAACCCTTATGTATGAAGCAGTTAACAGGTGCATCAGGGAACGAGGCTAAAGACTTGTGAAAAAGGTTTTCCATTAGTATGAAATATGTTGATATTTATTAAAGTTTCCTCACATTGTCTCATTTAAATCTCATTACAGATAATAGTTTTGTTTATTATTTCAACTTTAAAGATGAAGAAGTTAAGTTGGAGGGGAGTTAGGACACACACTCAATTACTGAGTAACTGAATCAGTTCTGCATCTCAGACCATCTATTCCGACTTTCCTAATTACTTATCTATTGTGATGTCTCTAAATAGGTCTGTTAATGAATCATTCTATAAATAGCACTGGAGCACTCTGAGTTCGGGTGAATAGTAAAGGAGATAGCACGTTTCTAGAGATACAAGTAGCTCTTGCAAAGGAAAATAATACAGTCTAATCTGAAATTAATGAAAAAATACAGAGTCTGCTTACATATTTTTAAAGCAATTTATGATTCGCCTTTGTTGGGTAGCATGTTTCTCCACAATAAAACCTTCCATCTTGAGAAGCTGGCTAAAGGACAGGATGTTTTGCAAGGAGGTGAGACATTCCATTCTACAGGGAAGCTTTTAAACTGAGACAGTAAATAACTCAATGATTTCAGAAAGTCCCTAAAATTGACCAGGTTCACTAGTCCCTCCCCAGGACTGCTGAGAGACACTCTTTGACAAAGCTAGCTAGCTGAAGCATCCCAGACCAGCTGAGCTGCCTGGAAGAGGCTTAGACCAACTGAGTGACCTGGTAAGGACACTCTCCAACCTATTGAGCTGCATTCAGGTTTTGTTGTGCTCTCAAGCTTTCCTGCTTTCAAAGAGGAGTGTCACACAACAATCTTATAAAGAAAAAAAAATGGCTTGCAAAATTTCAGTGACCACATAAAAGACTAACTATTTTATGCTTGGTGTTAACTAAGCAGTTCACCACAATTGGTACCAGCCTTCAATTAACTGTAGGCAGAAGAGAATTGTGGTCTCTGTGCATATAAGCAGAAACGATCTGCCTGTAAATCCTTTTTAAAGGTAAAAGAATACATGAATTTGGAGGAAAATTTATTCACTCCCAATTAGGGTTTTTTTTTTTTTATATTTCCTATGAGAACTAAGTTGTGAATGATTTTCCCGGCTGGTTAAATTGTTGGAGCATAAGGGTCACCAAAAATAAATCTCAAAGGGATCTTTGGATTGTTTTTATTTCCTAATAATAGTGCTAGAGAAAATGGAGAATTTCATTTTTTGGAACTTATTAAGTCAAATTGTCATTTGGTTAGGTAAGAAAGTGGAATTCAATGTCTCTGTTGAGATTAGATGGTGATACTCTTTGGCCTACAAAGCCAGTGCAGGGTATCCAAAAAGGCAAGCAATCGAGACAAACAGATCACTAAGATGCAGTTCTATGCTGTGGTCATCATTTGTAGAGCCTAGGAAATTACTGCATACAGCAGAATACTGACTTCCCTTTCTATAGAATAGGAGGAGCAAGGGCATGCCTTCAACCTCAGAAACCTCTGTCTGCTGTTGACTGCTAAGATGAAATGGGTCCTTCCAAACTCTTAACTACCATGTGTCCATTTTTAATATTCACACATTTCTCATTTCAGTATCTCTGTTTCCAGTCTATATATTTTCTTTTCTTAAATTTTTGTTTATTCATTTTATGTGTATGAGTATTTTGCCTGTAGGTATGTAAGTAATCTAAGTGTGTGTAATACACACAGAGGCCAGAATGGGGCATTAGATCTCCCGGTATGAAATCAGTTTTGAGTTTCCATATGGGCACTAGGAACTGAACCCAAGTTCTTTACAAGAGCAGAAAGTGCTTTTGACTCCTGAATCATACCATTCTTCCAGCCTCTCCAGTATATTTCTTACTAGATAGATGAGATAGATAGATTGGGGGCGGGGGGGGGGTAAAAGAGAGATTAAGATTTGGTAGAATGAAGTTTTCCTTATTATTTACTGAAGAAGTCTTATTTAATCACTAGTATGTGTTCCAAAAATCACAGGGCTGAGAAAAGCCTAACAGGGCCCTTAGAAGTAGGATCCCTGAGGGAAAGGCTGTGCTTGAGTACAAATGGTACCTCAAGACCTATGGCACTTAGCTCCAAAAGAAAGTCCTATATCCTAGAGTAATGCCTGTTTCCCAGGTCTGATAATTGGGGCTCACGTTTTGATTTGCCTGATTTAGTGATGAAAAGCCATAACACAATAGACAAATACTCTTCCGTGTGCTTAATTGAAGGCATATGGAACTGCAGAGCCATCAGCCTAGCTCTTTCATACTCTACCACCTGACAGGGTGAACAGAGAAGACCACAGATTGTCTCTCTGTGAAGAAGAGTTCTTGATTATGTCATCACATCACCTAGAGGATTTGTTCAAACACAGATTTCTAGACTGAGTAACTAGATTTTCTCAGTCAGTAGGCTTGGGATAGAGTTCAAGGATTTTCATTTCGGCAAGTGTAGTGGTGCACATCTTTAATCTCAGTATTCGAGAGGAAGAGGCAGGCAGATCCCTGTGAACTAAAAGCCAACCTGGTCTACATAATGAATATTAGGTCAATCAGCACAAAACGAGACCCTATCTTTAAAAAAAAGAAAAAAAAGAGGATTTGCATTTCAATCTCAGCGCCCAGTTATGCAAGTTATGCCTTGTTTCTATGCTGTAAGAAGACTCAACCCAAACTGCTTCCAGTAGGCCCAGTTTCCCACTTAGGGGACCTCTACTCAGGGGCAAGATTCTTGACTATGGTGCAGTAAAGAGATTCAGAACTAGCCAGAACTAGCCAGAACTAGTTAGAGCAAGCTGGAGCAAAGCAAAGATAGTGAGCTTTTAAAAGTAGAGTTGAGTGACTGCAAATGTTTCCTATTTAAGTATAGATATTTACTGAAAGACAAGAAATCAACAGCATATAATTAAGACATGGATGTGGGGTTCTCAAGAAATAGTCAAATATAAGTATTATTCTTTAAATAATATAATCAGGTTCCAAGGGTGAGCAAAGTTTGAAAATTGAGTAAACTTTTAAAATAAGTAGGTTTACTGATTTATCTTACAAAATTGTCTGTCTTTAAATAACATAGTAAGGTGGTTTAATGACATACATTGTTCAGATTTAGGAATGACAGACGAGTGCTGGTGAAGTTAAACTGAAAAGTCACGAAATCTGGCCCCAAGTAAACACAGTCCATGCGCTGTTATCATCCTTGTTTGACATGTTCCTTGAGTAAGGGGATATTGTCTTTTTAGGCAATCTTGACATTGTCCATTGGTTTTTGTTTTGTTTTGTTTGTATGTGTTTGCTTATTTGTTTGAGACAGGGTCTACTTGTAACTCACCACGTACACCAGGCTAGCCTCCATCTCAGAGAGCTGCCGGCCTCTGCCTTCCAAGTGCTACGATTAAAGGCATGTACCAACACGCCTGGCCCTCTTTTCATGTTTTTTGACTCTCAGCCAGAAGGAAATGTAACTGAATTCCAGAATGAGGAGCTTTCCCTTCCCATGCCCCTTAATTTCCCCTATCCTATCCTGCCTTACTCACACTCTAGGAACAATTTCCCAGCTACATTTGGAACAGCTAGCTCTCCAAGTCTTCCATATACTTTACATTGTGCCTTGGTGAAATAGAATTGCAGATTGAGAAGGAAGTAACATTGAACACCACAATAAGCCTCAAACCAAAGGGGGCTGGGAATGGAAAGGAAGCCAACAGATGGGTGAAATAAATGCACCTCTACACCTGCAGATTAAAGATTTCCTTTTACCCAGGTACAGCTTGAAAAATAAGCATCAGCAGTTATATTCTGTGAACAAACCCATAGCCAAAACAGTCTCAGACACTGAGCAAATGCTTGGCAACTATATAGAGTTAATGATTTAGTCACTCATTTAAAAAAATAAGCAAACTAAAACTCTCCAAGTACTAAGTAAAAGAATCTTTACATTTGAAGGAAGTGCTAGGGTGAATAAACAAAACATTACAGCCTAGTGGGAAGGAAGGTAGGAAGAAAACTAGGAAGATGATCAAACAAAAACTATTGATTAGTGTCAGCAAAGATTTGTAACAAATACAGTATCTGTCTGATAATAAGAGAAGGTTACATGGAAAGAGAAACCTCAAAATAGGAAAGAGTTTTGAGTTTTTAAGAACCATATAAAGTTTTAAAATCAATTTAGATTCTGCATTTCTGGTAATACTTAAAGAAAGGGTTTTCTGACCCCATTTCCTAAAGAAATGACTGAGGGAAAAGTGAAAAACATGGCCTTTAAATTCTACAAGTTAGAAGGTGGTTGATAAGAGGCAAGGCCAAACTCAGAGGAATAATAGGTACATGGAAGGGAGTCCATCACTACTCACCATGCCCCCTTCCCTACAGGCAGCTATTCACGCTGCAAACTTGGAGTTTAGATTGAATGGAGTCATAGACCCAAAAATAAGAAAGAAGTTTAGGGTCAGGCTATATAGCAGTGTTTTAATCCTGCCTCATACTAAAATACACACTTAGGGGCTACCTTACATGTCTACTGGAATGAGACCAGTCTGTTCCACACCAGTGCCAAGAGCTTTGGAGACAGAATTAAATGAATGAAAGAAAACTAGAAACATCCCCTGAGAGAGAAGACATTATGATGGCTAGACTACAGATTTACAATTCAGATGTACAACAATTTATTCCAATGGATAATGAGCAGAAAAAAATATAATAAATGATAAAGCTTATATGGAAAACAGGCTACATAAGTGAGATACAGGAGAAAAATGCCATGACAGATGTCAGATATTGGAACATTTAAATCTAGTTATTCCTGCCATTCAAAATTAGAAAAATCTAAAAATATCAATAGGGAATAGGATACTCCAGAGAAAACTATCAGATTCAGTAAGTAAAATGGAATAGCTGTGTATTAGTTACTTTTCTGTTGCTATGACAGAAACACCATGACTAAAAGCACTTATAAAAGGAAGAATTTATTTAGCTTATGGTTCCAAAGGGGCAAGAGTCCATCACGGCAGGGAGGCAGGGTGGCAGAGGTGGTTGGAGGAGGAACAGAAGCTAGTTTCTCACAGCTTCAAGCAGGCACAGGAAGCAATAAAGCAACTTGAGATCTGGCAAGGCTTAAGAACTCTCTAAGTCTGTCCCCAGTGATGTGCTTCCTCCAGGATAGCCACACCTCTAAGACCTCCCAAAACAGCACCACCAACAGGGAACAAAATGCTCAAATACTTGGTGTCTATGGGAGACATTGTCATTCAAATCACCACATTCCACCCCCTGCCTCATCATGACCATATAAAATTCAAAATATGTTAGTTTAACTGGCAGGGAAAACACCAAATTCAGTAGCTCCATGCTACTTCTAGGACTTTACTTCCAAAGAAATTTGATGGCTCAGCCTGTGCATCTTTGCTGTGTGAAATACATATCACTCTCTTGGACTGTTACCAGTCCCTGTATACAGGTTTTCTTGGCAGATGTCTCATAGTTCTGGTATAACAAATATCTTCTTGGGGTCTCCACTGCCAACCAGATTTTACCTTAACAGCTTCAAGCAATGGCCTATCAGGGCCTTTTATAGCCAGGAGAACCCCTGCTGCATGCTGCCTGGCCTCAGCAACTCCTTGAAATCACAGAGGAAGAACCAATGACCCCTTAAATCTTGGATCTTTCATGTCTCTAAAGCCAGCACCAGGTGAGTGACACAGCCATGTTTGGCTGCACGTTCAGGATGGACCCCAGGCTGCTTTATCCAGTTTTGAAGCTTCTCTCTTCAGTGGTTTTGTAGTAGAAAACCCCTACAGTATTTGAACATTTTGTCCCCAGTTGGTGCTATTGTTTTAGAAGGTCTTAGAAGTTGTGGTCATGCTGGAGGAAGCACATCACTGGGGGCAGTCTTAGAGAGTTCTTAAGCCTTGCGAGATCTCTAGTGTTTCTCCTGCTTTCTGTGTCTGCTTGAAAATGTGAGAGCTTAGTTTCTTTTCCTCCAACCACCTCTGCTACCATGCTCCCCTTCCATGATGGACTCTTGCCCCTTTAGAACCATAAACTAAATAAATTCTTCCTTTTATATATTCCTTTAGTCATGGTGTTTCTGTCACAGCAGCAGAAGAGTAACTAATACAAGCTGGCAGTGAAAACAAATGTTGTAGAACTATAAAATAACAGAAGGGATTAACTTGTGTTTCCATGATGAGTGATAATATTTAATAACAACATTGAAAACCTGTTATTTTCCTTTGGGACATTTGTTTGAACTACTTAAAGAAATATCTATTTAAATTTCCCACTTGGTAATATTTTAATTGATTTGAAAGAATTCTTTAAATTATATTTGGTATGAGTTAGATAAATATATGATAATTATTTGTGTTAAATATTAGCTTTCATATGTACATATATGCACAACTAGTTCATATTGATTTCCTCCAAAGTTTCTTCCATTCCATGACTTGCCTTTCTTCCATCTTAAAGTTATCTTTCCAAAATACCTTAATTATAATAGGCTCAAAATTACCAATCTTTTTAAAAAGTTGAATATATTGCTTTCTTTGTGAATATTTTCCCACTTCAAACCTAAAAATTGAACCCTATGGTTTCCTAGAAATTTTTCTGCTTTACAATTTGTATTGAATATTAGAAACTGTGTCCAATTAATTTTATGCATGATGTGTGAGAAATAAATTACGCTTCTCTTTATTTTGGATTTCCCACTGAACCTAAACCAGTTATTGTGCAGGTCAACATGTTACACGTGTACCCTAGTAACACCTTTGTGATTTGCGTCAAGCACAGGTATGTTGGTCAGTTCCTGAAATCCTTCTACTCTGAGCTGCTCATCTAGCCATGAACCAAATCCATATTATCTTCTGTCTTTTTTCTCTGATACTAGAAATATGAACATGCTAGGTAAGTGCTCACTTGCTAAACTTCATTCCTATACCTTCATCATTTGAAAAACAGTCTCCCTGTGTGTCCTGGGATGGCCTCAACCTCAGGTTCCTTTTGCCTTTGATACCCAAACACTGGAATTAAAAGTCTGTGTAGTCATATCTAGCATGTGCTATTTTAATTTTTATTATTATATTATAAGAGATCATGATATACAAGTTCCTCAAACTTGTTAGTGGATGGAAAAATATTAAATTTGTAGTTGTTTAAAAAACCCAGAAGCCAGTGACAGTAAAACATGACTTTAATCCTGGAACTTGAGAGGAAGAGGCATAGGGAATCTCTGAGAGTTCAAGACTGGTCTGGTCAACTTAGACTACATAGTGAGACCCCTTCCCATATAAATAAATAAATAGCACCAAATAAAACAAAAATGTAAATAAAAACATATTATCTCTATCCTCTTTCTGTATTTTTAACCGAAATGGAAAGACTAGAATGAACAAAATAAAATTAAAGATTTAAATATTTTTAAAAATCATTTAATATTATATCTTTAATTAAAAGCTCTGAAAAGCTACAGATTCTCAAATCTTACAGAACAACATCTACCTCAATGTTGTCAAAAAAAAGACAAAATATTGTTGATAGGAAAAACATCATTAGAAAAAACATGCTTCTCAAAAACTAACATAAAGAGTGTCTATTTGATGTCTCATCAGACAGGTAAACTTTAAAGAAAAAAGTTTAATAATAATAATGAATCATTTTACAGTGTTGAACTCAGTAGAAAAGAACATCAGAATCAAATATTAGACTTTGGGAAGTAGCAATGGATTTGATGAACCGCTGAGGAAGCAGAGTCCACATACCCCATGTCACCGATGGAAAAGCAGCAATGCTAACAACTTTGTTGACATTAAATGATCAGCTTTATTATTTATCAATTTATTCCTAAGTTGAAAGCCGAGATGAGAGATTTTTCAAATAAAATATTTAGTAACATTAACTTACAGGAAATTTTTCTTCAATAGCTATTAAAGAAAATTCATTATGAGTCAAAAAGTTCCTCCTACAGGAAGTCCAAAATGAATTTATTAATGAGTTCCACAGCATTCAAGAAAGAAATAATTACGTTAAACAACGTCTTCTAAGAAACAGAAAAAAAAAAAAAAAACTATACCATATCTTTGTAAAGCCACTATGATCTCGATGAAAAATCCAGTAAGAACAATGTAATTAAGAAAAATTATTGAGTTAATTTCAGCCATTATGATACCTCTATAAGTCCTAAACAATTGGAACATATTTATGAGGAAATCAACCAACACATTTTATGTATTGTTTGATTTAGCTTGCTCCTGTTATTCTAAAGCAAAACACAAAATACACCTTTGGACATAAAGCTGATTTAATTTAATATTAGTAATTTGGAAACAAGGGAAAGTTTTGTGATCATCTCATTAATAGAAAAACAAAAATACTTTTTGTATGTAATTTCATCATGAAAACCGTTGACAAGAGGACTCTAAGAAACATTGCTAACCTGAAAAAGATAGATCAACAAAATATTTGGGCATTGTACTTCATGGCTAAACAATAATTTCTAGCAGATGGCATGATTGTTTGAATAGTAACTCAGAACGTGCATCTGTTTTTTTCTCACGAAACGGCAAACTCAGGGACTGGAGAGATAGCCTTGAGGTTAAAAGCATTTGTTGCTCTTGCAGAGTTAGGTTCCTAGCACCCATGTGGTAGCTAACAACCATCAGTAACTCCAGTTCCACTGGTTCTGATGCCCTCTTCTGGTTTCCATCGGCATTGCACACATGTGGTAACACACTCATACACATAAAATGTGGAGAAATAGGCAGCCTGAGCAGCTCTGGTCTCTCTAAACTCTGTCTCTCTTCTAGCTTTGGGCTAAGGGCTGCTGCTGCTCTTCTGCCTCAGATCTCCAGACTAGCTTCCTAACCCAGACTATCTTAAACCTCCATCTTAGTTTGTTAGATCCCCCCACAGGCTGTCCCCACAGCCACATTGCCGTTGACCTCCTGAGCAGTCTGCAACACACCTGCCTGCTATTCTCTTAAGCCAAATCCCGCACACTGTGCCTTGATCCCCTTTCACCCTGAGCAGCTCCACTCTATCCCAGCACTCTGTCCCACCTTCTGACCTTGGGCTCAGACCTCCTCCTTCTTTTACTGTCTCAGATCTCTGGACTATGCTTTTAGTCCAAACCTGCCCAATGTGACCTAATCCTCTGCACCCACACCAGCCCAATTCTCCAGCTTGGTTTGTTAGACCCTCCACAAGTGTCTCCATTACTATCTTTACATTACACCCCTCCCCCTCAGGACTCCTGATCTGCCTGCTAGACAGCTGCCCCCTACCTAAACCAGCCTACTCTTCTGTAAGAACCTGAAGCACACACCAACTAACATTTCACACCTGAGCGAAAAGCAACCGAGCTACATCAACAATATAAACAACCAAACTACAACTACACAAAGTCAAAATAGAATTTTCTATCAGAAACACAACCAAAAAAAAAAAAAAAAAAAAAAAGTATCCATTGCCCAAATGGCAATACAAAAACACAAGTAATGTGAATAACAAAGAGAATATGTCTCCAACAAAACCCACCAGTCTTATAGCAGTGTGCTACAAAGAGAATCACCCCAAAGAATCCCACGATGCAGAATGTAAAGGAACAACCATAAACATGATCAAAAAACTAAAAGAACACACAAGCAGCTCAAAGAATTCAAAGAGAATGAACATAAATTTGTGAATGAAGCTTAAGATATACAAATATATGGCTGAATGAAATAACAGAAATAATTCAGGACTGGGAAAGTGAATTCATAAAAGAGATAGAAATAGTGAGGAAAACCCATGCCAAACTGAAAACGGAATTTCAAACCTCAATAAGTCAATTTTAAACGACAGGAGAAACTTCACAAGCAGAATGAATGAAATGGAGAACAGAACATCAAGACTGGACAACAAAGTTGAAGAACAATACTCCTCAAGCAAAGACAATGAAAAGAAAAATAGAATACACAAGAAATGTGGGACATCATGAAAAGACCAAATCTATGCATCATAAGCAGACAGGAAGGAGAAGAATCTCAGATCAATGTTAATAACCAGATCTTCAATGGGATTATAGAAAAAAGAAACTTCCCCAAATTCAGGAAAGACATACTCATACAGATTCAAGAAGCACATAGAATACCAATTAGGCAGGTCTGGCAAAGAAACTTCCCAGGTTATGTCATAGCAAAAACACTAAATGTGCAGAGTAAAGAGAGGGTACTGAAAGCTGCTAAAGAGAAATAAGTTACACAGAAAGGAAAACCCAAAAGAATGACAGCTGATTTTTCAATGCAAAGAATGAAAGCTGGAAGAGCCTGGACCAAAATACACCTAGTTCTAAATGACTGTGGATGCCAAGCCAGAATACTTTATCCAGGTAAATGATCCATCATAGTCAAAGTGGAATGGAAAACTGCCCATGAATAGACTGAAAGAAATGATGTCCACAAAACCTGTCATACCAGAATACTGAAAGAAATACAAAGGACCAAATATAGGAATGCCTGTACCCAAGAGGTTACAGAAAGGAAAAAAATCAAGGTATAATTACAGACACATAAAATAGGACCAAGAACACAAAAAAAATAAATGACAGTAATCAAGG